>NC_047085.1:205104577-205407607 GCF_902459505.1 Geotrypetes seraphini | reverse complement strand
TTCTGATAAGGAGGGTTCTAGTAGTACTTTCTGAAATCTTTCTTTTAAGAAGGAGGAGAACCATGCCACTGTGACATCATAGATTCTGATGGAGTGTAATCTGGATAGGAGAAGTGAGTGATCAATAGTATTGAAGGTGGCACTCAGGTCTAATAGTACCAGCAATGTGTCTTTACCCTCACTAAGGATTTTTCCAGCTGTCATGTATGATGTCTAAAAGCAATGTTTCTGTGCTGTGGTGCTTCCTGAATTCTGATTGGAAATTGGAGAGGCATTGCATTGCAGAGGTGCAGCTGGGATTTGAATTGGCTTGAGCCTTGGAGCCTATGGGGCGGATGATCTGACTGATGAGCCATGACAGGAGTCCCTCTAGCATTGGCACAGCAAACACACTACATTGTTGTGGTTTGCTGGGGGTGTTTTGTTTTTTAATAATAAGATTGCATTGCATTGCTGAGGTGAAGCTGGGGTTTGAGCTGGCTCCAGCCATGGAGTCCTGTGGACTATGGGGTGGATGCTCTGACTGATGAGCCACCACAAAGGTCCCTCTAGCACTGGCACTGCAAGCAGACTACATGATTGTGGTCTGTTGGGGGGGGGGGGTTGTTTTTTTATAATAATAAGATTGCATTGCATTGCTGAGGTGAAGCTGGGGTTTGAATAGGCTCTGGCCTTGGAGCCCTGGGTACTATGGGGTGCTCTGACTGATGAGCCACTACAGGGGTCCCTTTAGCACTAGCACTGCAAACACTACATTATTGTGGTTTGTTGGGGGCATTTGTTGTTGGTTTTTTAAAAATAATATATTAACAATGCATTGCATTGCAGAGGTTCAGCTGAGTTTTGAACTGGCTCCAGCCTTGAAGCCGATGCTCTGACTGATGAGCCATGACAGGGGTTCCTCTAGCACTGGCACAGCAAACACACTATATTAGATAGATTGTGAGCCCGCCGGGACAGACAGGGAAAAATGCTTTGAGTACCTGAATAAATTCATGTAAACCGTTCTGAGCTCCCCTGGAAGAACCGTATAGAAAATTGAATAAATAAATAAACTGTGGGTGGGAGACAAGAAGTAGGTAGGAGGGGTGGGGGTGGGGGCCGGAGGTGGCTGGTATCTGGCAGGTCTCCGTGACAGGAGGGCTTGGGCTCCCTTCTGCTCCGATCGAGTCGGGGGGTCTCCAGTGAAGGAGAGCTTGGGCTCCCTCCTGCCCCAGCCGATCGCGGGGCTGCGTCGGGGCAGGAGGGGTTGAGCTACCTCCTGCCTGATCTTGTCGGGGGGAGTCGATTGTGGCAGGAGAGATTGGCTATCTCTCCTGCCACGATAGTGATCCGAAGTGTCGCGGTTGACGGCACTTCGGGATTGTTATCACGGCAGGGCAGATGAGACATCTCTCCTGCCGCCATTGTTGCTAGGGGGGGTGGGGAGGGGATTCTGTAACCGGTGTTCTTTTTGACAGACACCTGTTACAGAATCTAGCTTTTCTAGGTGAAGGACTGGCTCCTCTTTCGCCTAAAAGCTCTTCTGTTGGGCGTTTGGGACTTAGGCTTTTTTGTTGTTGATTATATATAGTAAGTGTAGACGTAGTGGTGGTCTGGGCATTTAAACAGCTGAACGTAGAGGCAGGCCATTATTTTAAAAAAAAAAAAAAAACCTCCTTTTGGACGATTTTTGAGAATGGACATTTTCCCTGCTTCTACTTTCAGCATTTAGGGCTTAGGCCACAAGTGGAGTTAGACGGCGTTTTGTTGTTTTTTTTATGCCCCTCCACGGCACAAATCTGCAGTTTCACAATGGAAACTGCAACTTCATTTCTGGAGCAGGACAATAAACTATTCTTAGTCGAGGTATAGTTTTCTAAAATAGAACCCCAGGTTAATTTCTTGCAGTCAACAGGAATTTCTGCAATTATAGTTTATTAATTCATCATAAGTTAAAATCATTAGAAAATGTTTCTAAGATTAGGAATCTTTGTTTTCTTAATTTTCCAATAATTTTTTTTTATCTGCAGAAATCCTGTTTAAGAAGCACTTCCGAGTCCTGGCTTATATATGCATAATGGCATAGTTATTGTTAATTGCTATTATATTTAACAGAAAACTCATCTAGCAATTGAGACTGAGGCTGAACCAGAAAAATAGCTTTCAGCTGGACGTCTTGATGCAACCGACTTTCTAGAGAGCTCTTCTGATTTGATTTAAATGAGGATTATGCTCTTAGTAACTTTTGCCAATGATGGAAATAAAAGAAAAAATAATTATGGGGGCAAATTTTCTGAGATGTGGCCCTTGCTACTCAAGCAAAATAGAAGCTTTTTATTGCCCTGAAACCCAGAGTATTTGTGACTGGGTGAACCTTTTTCTTACAGTTCATTTGCAATTGTCTGGTTACTTTCAAGGGTAAAAATTATGGGCCCAACATTTTTTTAAAAAAACAAATATTTGAGCATATGAATTTAGGCCCGCTTTTAGCAAGCTGCGCTAGAGGTTTTTAGTGCGAGCCAGCGCAAGTAAATGTTTTGATGCTCATAAAATTCCTATGAGCATTGGAGCATTTAACTCACCGGCCCGTGCTAAAAACCTCTAGCACAGCTTGATAGGAGGGGTGGGTTAGTCTCCTAAGTTAGGCTCCTAAATTTGTGCTTGCCCTATTTTCAAACTATCATGCTGATACATTTTGAATCACAATGGGGATTCTCAGAACGCTACCCTGTCCAAACAGAAACAGTGTGGCAGCACTCTTCACTAATTCGGAATAACTGATATGGGATGATAATAGATATTTTATGTATGGACATTGTGAATGATTATGGGGGAGGGGGATTTAATTCTGAAATGGATATTACAAGAATATTCAGTATATTTGAGCATAAAATGTTGTATTTATTGTTACACTTATTGTAAGTGTTGAAATTAATAAAGAATTAGGAAAAAATTCTACCCAATTGTATGATATAGATTACTTTTATACTTTTTTTTGTTGATTTTAAGTATACTTTTATCTTTTTTTTATTATTTCTTTGTTCATTTTAAAACTACAATTGTGCACCGAAATGATACAATTATGTAAAAGATTAATATTATAGCACATTACACTTTCAAAAATAATAGGGATACTATTTTCCTCATTTAATTGAACCAGAGCCCATAAACATACCTTCTAATAATATACCCACCTCCCCCCTCCCAAGGATGTGTATATTGTCCTCATTAAGAATGGGGGGGGGGGGAAACCATAAATCAATCACTACAATATTTAATTAATGGGCTCCAAACATCCAAAAACTTTTTGTAATATCCTTTTTGAATGGCCATGTATCTTTCCATTTTAAAAACACAACACAGAGACTCCCACCAAAACAAGTAATTCAATCTATCCCAATTTTTCCAATTCTTTAAAATAAGCTGTATAGCAACCCCCGTCATAACAAGCAAAAGTTTATTATTTTTTGCTGAAATTTGACTTTTTGCTCTCATAAAAGTTCCAAATAAGATAGTATCATTTGTTAAAGCCACTGGATTTTCTAATAAATTATTAACTTGATTCCAAATAGATCTCCAAAATTCCATTATCAAAGGACAATAGAATATTAAATGATCCAATGTTCCAACTTCTAGATGACAATGCCAGCATCTATTGGATTTAAAACTATCTGTACTTTATTTATCTTGATTTCATATTACATACTGAGTTCTCCATTTCATTTCATTTTGAATTTGCTTAACTCATTTCATTTCCTAATGCTAATAGCATTTAACTTAGCTTTATGCTGTTGTTGCACTAGTCCCCCACTTTTTTTTTTTTTTTAGCTGGGTTAAAAAAATTATTCACGATGTAGGCCTTTGCTGGTTGAAAAGTCCTTTAGCTGCAGAGCAGAGCGCATAGTACAGCTAAGCATATGTTTCAGTGATGGGCCAAATAGAAAAGAGAGAGAGACATAGTTCCTGTGCTGGTCCGAGGGAAAGCGAGAGAGCATGGGTGAATCTTCTGGCTTTATAGATGTTAGTGGATTGAAATCTGGTCCCATGAGGCAAAAACCCAGGAGCAATTTCCAATCCCAAGTCGGGAACTCAGGGGCTATGTCTCCTCCCTGAGGCTGGCATCGCATCCAATCACAGAGCAATATTTCAGTTCCAGCTTTTCCCTCTGTTTCTAGGTGGATGATGTCATCTGACTAAATTTTCTTACCTCTGTTTGAGTAGCTTAACATGCTGTGTATTGTTCTTGCAGACTGGGGGTAGTTCCTTTTACTGGCACACCCAGCCATGCCTTTGTTTTCCACGGAATAGGTGTGACACTGTCTGAAGGTAGATGCTCAGTGCTGGCTCAAGTCTTTCAGAAACCAAGTAAGAAATCCATCAAAATCAATCGTATCATGCTACACTATCATCAGGAACATCACAAAACAAATGAAACTTGGAAGTGAACAAATTGCTCTTTTTCTACTCTAATAAACAAGTACACACATGTATCTTTACTCAAGTAGCACAAAGGACTTCACAAGGCCTCTCACCAACATAGTATTCCATAAGAAAGTCACAAGTGGAAGTACTTCTCTTGATTGAGAGGCTGACACAGTTCGCACTGATCTGCTCTTGGCCATTGAGAACTGCATAATGATATGATTTTGGCATTTGGGCAGCTGACTCTAATTAGGGTTTCATGGAGTGAGAGGGTTTGAAAGCAAGGCATATACCTCTCAAGGAAAACCAATAAACCCAATTAATTTTCACTTAATGGCTATCTTTAACCAGACCAACAACAATACAATCCCCTAATGGGAAACTATGTCACAATATTAATATATAATATATTCCCATATATCTGAAAAAGTGGATCCTACTTTACTTAAAAGTGTATCAAGGAGGAGGCCTCAGTAACAGAGCCCACGCTCAGTCGTATTCACAGACTGAAGATTTCGGCGTGGTTATACTGCTCTTTAGCTCTAATCATTGGCCAGCTCCTATATTTTACTTTAATATCTTCTATCAGAGTTTAAATAAGAATTCAATATTCTAATTAATATCCTATTCTATAAATATTTTTTATCACGTTTTTTTTCTTTAAGTTTTTTTCCCCAAATAACTTATTAGTGTCTACACTTCTTCATCTGGTTTGAGACTAAACTGACAAGGTTTAGAAAACATTTCAGTTTTATTTCAAAAAGGACCTTGCTAGCACTCAATTTCTAGCAAGTCTCACTTTGGTATTGCTAAGCAGTCTAATATTAACCACATTACTTAGCTTTTTAACAGTGCTTGTATGTCAAAGACAGCCAACGAGGCCAGCGTTTCGTGGACTTCAACTTCTGTCTACTGCTTCAGGGCCATGGATTATATGCACCAAGCCACTGTAAAAAGAAAATAAACTCAGATAACTCATTCGATATTTAGTATTGTACAGAACTCTTTTCTTTACTTACTTTTCTGTAACTATAACATAGGCAGTAGAACGCTGTTTTGTTTTGGGGAATCCACAAACTCCACCCTATCTAGCAGAAACCTGCTACACAGCCTCTCACTGGCTCCCGACTCCCTCACCCACCTACTCCTGGAGCTGTACGTATAAATCTTCAGGCAGCCGCTGTGCAGCGTCAAAGAGCAGGTCTGCCCCCGGAAATATAATGAAGGGTTTTGGTCAGGCCTACTCATTAACACTGCACGGCTGCTGCCCTAAGATTTTAAAAGTACAGTGCCGAGAGGGGGTGGGTGGGAAAGTAAGCCATAACCTACCGGCGACAGCCAATCTTTGGGGAGGCCATGGCCCCTGTGGACTCCCCCATTCCGACACCCATGGCTTATGAGGTTTACCTTGTAATACCTGTCACCTGTCTGCTGTCTTTGTAGGGTGGAAGTTGGAATCTGAGGCTTTTTCCTCCTCATTTTTCATTTTATAGGTTGATATGCTTCTCTGGGTACGTGTAGTGCCCCTGTATTAGTGTTTATGATACACGTATGTGTCTGTATTGTTTTGTTTCTGATGATAAGTAGAAGTGTATTACATTGGATAGTGCCAGACCTTGAGAGCACTGTGTGAAGCAAGAAGTGTGTGTCAGCAACAGAACAAATAAAGTTGATACAATGGCCTGTCAATTAAAAAAATGCAGAAAGCAGATAAAACATTGTTAGACGGGAAACAGAAATACCTTGCACAAACATATAGTGCAAATTTAACAGTTACTTTGACCGAAAACAACAGTGAGACATGCTTAGACAGCACAAAGTATGCTGAATACGAAGGCACACAGGTCAAAGAATTGATTTCTGTAGTGAAATATGATGTCTTCATAGAAAGAAATATAGCAACTCTTAGTAATCTGAAGGCATACCAGCTACACAGATGGAGGTCAGGTTTGTTCTGTAGACAGGGGCAGGTAGTTTCTATGGGAAAATATGTCTTTGTTATGTAAAAAGCAAGATAGTATACCACCTTCATTAGAATTGAAGGCTGTGCAAACAGGGGAAAGCAGATCCTCTGCTCATGTACAGTTTGGCTTGGGACAGCTAGTTTAATTCCCTGTATCAGTAAAAACTACAGAAATGAAGACACAGCATAGGGATATTCCAGTAGATCTAAAATTTAGTTTACCTGTCACACACCAGAAAAACAGGAGAGAGAGCGGGATATTCAAGTCTGCTGTCTGTGTAGGGTTATAGCATCTACACACACCATGTTCAGTTAGACAGAGAATCCTTAGTCTTTGTGGTTTCCGCTTCCTGTTTATATATAACCGTTGATGAGTCATAGATTTCCCGTGATGCATCGCTTTAGATTATTTGAAAAGAGAAGTGAGTGTTAGTATTACCACTCACTTCTCGACACAAAAAGCCATAGGATAACATTGAAAATGAAACCCTTTTTAGGGGTTTCTGTATTAAATAACATGGGACAAAATGGCGGATTTTTGAAGAAAAACCCTTTTTCATTTTAAGAGCTTACATATATGACAGTAAGTGTCATATTGGCTTATATGCTATTTAATTAAAAACCCTTTTGGTATATCTTTCTCCCCCCCCTATTTTTTTTGTATTATTTGCCCCCCACTCTTTTTTATACGTATTTTGGGGCAATGCCCCTATCCCATTTTGTATATATCTTAGCCAAGTATATATCTCAATGTAATTCTTAGTCCTCTTTCCTCTTAGTGTTTATACCTTATTTGGGGGGTTGTTCCACCCCCCTTTTTAAAACTAAAGGGAGGTGACTCACTCCCTCATTAAAGTTTAATACATAATGTTTAGTTTTAGTGTTGGTGTAAGGGGGGCGTGGTGCTGTGTAGATGGTGGACATTGTTTGCTGCTTATCCCTGCAAGGGACTTTAGTTTTAGTTAAAGGGAGAGATCACGGACCACAACAAAATGTGGAAAAGGTGTGACTTAGGTTAAGGTGTGGGTGAAGGTGGACATTGTTCCTTACCTATCCCTGGAAGGGAATTTAGATTTAGTTAAATTGGAGAGATCACGGACTTCAACCAAATCAAGGATTGAAAGGGCAATGGTAAACACTTGTAAGATCACTGACTTCAACAACACTTGAAAGATCACTGACTTCAACAAAAGAAAGACATTGACTGGTCAATGGACCAAATGGGAGAGATTATGGACTTTAACAAACTAAAGACAATGTGCTTATAGCATCTACACACACCATGTTCAGTTAGACAGAGAATCCTTAGTCTTTGTGGTTTCCGCTTCCTGTTTATATATAACCGTTGATGAGTCATAGATTTCCCGTGATGCATCGCTTTAGATTATTTGAAAAGAGAAGTGAGTGTTAGTATTACCACTCACTTCTCGACACAAAAAGCCATAGGATAACATTGAAAATGAAACCCTTTTTAGGGGTTTCTGTATTAAATAACATGGGACAAAATGGCGGATTTTTGAAGAAAAACCCTTTTTCATTTTAAGAGCTTACATATATGATATATGATGTGTCCCATTTTTCAAGGACTGTCCGGGTGCCCGGGTGATTTTTCTCAAATGGGGGAGTCTGTCTGAGATTAATTGGCTCTCCCAACTCCCCCACCTACCTCCTCCCTGGCCCAGCCCCTGTAATTGAATCTTTGGGCAGATGGCCGCAGCAGTGAGGCTCAAGAATAATATAAGAAAATACTTTTTTACAGAAAGGGTGGTAGATGCGTAGAACAGTTTACCGGAGGGGTGGTGAAGACAGAAGAGGTGGTGGAGACAGAAACTGTGCCTGAATTCAAGAAAGCGTGAGATAGGCACATGGGATTTCTTAGAGAGACGAAGAGATAATTGTTACTGCGGATGGACAGACTGAATGGGCCATTTGGCCTTTATCTGCCATCATGTTTCTATGTTTCTACTGTAGGCCTGCCCTGGAAGCCACTTCTCTACAGTGACTTCTTGTTCCTGCTTAAGCGGGACTTGCACTATTGCTGTCCAATTTAGCCAAAAGGTTTTCAATATAATTAGATTTGATTCACTTATATGAATTTTCAATTTGACTCAATTCAATTCAGTTCTTTAAGGCTACTATGGAAGTGAGTAGATTAGTGAGCTCATTTTCATAAAAGAAAAACATCCAAAGAGCAGCATAAAGCAGCAGATGAATTTTTTTCATCCAAATCACTATTTTGACCCCCTTTTTTAAGACACTTTTCTATGAAGGTCATCTGTAATATATCTAAATTTCAAGAACATAAGAATATAAGAATTGCCGCTGCTGGATCAGACCAATGGTCCATCGTGCCCAGCAGTCCGCTCAGGCGGCGGCCCTCTGGTCAAAGCCCAGCACCCTAACTGAGATTAGCCCTACCTGCGTACGTTCCGGTTCAGCAGGAACTTGTCTTACTTTGTCTTGAATCCCTGGAGGGTGTTTTCCCCTATGACAAACTCCGGAAGAGCGTTCCAGTTTTCTACCACTCTCTGGGTGAAGAACTTCCTTACGTTCGTACGGATTCTATCCCCTTTCAGTTTTAGAGAGTGCCCTCTCGTTCTCCCTACCTTGGAGAGGGTGAACAAACTGCCCTTATCTACTAAGTCTATTCCCTTCAGTACCTTGAATGTTTCGGTCATGTCTCCTCTCAGTCTCCTCTTTTCAAGGGAGAAGAGGCCCAGTTTCTCTAATCTCCTACTGTATGGCAACTCCTCTAGCCCCTTAACCATTTTAGTCGCTCTTCTCTGGACCCTTTTGAGTAGTACTGTTTCCTTCTTCATGTACGGCAACTAGTGCTGGATGCAGTATTCCAGGTGAGGGCGCACCACGGCCCGGTACAGCGGCATGATAACCTTCTCCGATCTGTTCGTGATCCCCTTCTTTATCATTCCTAGCATTCTGTTTGCCCTTTTTGCCGCTGCCGCACATTGCGTGGATGGCATGTTGGAGGTTATTTTGGGCAGGACTAGAGTGGGCTATGATTTGAATGTTTTTCTGTAATAATGGAACATTGTAAAAACATCTAGGGCAAAATATAGGACATTTGAATCTAGACCCGCTTCAGTAACGAAGAAATGCCAAAAAGGTACCCAAACTGACCAGATGACCACAGGTGAGATTAAGGCATGACCCCCCCCACCCCTTTTGCTCCTCCAGTGTTCACTAACCCCCCCCCTCCCACCCATCCCCAAAGATATAAAAGAAACAGTACATACCATCCTGTGTGGTAGTTGCAGGTGTTGTGGCCAGTGCTATTTATTTATGTATGTATTTTTGAAACAAAAAGTTGGACATTTTTCTGGTTTGAAAATGGCCATTTTTATTACTGGATTTTTGGATGTTTTTCCCAAAATCAGATGTAGATGTCATATTGAAAATGCCCCTGCCCATGTGATATATTTTTGTGAAGTTGAGAACTGAATATCATGTGTATTGGCCTACTATGTAAAACTGTAAAGTTGACATACAAGACAACCTTGAGTTCCAAGGCCCCAAAATCTGGAACAGCCTTCTGAGCAACTTGCGCCAAACTCCTACTTCCAATTCAGGAAGGCACTGAAAACACACCTATTCTCTTCACTGCACTGACCTATTCATATGCAGTCATTTGTATGATGTCTATGCCTCTGTATCATTTCTAATTTTATGTAAGCCGCAATGATTCCCAGTTGACATTTGCGGGATACAAGAATCTATATGGTATGGAACTAGAGATAAAATGATTAACTATTTAAAAATGTCACCTTATACCCCTTTTACTAATGTCACCTTATACCCCTTTTACTAAGCCACGGAGGAGGTTTCTATTAGAGAATGACACGGTGAAAAAATTGGTCCCCGTCACCGCCCCGTCCCCGTCTCACCATCCCCGTCACCGCCCCATCCCCATCTCACCATCCCCGTCACCGCCCCGTCCCCGTCTCACCATCCTCTTCACCGCCCCGTCACCGCCACTGCCACCCCATTCACCGCCCCGTCACCGCCACTGCAATCCCATTCACTTTTCTTTATTTACGTATAAAGGAAACATTCTTTAAAACTTTAAAACTTTAAAACTTAGTTAAATATTAGTTAATAACTATACAAAAACAAAACACGCAGAGAAAAAATTAATTAATATAAATTCTCAAAACTGACACATTTTGATCACTAAATTTAAAATAGTTATTTTTCATACAGTTTTTCAATCACTAATCTTCCACCACCCCTGGGGCTAGCAATGCAAAAACAAACACGACATGTACTTTAAATGCTTACAATGTTACCCTATATGGTAAGTAGACGCGGCCGCTGTACCTAATCGCGGCAAAGATCTCCCTGCCGTGATTAGCATAGTGACCGCGGCTACGGCTGCAAGTCTCCCCTCCCCCCAGCGATCACGGCAGGAGGGCACCCAACCCCTCCTGTAGACCCCCCCAACGGCCCTCCCGACAATCGCAGCAGAAGGGTACCCAACCCCTCCTGCCGGTCCTCCCAATGGCCTCCCCTAAGATCGCCGGCAGGAGGGTACCCAACCTCTCCTGCTGGACCCCCCCCCCAACGAACCCTCCCACCCCGGAACCCCCTTAGTCTTACTTTCCAAGTTGGACCGGACGGCTCCTCACACGTATGGCCAGCAGGCTTGCCTCCGTCCAAATGAGGCGGGCCCGCCCCTACCCTGCCCAACCCACAGGATCCTAGGGCCTGATTGGTCTAGGCACCTAAAGCCACTCCCGCTATAGGAGGGGCCTTAGGTGCTTGGGCCAATCAGGCCCTAGGATCCTGTGGGTTAGGCAGGGGAGGGGAGGGGCGGGCCCGCCTCATTTGGACGGAGGCAGGCCTGCTGGCCAGACGAGCGAGGAGCTGTCCGTTCCAACTTGGAAAGTAAGACTAAGGGGGTTCCGGGGTGGGAGGGTTCGTTGGGGGGGGGGGGTCCAGCAGGATGGGTTGGGTACCCTCCTGCCGGCGATCTTAGGGGAGGCCATTGGGAGGACCGGCAGGAGGGGTTGGGTACCCTTCTGCTGCGATTGGCAGGAAGGGTTGATCTGACAAATGAGGAGCACGGTGAAACACAGGTAAATAGCGGTTCCTAGAAGGGGGTACATTGGCCCGCGGGGACAAACCTGTTCACCGTTTCCGCGGTCGGTGAATGGCCTTGTCCCCGTCACCGCAGCGACTGCTAGTTTTCTTCCCCGTTTTCGGCGGTGACCCGCGGCTTAAATGCGGTGGCCGCGGGTAAACCGCCACCGTGTCATTCTCTAGTTTCTATCTCAGCCCAGAGCACTAAATGCTCCAATGCTCATAGGAATTTTATGAGCGTTGGAGCATTTAGCGCTCTGGGCCATGGTAGAAACCTTTACCGTGGTTTAGTAAAAGAGGGGGTGGGATAGTTTGTCTAATAGCAAAGTATGCACTAAAAGTCAGCTGATTATGTGGTCTATGAATATTTCACAATTTAACCGTGTGCTATAGAAATAATAAGTAGTAGTAATAGTAAATATAGGATCCAAGAGACTCATGCCTAAGCTAATATTATAAAAGAAAGAGTAAACTTAAACTTAGTTACAGAAGGCAGCAGCAATTGAACAAGGTATAACACCTTAAAGAATGCATTAAGGGGCCCCCAGTGGTGGAATCTGCTCCCAGGGCAGGATTAATTCTTCAAGGGCCCCTAGGCATACAAGTACACTGGGCCCCCCTGGCCCTGCCCCGCCCCTAACTCACTCATGTCCCACCCCTATTTATCTGTTTTCTTATTTACTTCTTTATTTCCACTTGTATTTCTTTTTTTCTTTTTTTTTAATTCAAAACAAAGATTAGTATACCAGTGCACAGTTTTTCTTCTATGCAACCCCCAAACATCTCTGAACAAATCCCCCTTCCTTCCCTTCCTACCTACTTACCCAGGACTTTAACTCTGAACCCTTTCCATACATATATAAAAGTGTTCAAATATTTGTAAAGCAGTAATACTATCTGAAATATAAGTCTATATTAATAACCAAGTTTTCAACGCCTCACTCTACGTCAACCAACTGTAACCCATATGTATGTATGAACAACCAAATCTGTAACTCCTCTGGTATGTTCCACTCCATCTATGTTAACTTGCAACAAAACAACAAGGCAAGCAGTCCACCAAAGAATCCAACATGAAACAAAAGAAGATTGGCAGAAAATAAGGAGATTCAAATCAGATTAATTCAAGGTACTCCCAAGAACTATGCCTGATGCATTTCGCCAAACAAAGCTAGTCAATGCTAACAAAAAAAACCATGTCTTTCATACAAACAGGTCACAAAGAACACCTTCACCTAGTATTGAATATGTAATCACAAACTAACCTCTGCCCCTTTTACAAAACTGTTATATGGTTATTAGCCACGGCTAGTGCTAAAAAATGCTCTACAGTTTTGTAAAAGGGGGGGATAAAATAGAAATATGTAGACAAAGGTTAAATAAAACCACCAAGAAGCTGTACTCTGCATACAATGCAACACCACAGAAACAGCGATGCATGTCCCCTAAAGCAAAAAAAATAAATAAATAGAATTTTTTGTTCTACCTTTGTTTTGTCTGGTTTCTGCTCTCCTCATCTTGTTAATATGTTCCTTTCATCTTTTGTCCTTCTGTACCACTTCCAGAAACTGTATGCCTCCCCCTTCACCCTCATTGGTCTAGCATCCATCTTCTTCCATTCCCTCCTCCAATGGTCTGGCATCTCTCTCCTCTCTTCTTCCCTTCCCTCTCCCACACCCCCATGGTCTAACATTTCACTCTCTACTCTCTCTTCCCCCCACTTCCATAAGCATTAGCCCCCCTTTCTTTCCCTCCAACCCAATTCCATCCAGTATCCTTCCCTTTCCCTGCACACAATTCCATCAGCATCTGCCCCTTTCTTTCCCTCCACTACCCTTCCATACCACGTTGCCCCACCATCCTTCTCACAACCCTTCCATACCACCCTGCCCCCTTTCTATTCCTCCACCACCCTTCCATGCTCCTTTCTCCCCCTCCAAACATTGCTGCCGGCTCTGCCCTCTGAGCTCCTTTGCTCGAAAGCAACGTCCCCACCTTCCCCCCCCCGCAGCAACCACAACGGGCCCCCCTCCCAGCATCAACTGCAATGCAGCTGGATCTGTTACTGGAAGGTCCCGCGAAGACTGCCTCTGCCATCCATCCCCATCCAATGTCACTTATTTGCTCTGGAAGAAGTGACGTCGGATGGAGATGGACGGCAGAGATAGTCATCGCAGGACCTTCCAGAAACAGATCCGGCTGCATTGAGGTTGATGCCGGGAGGGGGGCCCATTGCGGTTGATGCCGGGAGGGGGGCCTGTTGCAGTTGATGCCGGGAGGGGGGCCCGTTGCCATTGATGGCAAGGTGAGTCGTCCTCCTTCAGCAGGCCCCCCTCACAGTTTCAGGCCCTAGGCATGTGCCTAATGTGCCTATTGATTAATCCGGCCCTGTCTGCTCCCAGAACAAATTTGGTTGATACCTGGCCTTAAAAACATTCAAATCCTCACTAAAAACACATCTATTTAAAGATGCCTATCCCATCTACTAATTGGTGATGGAAACTCACTAATGAAGAGTCAGGCTATAGAGCTAGAACCTAAACCTGAGAGTTGGTGTTACTTAGCAAAATGGATAAATGCACGTTGCCTTATCTATAACATGATTGCATACCTATGCTTACATCGCCCCCTGCCCTGTACTTGTTACCCCTGAAAATTATTTTGTGTCTCATTTTAAATTATGTATGTAGTGCTGTAATCCACCTAGAATATAGGATAGTGAGGAATATAAATCCTTCAAATAAATAAAAAGAAAAATATGAACAACTCTTAGTGTGAGCAGTCTTATGTAATATTAAAAGGAAGGTTAGGGTGGGCCCTACATATTATAGTTTTTATTGAGAAAAATCAATTTGCCTGCTTTAGCCAGCTTCATTTTATTTTAAAAACTGTTTATTAATTTTCTATAAACATCTTACAGAAAGTGCAACAAATTATCCATCAATAATATTCCTTAAAAGCACTTATGTACTATACAACCCCCTTCCCTCCCACCCTCTCTGGTTTGTATGAAGAATAGGCAATCTTTGATTTGGCAGGTTCACCCTACTATTAAAGCTGTTTAACAAAAGAATCTAATGGATCCCAGATTCCTATGAATTTTTGCGATTCAATCGCTTTTTCTGCTAACATTTTCTCGTATCGGTAATACATACAAAGACTCTCCCACCAAAACGGCAAATTTAACCGATCCCATTTCTTTCAATTTCTTGTAATCGTTTGCAAAGCCACACCTGTCAGACAACTGCATCTTGCAGCTATAATTTGTCCAGCAAGAGAGAGAAAAAAATCTGTCCAACAGCACAGAAGTTACTGGCATACACAGAACCTTCTGCGCAAGACGTTCAGCGGCGACAATTTCCCTTGAATTTACTGACAGAAACTGAAAGCATTGCCACCAATTTCTTGTTTACAGCAGGCACGTTCTGTGATGAAAGTCTAGCTTTCATAGTTGCAACACTGGTACAAGTATCTGCCACTGTTTCCTAGAAACTGAGTTTGTGTCAAGGCTTATCTACATCCTGTGTTCCAAGATCTGGAACAGCCAACGATGTGTGTGTAATTTCCACAGAGGCTGTGCTGCTCACTGGCAACGGTACATCAGTGGTTTGCATTTATACGATCTCTTGAGCTGCTGCTGCAATGACATCGATACTTCACCATAGGTTGACTTAAGTCTTGGATCCATGAAGCTGCTTAACCTATATAAATTATCAAATAATGTATCTTAAAATCTGTGCAGTAAACTTTTCTTCAGCTCTTCTTTCAAGCGAGAGAATTTTCAAGTTTGCTGATTCCGTATCTTCAGTAACAGTTTAAATTTTGTTATCAACAGTAACTTCCTCCTCTGCATCTCCTGACTCTTTCCCATATCTTGTATCGATTGAATTAAACAGGCATTCAACCAGTGGATGAACAGCAGAAACAGCAACTTACTGTTAGCAATTGTTGTGGCTTCTATAAAAGCTTTTAAGATATAAATGGGTTTTTGAGCCGGATCATGGTCACATTCTGCAGGTGCAACTTTCTTTGTGGTTTTATTGCTGATGCTTTAAGGCAGGGGTGTCAAAGTCCCTCCTCGAGGGCCGCAATCCAGTCGGGTTTTCAGGATTTCCCCATTGAATATGCATAAGATCTATTAGCATACAATGAAAGCAGTGCATGCAAATAGATGTCATGCATATTCATTGGGGAAATCCTGAAAACCCGACTGGATTGCGGCCCTCAGGGAGGGACTTTGACCCCCCTGCTTTAAGGTAAGCCAATGAGTTATTGAAACTCAACTGCACTTCGTGACATGATGCAAGTACTATTGCAATGTGTTTTCATAGAAACATGATGGCAGATAAAGACCAAATGGCCCATCTACCGTAGTCTGTCCATCCACGGTATCCACTGTCTCCTCCTCTCCCTAAGAGATCCCACATGCCTGTCCCACACTATCTTGAATTCTGGCACAGTCCTTGTCTCCAACACATCTACTGGGAGACTGTTCCACGCATCTTCCACCTTTTCTCTAAACTTTGAACCCTTAATTTACAGTTAGAGGTTTTTATTGCTGTACTGTATGAAGGAGAAGGGCAGACAGGGTTGGTAAAAGGGGAATTTAAACATCTCTAACAGACTGCATTTTTCATGTTAGTGCAGCAGGACAGGCTAATCTTGTTAATTCAATGCGCAACATTTTTATTACTGTCAAGTCTTGGAAGGTCTTTTTAAGTTTCAGGGCCTAGTTTCTTTTCCTTTACATTCTCAAATCTGATTTACAAAATGTGTTATGAAAGACCCAGGCTAAAGAGTCAACATCAGCCCCCAACCATCTTTGCTTTCTTTTCCAGCCTCTGCATTTCAAACCCGAAACACCGGGCCAGGCTGGCAAACTACTGACTTTTATTGTCCACTCATTTCAGAAAGCTGTATCCTGCAGTGCTTACAAAGAACTTTAAAAAAAAATTAAGAATCACATTTTTTAAAGCCGTGGATGAATGTACTCAGGACATTTGCATTGAGGTTTTATTCTTTGTTCAATTGTACAGAAACGTAACTGTGCCTTTGTGGAAAAAAAAAAAAAAGGAAAACCTTTTGACTGCATGTTTGAATTTTCGAGTGGAAAAGTGATAATTAATGAGAATAGTTCTAAACTGCATGCATAAAGTCCGTGCATATTTTTCTTTTTGCAGGTTTCACTGAATGTCCAAAGGTGATGGGCTTTGGCAATTATTCCAGAGAAATTATGAAACAAAACCTTCTTGCAGCCCCATCTCTAAAGCATATTAGCACGATAAGATCAAATAACTTTGCAGTGACTGCACCATCACTTTGGAATTCTATTCCTAATTACATTCGTGAAGAAGTATTTCTGCTTCATTTTAAAACAAAGCTAAAAACATTTCTGTTTCAAGACGCATTTGATACCTAATTGCCCTTGTAAGGGCTAAACCATGTTGACTACAGATGGCAACATCCTTCCCTTCCCTGTCGTTTTTTTCCTTAATTGTTCTCTTTTTTAAAATATTGTAGTTCCTCCCCTTATTCCATTTGTTTCTGTCCGTCATTGTTTGAATTTATTATGCAGATTCTATTTGTCAAATGTTCAGCCCTATTTTATATGATGGAAGCTGTATTTTTATTGTACACCGTTCAGAAGTATGATTGAGCAGTATAAGAAATTTTAAATAAACTTGAAACTTGCACTGACATTTACATCTGTTTTTTTTTTAGGATACACAAAATGCCTGTATTAATTTATGCAGTTCATTTATGCACAGGTGGCCAAATTTTTAAACCTATGTATGTGTGAGGAAGACTGTAGATGTAATGGGCATTGCAGCATTTGCCATGCGGCAGCTGCTCCCACAGCTTTGTAAAAGAGGGGGGAGGGGGGAATAAATAGGTAAAGTAATAAATAATTATGTAATGAAAATAATGAAAAACTTATTGAATCATGCAATAAGAATACTGACATACACGAGACCGCCACATAGTATAAAGATATGTTTATAGAGAATAAACAGTAAAAGATTAATTACATGATTACATGTGTGGAATATGCTATGGTGACATAAACAGGCAGTTATCATATTGAACTTTTACAAGCATCAATTCTTAGAAAGTGAATCACCTACAGCGCACATGGTGCTAGACAGCATTTAGCAGAGAAAGTGGCATTGTAAAAACTCGTGCAGTGACCCAATGAAATTATCTTCTACTCTTGATTGGTCTACTTCAACTAATCAGAGCAGCCTTATGAAATATTGATCAAATTCATTGATATATTCAAAAATACTAAGGGCCTGTTTTACAAAGCCGCAATACCGACTGCTGCGCGGTAACGGCCCCGAAGCCCATAGAGATTTAAAGGGCTTTGGGGCTATTGCTGCACGGCAGCCGTGAGCGCGGCTTTGTAAAACAGGCTGTAAATGAATATATTTAAAATAAAAAAAAAAATAGAACCAGTCTATAGATGAATTTAAACCTGCTGGATGAGCAGTTTTCAGTTTATAAATCCAGAATTGTTGGCTTCCTTGTAGTTGTTTCTGTTGGTCTCCTCCTCAATTACCAAGTGGTATACGATCAATAGCAAAATATCAGAGATCACCAAATACATGATTAAAGGAGGGAATTCATCAAGAGGCACCGATTAGCATGTGCTAATGTTTAGCTCACCCTAGATGCTATGATGCCCATAGGAATATAATGAGTGCCTTAGAGCAGTGGCGTACCTAGGGTATGTGGCACCCGGGGCCCATCATTTTTTGACCCCCCCCCCCCCATGTAAAAAATTTATTTATTTATTTTTTTTGCAATAACCATGAAATGGAATAAATGGTCAGAATAGAAACAGTGAAAATTTTATTTTATTGAACCTCATATATGTACTTCTAAACCAGGGTCCCCCCCAAAGGCCTGTCCCCCCTTAAAGGTCTGCCTGTCCCCCCTTGAAGGTCTGTACCCCCCTGAAGGCCTGTCCTCCCCCCCTTGTAGGCCTGCCTTCCTGTCCCCCCCTTGAAGGCCTGTCCCCTCCCTTGAAGGCCTGCATCCCCCCCCCGAAGGCCTGCACCCCCCCAAGGCCTGTTCCCCCCTTGAAGGCCTGTCCCACCCCCTTGTAGGCTTGTCCCACCCCCTTGTAGACCTGTCCCCCCCATTGAAGGCCTGCCTGCCCCCTTGAAGGTCTGCACACACCCCCAAAGGCCTGTCCTCCCCTTGAAGGCCTGCCTGTCCCCCCCCCCCTTGAAGGCCTTCCTGCCTGTCTGTCACCCCCCTCCTCCTTGAAAGCCTGCCTGCCTGCCCGCCCGCCCCACCCCGAAGGACCGCTCGCCCCTGGCCTTCCCGCACCACTATGAAGCAGCACTACCTATGCTCCCGGCCTTGCCGTTCAGTCCCCCCCCCCCCCGAAGGACCGCTCGCCCCACTGACCTTCCTGCACCACCTATGAAGCAGCCGCAGCAGGATCCCGACGTCAGTGATCTCTGCGCAGCTTAGGCGCTGCTTCCTGCGCCGCGTTCCCGCTCCTCCTCTGATGTCAGAGGAGGGGCGGGACCGCGGCGCAGGAAGCAGCGCCCAAGCAGTTCAGGTATCGCTGAAGTCGCGATCCTGCTGCGGGCTGCTTCACAGGTGGTGCAGGAAGGTCAGTGGGGCGAGCGGTCCTTCGGGGGTGGTGGGGGGGGAATGAACGGCAAGGCCGGGAACACCCCCTCATGGCTGGCACCCGGGGCGGACCGCCCCTCCCACCCCCCCCTAGGTACGCCACTGCCTTAGAGCTAGATGCACTAAACAGGGTCAGTAATACCGCTTGGGTCTGCTGCGATCCTATTTATGGCCGATTCCAAAAGAGCGATTGATGCACAAACATGCTTACAAGCAAATGATTTGCATGGAGGTGTGCCACAATCCCCGTCTCTCCCATCCAATGAGAGCAACTCTCACACATGTGCAGAGCTGGCAGGGAAAGCCTGAACAGTTGAGTGGAAGGGGAAGTCCCAAAGCAGCCTCCTGCCACTCAGGTGTTCAGGGCAGGAAACCTTTTTTTTTTTTTTTAATGAACATAGATGTGCATGTTACTCATGCACAATATCTGTCCCCATTTAAAAAAGTCATGCCAGCCCCCCTCCTGACCACAGCCGTCGCAACCCCCCCCACGATGACAACTGTAGTTCCCCAAACCCCCCTCCCCAATGATGACAGCTGCCCTCGTGAGAGATAGGAGGGATGTCCACTCCCTCCTGCCTCAGTAATCCACAGTAGCAAATATAGCAGGAGAGTTGCCCACTTTCTCCTACCAATGGAGACCCCACTATGGACCATCCCCTACCCTTTTTCTTTCCCCCCCACCAAAAAAAAAAGGCAGGAGGGATGCCCACTCCCTCCTGCCAGTGGATGCTCCCACTGAACCTCTCCTACCCCCCACCCCGTACCTTTATCAGAAGTTGAGAGCAGGAGGTAAACTTGGTCCCTCCAGTTCTGAGTCCTGCCAGACCAAAATGGCAGGCCTTCCCCTCCCCAATGCAGGGAGAAGCCTAAGGCCCTGATTGGCTCAGACACCTAAGGCTCCTCCAAAGCACAGGGGTCTTAGGCATCTGAGCCAATCAGGGACTTGGACTCCTCCCTCTGTAACCCGGTTGTAAAAGGTGACAACCTTTTGTAAAAATGTCCCTGTGCACAATGGTGGGCTTGGTCCCCTTTTTGAAAGCTGCATTTTGAAAGTAGAGTTTTTTTGCCTATGATAAAAAGCGAGCAGCTTGAAATCTGTGTTGATTGCAGGCTCAGTTAAAAGACTTGAGGCTTTTTCTCAACTATATTATTAAATGTGCATTTCTATGGGTACACCCACCGCTGGCTGATAACATTGTAATAAATTAAGAATTTCAACGTTTCTATCATATCTCCCTTCTCCTGCCATTAGGTCTGTCCCCATATGCCATATGACGTAGACCACCAACCATTTTAGTGGCCTTCCTCTGGACTGACTTCATCCTGTTTAAATTTTTTTGAATGTGCGGTCTCCAGAATTGTATACAATATTCTAAATGAGGTCTCACCAAAGTCTTATACAGAGGCATCAATATCTCCTTTTTCCTACTGGCCATTCCTCTCCCTAAGCACCCACGCATCCTTCTAGCTTTGCAACCTGTTTGGCCACCTTAAGATCATCAAATACTATCACACCCAAGTCTTACTCTTCTTTCATGCACAAAGGTTTTACAGCACCAGTGTTTACACATATAGAAGCTGCTGGATGCATACCTTTGAAGGTGTAATGTTTTGAACATGGTTTCAGCACTATGTAAGTGATTAGTAGTAGTATATTGCATGCCTGTACTAAGGGTTACCTCTGACTAGTCACTAACTGCCCCCTCATTCTCTACCCCTAAGATTAGATCCATTGCTTGCCACATAAGGACAGGGATAACAATTACTACACAGGCTTCACATTGCCTGTACCACATGGTCCATCTGCTCCACACATGCATGCCTGCAGCAATGCTATCAGAATGCATTTGCTGCCATGCTAGTAGCAATGTACTATATGAAATTGCACTGTTCCTTAATAATGTCCCATTGTGTTCACTCTACCATTGTAGATGATAGAGGTTATCTCCTCAAGACCTTGTTTCTGACACCTAGGAGGCAGCTCTGCACATCTCAGGAAGAGCAATACAACAGGGCCATCAGCAGACATTATAGATGTACTTTTGGTCTCCTGAAGACCCACATCAGCTGTCTCGATATCAGTGGCTTAGCAAGGGAGTATTTTTTACCTGCTGCTTGCATCAGCCTTGACTCCTTTCTGATGCCATGTTCTGGTCCTGAGACAGACTTAAAGATCTCAATATATATACTTTGGAGGAAAGGTAGGAGTGGGAGATATGATAGAAACATTTAAATACCTACATGGCATATATGCGCATGAGGCGAGTCTCTTTTATTTGAAAGGAAACTCCAGAATGAAAGGAAATAGGATGAAGTTAAGAGATGATAGGCTCAGGAAAAATCTAAGGAAATGCTTTTTTATAGAAAAGGTGGTAGATGCGTAGAATAGTCTCCCGGTAGAGGTTGGTGGAGACAAAAATTGTGTCTGAATTCAAGAAAGCATGGGATAGGCAAGTGGGATCTCTTAGGGAGAGGAGGAGATAGTGGATGCTGTGGATGGGCAGACTGGTTGGGCCATTTGGTCTTTATCTACCATCATGTTTCTGTTAGATTGGCCCACTGTTGAAGAGAGGATACAGGGCTAGATGGACCATTGGTCTGACCCATATGGCTACTTTTATTTTCTTATTTTATTACATGTGAATAGAAAAAACAAAATGGTATACTAGCAAAAATGTTTTGGCACTCTAGACCCCTCTTCAAATTATGGCTGTTTCACCATCCATACACTTCTCATTGGTACAGTTCCAGATTTTGTGTTCCCCCTCCTCTCCATGCTTCTCCTCTCCCTTCCTCAGTGAATGTCCATGGAGGGACACAGTTCCCTGAGAGGCAGTCAGAGGATCAGGGCAGCTTCCCCCATCACCCGGAGATACTAACACAGCTGCTGAAGGGAGGCAACTATGCAGGCCAGATGGTGGGCCTGCTCACTCCATAACACCAGATGCTCTTGCTGAAGGTCCAGGTGTGCTTATGATAGCCAAGTTCTTCCCACTGCAGTTTCAGAAGTTCCCACAGCAGCACCACATGTTCTTCTGCACCTTCAGCTGTGAGCGTTGAAACTCTATGTGATCACCGGTGACCCCCAGATGAGCAACCATCTCTGCTGTATGGATGGCATGTGATCCTGTACCAGCCGTTGAATTCAACGTTCCTCCTCTATCTCCTTCCATAACCGCCTCTTAATTATCACTTCTAGTTTAAGATCTTACTGCTAACAAAGAGTGCACTTCATAAAAAGCATCCCATTATATATTTTGTGCCTACTGACGGCCTACAAATCAACTCATCACCTTTGCTCCTTTGCTGAGCTTTTCACTCCCCTCTCCAACTCAAGCACATCGAAATTCAACTTGTAACTTGGCAATTCACTTTCTTGCAGTAACTCCATGGTACTGATTACCTCACGATTTAAGAGTAGCAAAGTCTTATATCAAATTTAAAGCTGCTTTTAACTTTTACTTGTTTAATTTTGTCTTCCCTCCTGTGTTTTAGGTACCTTGGCCAGTTCAGTATTATAGGCAACAACATTAATTTGTAATTGTATTCCCTAACCTTGGAACTGACCCTGCTATGATTTCTTTCTCTCTAGTTTTCTTCTGTCCTGTTTATTTTTGGCATTCTTTTTCTACTTTTATTATTTTATAGTGATTGCAAACTGCTTTGCTGTATTCACTAAAGATAGTGTAATAAATATTAAATAAACCATAAGCCTTCCTTCCAACGTTATGGTCAGTACACAGTGCTATATCAGAGGTTTTGAGTTTGGTTGCTCAATTTTATGACTGTGGCACAAGATAGGAAACCACATTGTATATTGCTGGATCATCTTTTTTTTTTTTTTTTTTCAAAATGTCAAGAAATAGCTGGAGGCATGCCTGTAAAGGAAGGGAAGTACAAAGAGATAGAAGTGGTTTCCTGTGGCACAAAAAGCTATTCATTAAGAAAGTAGATTTTTTTTTATTCTAAATAAGAAAGAAATATTTCTCAGTCGGTTTTAATGAAATTTAGAACTGCATAATTTTCCTGTAAAAACAATTATTCTGTATTCAAAATTGGCCCTTTTCAGAGAAAATGTATTTACAGCAAATAATATCAGTTTAGCAGAGTTAGGATCAAAGTGAAAACCTAATGTACTGCTTCACCACTGGTGCTTTGTTATATGAAAATTACTAGGCAGCATATTTTATGTCCTGCTGTGTTACGGTAAAAGAAAGAACTGTAAAAAGAATAAATAATAGCATATGTGCAGGGTTATGCTAAAGCAGTGGTTCTCAATCAGCGTGCCGCGGGACTGATACAGAAAAGGAGCAGTGTTTTTTTCCACTCCCGAGGCAGACCCGACACCTCTCCCTTTTCATTCACTGCGCCATCCTGCGCCACAGCACCACATCTTCCTCATCCTCCTTCAGTCTCCCCCTCCTCGCTCTATCAAACCTGCCTGAGTCAGCCCAGAGCTTTTCCTCTGCATGCATAAACAGGAAGTTGTGTCAGAGGAATGGGAAGTGGCAGGTGAAAGGCTCTTGGTTGAAGAATTCAGATTGGATGAACTGAGAGAGGAGCCAAGAAAAGACGAGGGAGAGGTGCTGAACTCATGGGGGGGGGGGGGGGAGGGCTGAAGGAGAAGAGGCAGAGGTGCTGGAGTCCCAAGGGAGGAAAAAACAGACGTATTGAACTCGTGGAGGGGTTGGGGGGTTGGAACTTAAGGAGGACAAGGCAGAGATGCTACAGTTGTGGAGGGTTTGTAGATGGTTTAAGGAAAGCGGCTTAGTCTAGAAAATGAGAGTCCGCTGTCCTTTGTTTCAGGGATATACAGTAGATTGGCAGTAAATGGCCCCAAAAATGTGGGTCTCAGTTTATATTTGGGTCAGCGCAGACCCCCCTACCACCCAAACCTATTGCAGGCTTTTTCTGGGACTGTTGTGAGACCTGGTGGTCCTGTAGTGCCGGGAGAGGAGAGATCCCTCCTGTCCCAGCTGATTCTAAGAATTTTTACATCCCTCCCACCTCCCCCATGTACATTTAGTATCCCTGGTGGTCCAGTGGGGAATCGCAGCAAGAGCGACCTTCCTTCGCTCCTGCCCGTGCAGAGCCACTAGCTGATTGGCTGCCGCAAGTTCTCGTGGTACCGTAAGAACTTGCAGCAGCCAATAAGCTAGCGGCTCTGCATGGGCAGGAGTGAAGGAAGGTAACCCCTGCCACGATTCACCACTGGACCACCAGGGATATTAAAGGTAAGCAGGGGAGTTGGAAGGGAGTTAGAAATTCTTAGAATCGGCTGGGACAGGAGGCGGGAGGGATCCCTCCTGTCTCAGCCACCACTGGACCACCAGGTCTCATGGCAGGCCCAGTGGAGGTCTGCAAGTCATAGGGAGGGAGGGTGGAACAGGGTACAGAACCTGGCAGGGAGAGAGTGGGACTGGGTGCAGGAACTGGCAAGGCAATGAGGGAGGGGGAACAGGATGCAGAGCCTGGCAGGGCAAGACAAGGCAAGGCACTTCACTTAAATATTAAACCCCCTGGTTTATATTTGAGTCAACCTTTTTTCCTCCTTTTTTTTGGGGGGGGGAAAAGGTTACCTCGGTTTATATCGGGGTCAGCTTATATTCAAGTATACTGTATAGGGTACTGCAGCAGCATCGCTACTGTGGCTTTCTAAAAGGGGGCCTAAGCCAATCTTTGGGATAGTGAAAACAGTCACATACAATGAATACAGGGGTTGGGATTTTTGCTTCCTTTTTGCCCTACTGAAATGTTGAGAGGGAAGATTGCACAGACTGAAGTGTTTTACTGAGTCATAAGACCAGCTGGAAGGAGAAGAATATTAGCCAAAAGGATGTGTTGACAGATTTATGAGCAGTGAAAGTTCTGAGGAGAAGTTGTCTAGCACAAGAATTTTGACTATGGAAGGTTTGGTTTTTGTTGTTGTTGTTATTGTTCTTTGATAAGCAAAGCCTTGGTTGGGAAGATTGGCAAATATGAATTGGCTGGCAGAGGTTGTTTTAGACTCCAAATAGATAAGCTTGCTTTAGAGTATTCTTTTTTTTTTTTTTTTATTCATTCAGTTTTCTATACCGTTCTGCCAGGAGAGCTCAGAACATTTTACATGAGTTTATTCAGGTACTCAAACATTTTTCCCTGTCTGTCCCGGCAGGCTCAAAATCTATCTAATGTACCTGGGGCAATGGGGGGATTAAGTGGCTTGCCCAGGGTCACAAGGAGCAATGTGGGTTTGAACCCACAACCTGAGAGTGCTGAGGCTGAAGCTTTAACCACTGCACCACACTCTCCCCCACACTACTGTGAGAGGTCCTGTCCAGAGGATTCTATGTGTTTCCTGACAGAAAGGCTTCAGAAGATATGATGTCCATTTTTATAGTTTGCACTTTTTTATTGCAAGTTTGTGAAAGTAACAGATGAATTGTTTGCCATAATGTTCATCTAGTTATGTGTTAGCCATAGTTTCTAGAGTGGACAGAGACATAGTATTTTGAATGGAGGAGTGCCTGATTAAAGGCCAAGTCCCTGAGATGAGGAAAAGTTCATAGTCTGTTATTGAGAAAGATATGGGAGAAGCCTCTGCTTGCCCTAGATCGGTAGCATGGAATGTTGCTACTCTTTGGGTTTTGGCCAGGTACTAGTGACCTGGATTGGCCACCGTGAGAATGGGCTACTGGGCTTGATGGACCATTGGTCTGACCCAGTAAGGCTATTCTTATGTTCTTATGTGATTGTCCACAAGCTAATGTCTTAAACAAATCTGTTTCCTCCCTTCTCCTTTCCCATAGGATCCACAAGAAACAGGTGTCTTCTTCTCCAAGATCTTTAGCCTTTGGATCTGCTACGTATGTTATTTCACTTCAGGTCATATTTCAAAATAATTATAATTGGAAATAAAAATCATATCAGTAATGTCACAAAAGGACATTCCCCATTCTTCTATGAAACTGTGATAACAGTTTCTAGCGCTGCTTCCGACGCTCATAGAGTTCTTATGAGCATTGGGAGCAGCTCTTTGCGCTAAAAACTGCTAGCACAGTTTAATAGAAGAGGGGGTTAAGTCAGCAATCAAAATTTTATATTTGTATGGGAAGGCATCAGCAATGTTACTACTCATTCGGCTCCACTGAGAATTTTTCTGAGTACAAAAAAGATGGGGGTGTTAACTACAGCGGCTCCTGATGAAACGGACAGCTCCATCAAGCAAAGAGTCAAGCTGAGAAGAAAAATATCCAGTTTGCAGATACCAGCAGATAAGTGCTGCTATCTTTTTAAGTTTAGCACTTTCATTGGTCAAACTGTTACATTGCTGAGTTGGAGCACATGATCTAAATCAGCACGTAAAAAGAAAAGCAGAGAAAGGGCTAAGGATGTGATAATCTCTGGGCAAAAAAGACACCTTGCGGACCCAAAAACCGAATGAGTAGTGACATTGCTGAAGCATTCCCCCCAAAGATAAAATTTTGATTGGTGACTTAAAGGAATTCATTTTATGAAATAACTGATAATGTGGGAGATATTTTTCTAGCCACTTAGTGGTAGTAAAAAAATTGTATTCATCATTAAAAATAGTGGACTGGACTCCATTACACTGAAAGCAGAATGAAAGCCTGCCTTTATTTGCTCAGAACAAATAGTAAAGTGATTATGCTATGTCACCAGACCATTTATTTATGAAGTCACGTTTTGCATCATAATGCAATAAAAATAAATCTGACTTGGGATATTTGCACCTTATCTCTTGCCTTTCTAATGTGTTTCCTTTCTGTGCTGATTAAGAAATGGATTGTGTGCTGACAGGAGAGAAAGAATAACTTTTTGTAACCACACACAGTCAACAAAAATAGGCTTCATGTTCACAAAGAGATCTCACTGATGTGCAAAACCAAGAAATACTGATTAATTCTAAAAACCATGTGCCTCAGGCCCCGCCCCCAGGTGGGACCTAAGGCTCCCGGGCCTATTCTGATTGGCCCAGGCGCCTTAGGCCCCACCAGTAGGCGGAGCTTTGGGACGGATGGGCCAATCCGGCCTCATTCCGTCGTTGGCTGCCTGCTGGATAGGCGAGTTTGACTCCCGTCTGTCCGGCCAACTACACAAAAGTACAGGGAAGAGGGGTGGGGGTGTCGTGGGGGTCGGCTAGGGGGGTCGCGGGTCGGCTGGGGGGGGCGGTCGGAGGTTCTTGGGGGGGGCGGTCGTTGGAGGGAGGGGGGTTTGCGTCGAGGGCAGGAGGGCCTGGGATCCCTCCTGCCCGTAATGTAGTGCGGGGTGGGGGTAGGGGGTCGCCGTGGCCAGGAGGGTTTGGGCTCCCTCCTGGCCCGAACAACTAGCGGGGGGGGGTCGCCAGGGCCAGGAGGACTTGGGCTCCCTCCTGGCCCGATATTGTCGGGGAGTTGGGGAGTCGGCGGGGCAAGAGGGCTTGGGCTCCCTTTTGCCCCGATCGTGTCGGGGAGTCGGGGGGGCAAGAGGGCTTGAGCTCCCTCTTGCCCCGATCGTGTTGGGGGTGCCGCGGTTGGCTGGGGTAAGAGGGCTTGAGCTCCCTCTTGCCCTGATCGTGTTGGGTGTCGGGACCGCCAAGAGGAAGCAGCAGGACACCGGTAGGAGCTTCTACATGATGGGGGGGTCGGGAGGCTGTGGCGGTGCGAGCGGTCCTTCAGGGTGGGGGTGCGGGTGCGGGTGGGAGTGCGTGTGAGCGGTCCTTCGGGGTGGGGGTGCGGGTGCGTGCGAGCGGTCCTTCGGGGTAGGGGTGCGAGCGGTCCTGCGGGGGGGGTGAATCGGACGTCGGGGGGGAACTATGTAAAAAAAATTTTGTACAACGCGCTCACACGTATAACGTGCAAGGGTATGCGCTGTACGTAAAAACCACGTATAACGCGCGCGTTATATGCGAGAAAATACGGTAACCCTGCTGGAAAGGGTGCAGAGGCGAGCCACAAAGCTAGTAAAAGGTATGGAAAATTTGAGCTACAAAGAACGCCTTGGAAAACTGGGACTGTGCACCCTTGAAAAGAGGAGACTGCGAGGGGATATGATAGAGACTTTTAAAATACTAAAAGGATTCGACAAAATAGAGCAAGAAACATCGTTATTCACATTGTCAAATGTGACATGGACAAGAGGTCATGGACTGAAGCTGAGGGGCAGCAGGCTCAGGACAAATGTCAGAAAGTTCTGTTTCACACAGCGAGTGGTGGACACTTGGAATGCTCTCCCAGAGGAGGTGGTGACGGAGACTACCATTCTGGGTTTCAAGCGTAAGTTGGATGCACACCTCCTTGCAAATCACATTGAGGGATACGGGTAATCAGGGTCTCCATCTGGGAGCACCTGGCTTGGCCTCCGAGTGTGCGGGTCGCCGGAATAGATGGACCTAGGGTCTGATCCGGTGAAGGCGTTTCTTATGTTATGTTCTTATGTTCTTTCTGAATGGCCTGCTTCAACTGCAACCACTTATATATTTGAGACTTTGCAATGCCAAATGTTTGTTGCAGTCGTGCAAAGTCAAGCAGCTTTCCATGTGATAACACATCATCTAAAGTACGTATACCTGCTTGCATCCAATGCTTCCAGATGATCTTAAACTCGCCAATTTGAATCTTGGAGTTCCAATCAAAAGGATTGATGAATCGGAATTGGTGTTAGGTTATTAATAAATTTTAATGTTTGCCAAGTGGAAACTAAAATTCTATTGTCCTTATAAAGCCTAGGTAACTTGATACTTAAAACATGACACAAATGCAATGGAGACAGGAGTTACCATTCCAAGTAAAGCCAGTCCGGAAGATGCTCCATGAGCTCAGGAAGGATCCAATATATACCTTGATGCAGTATATAGGCCTGATGGTACTTATTAAAATTTGGGAAATTTACCCCACCTGCCACAATTGGTTTTTGTAAAAAATACTCAAGCAATACGAGCAGTTTTTACCCAGCCAAATAAATTTGGTGAGAATACTATTCAATTTCTTACAAAAGGACCCCTGAAAATAAACTGGCAACATACCCATTTGGTAGCAAACCACAGGCAAAATCATAATTTTAACTGTTTGGACTCTCCCCCACCAAAACAGATGTAATGGGTTCCAATGCTTACACATTTCTGAGGCCTTTAGCAGTAAGGATTTTTCATTTACTCTCGTCGTGTCTTCCAACATTTTTTGAATCCAAATACCTAAATATTTTATACCCTCTTCCTTCCAAAGAAAAGGGAATGAGTCAAATAATCCTTTTGGACAGTGTACATTTAGTGGAAGAACCTCCGATTTACTCCAATTTATTTTGTATCCAGAAAATTTTCCAAATTGTTCAATCAGATTTAGTAAATGTGGAATGGTGGATTCAGGATTCCTCAAATGAAGCAAAATATCATCTGCATAAGCAGAGACCTTATATTCCCAACCTGCATAAGGAATACCCTGTATCTCCTTTGTCTGTTGAATAGCCAATAACAAGGGTTCCAGAACAATGTCTAAAAGCAAAGGGGATAGTGGACATCCTTGTCTAACTCCCCTCTCCAGACAAAAGCGTTCTGAAAAAGTATTATTAATATATAATCTGGACAAAGGGGAACTATACAAGGTTTGAATCATTTGAATAAATGCAGATCCTATACCAAACCAATCCATTGCTTGATACATGAAGCAGTGGCGTACCTAGGGTATGTGGCACACGGGCCCATCATTTTTTGACACCCCCCCATGTAAAAAAATATTTTTTGTAATGACCATGAAACGGAATAAATGGTCAGAATAGAAACAGGCAGTGAAAATTTTCTTATATTCCAAACATAACATAACATAAATTATGTCTGAATTGTCATGACATCAGAAGTACATATGGAGTAGTTGCAGGTGATGCTTGGGACAGTTCTGATTGTGTTAGTTCGGTTTTATGTGTTTTTTGAATAGAAGGGTTTTTATTTCTTTTTTGAAGGTTTTGTAGTTTGTGGTCGAGGTCAATAGGTTGTAGAGTTGGGGGTCGAGTGTTGCAGCTCGAATGGCTAGGAGGTTGTCAAACAGTTTTTTTCTTTTGACGTTTTTGGTTGGAGGGTGTGTGAATGGTGTGTGAGTTCTCCTATGTCTGGTTGAGGTGGATTGAATTATTTAGCTGAAGAAATTAGTTACCCCCTCATCCCACACACATTAATTCTCTTCCATTTTTGTTCCCATTATAAAAAACACTGATAAGTTCTCAGAAAAAAAATACATTAAAATAAGAAGTGAAAACAAAGGCCCCTACAGATGAGAACATAACATAAGAATAGCCTAACTGGGTCAGACCAATGGTCCATCATGCCCAGTAGCCCATTCTCATGGTAGCCAATCCAGGACACTAATACCTGGTCAAAACCCAAAGAGTAGCAACATTCCATGCTACCGATCCAGGGCAAGCAGACACTTCCCCCATGTCTTAATAACAGATTATGGACTTTTCCTCCAGGAATTTGTCCAAATCTTTCTTAAAACCAGCTACACTATCTGCTTTTACCATAACTTCTGGCCACTTCATTTTTAAGTTTAGATCTTTCCTTTCAAACAGAGACCTTGCTAGATGTCAAATACAGCACAAGGTAACTTCACATGGACTTAGTTGTGCAGGAAATGTGAATCTCCTCATACACCCACCATATAGTGCAAAAATGTGCAAAGGTCTGTTTTTTTCTTTCGATCACTACATAGCCTAATGCCACACAAGCAGCGCTGTTACAAACATATTCTGTAGGTCAATGCTAAGGATAACAAAGTTTCCTTACTTGGACCAGAAGGAGATACTGATAAACCACTGGCAGAGATCCCAAAACAATACCCAAAGACCCACTCAGTGTGTGAACCAGTTGAGTGGAGTGGACTAACTGGGGGGTGGAAATGGGCCCGGAGTTTGCTCAGCAGAATTTCCCAGACCACCTCTTCCTCTCAACACATTGACACGCTGCCACCACCACCACTAGGAACACCTCACTGGGTAGGCCAGCTATGCTATAAACTTTGTAAAACACATTATTATATTTTCTTATAAAGCACATATTTTAACTGAACTCTTTGACATCCTCAGCCTTTCCATTCACAAAAATAGAAGGAAGAAAAGTTCCCATTTCCTGCTGTCTCATGTCCCCGGCCTATACAATATTTTTTTTCTGCAGACCCTTCAAAAGTCTGACCAAATCCTCGTTTCACTTGCATTATAAAGTACTGAGGATGCCATCTCTCCCCAATCCCAGGTCCTAAAGTCTAAGACAGTAGCGCAAACTAATGCTGCCAGATTCAGGAAAAAAAATTTCGATTCGATTCAGCCTATTGAATTGGTTTTTCAATTCGATTTTCCTGCCCAGTTGGGTGATTTTTTTTCAAAACTCCTGGTGGGTTTTATAGATTTTTCACTCCCTTTGGCTTCTCCTAACCACACTGGCGCTGTGGTGTAAATAAAATAAAGAAACAAAAAGGACTTTTCCTCTCTCTGTTAAATCCTAGCTCACGTTTGCAGTCCAACACCAGCTCTGGCAGGATACACATTTCAAATCTGACATATTGTAATCACAAAACAGAAAATAAAATTAATTTTTCTACCTTTTGTTGTCTGGTTATATTTCAAATCTTGTTGGTCCAAGGCTCTGGTTTTCTTCTGATAACTTGCTTGCCAGGGTCTCCTTCTTTCTTCTTTCTGCATGCTAACCATCCATCTGCCAACTCTGTCCTCCCTTTCCATTTCCCTTCCCTCCCCAGGAAGTCTGGTATCTTTCCTTTTTTTCATCTCCCTCCACAGATCCATCTTTTCTTAACTACCCTTTCATCCGGCATCTCTCCCTCCTTCCCCACCACCCCAGAGTCCACCATCTCTCCCTTTCTTTTCCCAATTACCCTCCTATCCAGTATCTCTATCCCTCCTCCACACCATCCCTTGTGTCCAATTTATCTCCCTTTCTGTTCCTTCCCTCCCTCCCTAAATCCCATGGTCCATCATCTCTCTCCCTCTCCTCTATTTTCAGACCCATTATTTCTTCCCCCCCCCCCAAAGTTTGGCATATGCACGTCTCTTTGAACACCCCCTTCCCTCCGTGTACTTCTAAACCAGGGTCCCCCCCAAAGGCCTGTCTCCCCTTAAAGGTCTGCCTGTCCCCCCTTGAAGGCCTGCACCCCCCTTGAAGGCCTGTCCCACCCCCTTGTAGGCCTGTCCCCACCTTGAAGGCCTGCCTGCCTGTCCCCCCCTTGAAGGCCTGTCCCCCCTTGAAGGCCTGCACCCCCTTGAAGGTCTGCACCTCCCCCCCCCGAAGGCCTGCATCTCCCCCTTGAAGGCCTGTCCCACCCCCTTGTAGGCCTGTCCCACCCCCTTGTAGGCCTGTCCCCCCTTGAAGGCCTGCCTGTCCCCCCTTGAAGGCCTGCACCCTCTTGAAGGCCTGCCTGCCCTCCCCTTGAAGGCCTGCACCCCTTGAAGGTCTGCACCCCCCCCGAAGGCCTGCCTCCCCCCTTGAAGGCCTGCCTCCCCCCTTGAAGGCCTGCCTGCCCCCCCTTGAAGGCCTTCCTCCCCCCTTGAAGGCCTGCCTGCCTGCCTATCACCCCCCTCCCCCTTGATAGCCTGCATGCCTGCCCGCCCGCCCCACCCTGAAGGCCTGATGCCCCGACCCACCCCGAAGGACCGCTCGCCCCCCTGGCCTCCCTGCACCACCTATGAAGCAGCCGCAGCAGGATCACCACATCAGTGATCCCTGCGCTGCTTCCTGCGCCGCGGTCCCGCCCCTCTTCTGACGTCAGAGGAGGGGCGGAACCGCGGCGCAGGAAGCAGCGCCCAAGCAGCTCAGGGATCGCTGACGTCACGATCCTGCTGCGGGCTGTTTCATAGGTGGTGCAGGAAGGTCAGTGGGGCAAGCGGTCCTTCGGGGGTGGGGGGGACTGAACGGCAAGGCCGGGAGCACCCCCTTAGGGCTGGCACCCGGGGCGGACCGCACCCCTTGCCCCCCCCTTGGTACGCCACTGACATGAAGGTCCATTCTACATGATCAAAGGCCTTCTCTGCATCCAAGGATCCAGAGAAGGCTGGATCTTCCATGGCTTTGTTAATTCAACATATGAAAAGCCAGTCTTGGGATGTGTTTGTTAATAAGATCATCTTATAAGATTGTGCTTGGTTTAGTTCCTTCCTTACTTATATACCGTACTCATCTTTCATTTTCTTTACCAAAATGATCTTTGCAAAATATTACTTATTTTACTTTTCCATCAGTAAAAGAATTTATTTATTTCTAAAATTTCTAGTACAATCACATAATAGCTTAATCCACTAAAGAGAGTGTCAAAAACTGGAGGAAAGTACAGTATATGTTGTCAATCTTCACTAAGTATAGTGCAATAATGCTAAGTATAGTGCAAGAGTACAAATATAAAAGATATGTAATGTGACAGGGCCAGGGGTAAGCCTAGCGCTGGCAACCTGGCTTCCGCCCCAGGCGCAAGTATTAGCGCTCTTTGGAGGACCACTCTGAAATAAGAACAGCAGAGAAAAAGAAAAAAAAAAACTCTCCACCAATAATTGCCAGTTCCAAGTTTTATTATCCAGTTCAGTTTGCATTGGTTCTAATACAGCCCCACCTGCTGATGATGCTTGGAAAAGATTTATCACAAACAAAAGTTCTCTTTTACAGCAAGTCCTTGCTTCAGTCTGGAAAGAAAAATAACCCAAAATATTTTCCTTTAAACCATGGTTTCTTTCTCACAATTCAGCTGCCATGCTTTGCCATGGGCAGCATTCTGGTTTCAAGAACTTACATACAAGAGCCACTGTGGACCAGCCAGTCCTGGGCTTTAGCTCCACGCCTTTTTAGGCTTGGCACAAACCTTGTATTACCCACTCTTTCTTCAGGAAGTTCTCCTCACCTGACTACCTGAATTATAAATACCCCCACTACCCTTCTCATTTCTGGGTAGTGGGCTGGGAACCATCCACCCTAGTTTTAATGGTCTAAGATTCCCCTCACAAAAGTTCCCACTATCAGGGATGTGCAATGTCAGATCACTGAATCTACTCTGGGCTTTATTTCTCCCTTTAAGGTTAGTTAGCATTACCCATCCCCCACTCATTATGCTTTTCTTGCATACAGGGATTCTGGTTTAATTTCTGTTGCTAATCAATCCTCACATTCACACATCAAACACTCATTCATTATACAGTCCCTTCATGAGGACAGAAATGTTTCTTTAAGCACTTTAGAACAAACTTTCATTCCCTTCCTCCACACAATACCTTACTGACTCATGCTGCATTCAGACATATAGTCTAAGGCTTCTAGGCTGCAGTCCATTTCATCCCCCTTAGAGACATATCCCTCTACTTCCATGAGGAACTCCTCACTCTCTGAAGCTGGGTACAAGCTATCCTTTGGAGCAGCATTTGGCCAATCCTGCTCATGGAGCTTTTCCCTTCCAATTAACCTCTGCTTGGAAAGCAAAGTTTTTTTTAGCATGGCAGTGCTGTGGGACAGGGAGTTTCTTAGCAGAAGGCAATAAGATAGAGCTCCTAGCCTCCAGTTCCCGGTACTGTGAGGAACGTCCTTCCCACCAGGTTCCTGATTGCTTGTGGGTGTTCTCAGCATGCCTTTATTTATTCTGCTGTGTACCTTTCACTGGTGTTCTAGCCACTGTCAGCTCCACCCCTTTCCTTAACCCTTGCTGACCAGAGGTTTAGCTAGAGAATTAACAGATGATTTATAAAAGGGATTATAGTGACTTGGAACAGGTATTCTATCCTTCTGTGCCATCCCTTCTCTGTTCTGCCCTGCCTGTCTGATCTTAGCACTGGGAACAGGATTAATGGGCAGCTTCCTTGGCTTAGGAATAGGCACATTTTCTTTAGTGGCAGGGTTTAAAACAGGTTTTGAACCCATGACAGGGGCTTCCCTGTCACAGAAACTAATGTACTTTCCTACCAAATAGGCAAATGGGAGTCTGTAATTCAACCATTAATTTCACTATCATTGTCTTACATGCATTTTAGAAGATTAATGAAAGCTTACAATATTTGTTTAGTAAAATTGGAAAATGATTATTTTATGGTTTTAAATGATTGTAAATTCAACAGTTTATGTGCTGGTTTTATCTTTTGTAAATCCCATAGGACTGCAAAGTTTTATGTTATGTTATCTCTAGGCAGTGGCATTGTAAGAGGGGCGGGGGAGGGATGTGGACCTCTCCGGCACCTTCTTGGAAGGGACTCCAGCACCTTGCCACTCCCCTATGCCACTCCCTACTCCCCACCCCCACTAAGATACGGGCAGGAGGGATCCCAGGCCCTCCTGCCCTCGACGCACCCCACTCCCACGATCGCCCCTGAATCCCCGATTGCCCCCCCCCCCCCACAATCCCCCTCCCTGTACCCCATGGTGCCCCACTGTATGGAGAAAGGACATACTTTTCAGGAGCTTCGGTATGTGGTTGTGGAAAGCATACCTGACACTTATATTGGGGATAAGAAAGCCTAAATTCATTTACGAGAACAATTTTGGATTATGGAATTGGATTCTGTTACTCCCCATGGACTGAATGAAAACTTTGAATGGGGAGCTATATTGTAAGTTTATCAGGTAACGTTGTCCTCGCGAGCTTCAGTTCAGATTGGATGACATCACTTCTGGTTTAGGTTAAGTAGCAGCGTTTTTCTGTTGCTCGGCTCACTCATGGCTTTAACTTCATAGCCCAAGGCTGTTGATGGTGATACTGTAGATGGAAGGATCCTGAGGAAGGCCCGAAACTAGGCTTAGTAGAGCCTGAAAGGATTTTTCCAGTTGGGACACTTTAAAGTTTTTGATGAAAAAGTCATGGATTGAAAAGAATTATGGATGAACTGTGGACATTATTATTATTTTGAAATTTTGATTCCGTTAGAGGAGTAAATTATTAAATTATTAATTTTTTGGATGAGATTCACTGGAGATTTTTATATTCATATTTATGAAATTCACTTAAAGCACTTTTGTGTTATTGCACTTTACACACGTGTATGCCTATGATGGTGTGGGTGTGGCTTAGAAAAGAGCCTTCCGATTGATTAAAGCTTGGACTTCTGTCTTGGCAGTTGCTGTTATAGCTTAACAATCACACTGAGGATACACACACTTATTAAATTTGAGTAGTAGTTATTTATTGTTTGATATATGGTTCATTAACTCCAGTGAACCTCAACCTTTCTCAAGTACTATTTTTCAGTGACATATTATGATGTACTTGATTGGGTTTTTACTAGTTAGAATCCTTCTCCAGCACCAAAGTTCAAATGAGTCATTCTTCTTTCTGACTTGTTTCCATAGTGTCTAGCTTTCGCCTCAGTAACTGACTCTGAGCCAGTAAGAATACTTCTCAGTACCGAGCAGCAGCGCCAAATCGGGCTCCTTGCTCGTGTCGCTCAGGGGCCGAAGAAACTCGCGGCAGCAGGGCAGGAACTTGGAAAGTTGTACTTTCCCCGCGGATCGGCAAGATGAGGTACTGTATGAGGCTAGGGGAGGGAGGGAGGGCGGCGGCGGCCTTAAAAAATTCTAGGAGGGGGCATTGACCCGAATATAAACCAGGACCCCCATTTTTGGGCCAGTTTTTTGGCCCAAAAATCCCAGTTTATATTCGAGTATATACGGTAGTTGCTTCTTTGTTTACAAGCAAAAAAGCAACTAGCAGGGAGAAACACGCCTAGAGGTGCCTAAATTGAATTAGGTACTGGTAGGCATCTACAACTTAGACACTGGTATATTAGGCCAGGATTTTCCAAGCCTAAACTCTGTCCCCTATGTTTTGTGTAGGCATCAGTAGCAGTTTGCCAATTTCAGCACAGAACTTTAATTGTTTTTAATTAACTTTTAATGGTGTTTCAATTATCACACCAATTAGGCAAATTAAAAAAAATTATGTTCTGCGCTGAAATCGGCTAGGTGCCACCAATCTAGGCACCTGCTAACCCTGTCCTCTGCCATATCCTACCTGGTCCGTGTAAATCACCGAAAGCAAAGTGTATCACGGCAGTTGGCAGGAGTGAGGAAGAGAAGGAAAAGGAAGCCACAGATGTGCTGCACCAGCAGGGGAAGGGGAGGTACTAGACCTGTAAGGGGGACTGGAAGGGAGGGAGGGGGCAAAGAAAAACTGTACCTGTATGGGAGGCAGGAGGCAGCTAGAGAAATGAACTGGACCTGTAAGGGAGGGGGGGAGCAGCTGGTCGAGAAAAAGGAACTGGACTTGCAAGGGGGACTGGAGCCTGGAAGGGAAAGAGGTGCTAGACCGCTGGGAAGGGGGAAGGATTACAGGAGAGGAAGATAGAAGCATTCTGTATTTGTTGGTGAATAAATCAACAAAATTGGCTGTTCATCTCTTCTTTAATCTGTTCTTTAGTCCTTAAATTTAAGAAGTACTGCCTGAGAACCTTGAAAATCCAAACTGGCCCAATCCCTAGGTATTCTGAATGTTAGGACTTGTACTGTATTTGACTCTCTCTAGTCCCTGCTGCCAAGCAGCAAAATCTGAAAAGCGTATGTGGCCACTGTGATGGTTTTGCTGGCAGACCCTAAATGGGAAGAGGTTGCGAGTGCCATCCCTGGCCATTTCAAGGCAATGGAGGCTTAAGGGGCTGCAGTGGGATTTGAATTTGATTTCTTGTGGGCCGCTCTAACCATTAGGCTACTCCTCTGCCCTGACCTGGACAGTGATGCCAGGGATAAGTTTCAGGGATAGGTTTTCTGAAATGCATTTGCAGTTTGGCTGCTGAAGCTCTGTTTCTGTTATGTCAAGTTTGTGACATAATTGAAGTTTGTGACATAATCATAGAATATACATACGTGTGACAGTTTTTATTTCTGAAATGGAAACCCTAGTGCTGACAGTTGTAGTGGGGTGGGAGAAAGATGTAACAGTAGGTGTGGTACAGAATTTGGGGTGGGGTGGGGCTTGGAGCAGGGCAGGTATCAGGTTTTTCTTTGGGGTTGAGAGGTGATGCTGATGCAGTGCTGATGCAGTCGGACCTCTCGTGCTGTTTTCTCTGGGAGGAAGAGGTGATATACTGGGGCCACTGAGCCCTTCTTTTAGCTTCCTACCTAAGAGCCTAAATTTGGCTTAAAGAACCTCCCTACCACTTTTCCCTATGTCATTGGTACCCACATGTACCAAGACAGCAGGATCCTCCCCAACACTGTCTAAAATCTTATCTAGGCGATGCGTGAGGTCCGTCCGCACCAGGAAGGCAAGTGACCAGGCGATCCTCACATCCACCAGCCACCCAGCTATCTACGAATATCTAATGTAATTAAACAGGATGGTCCTGTTTTCATTTCTTATGCCCTTTTCCAGAAGTCAATTGTATTTTTCCACTTTGAACTGGGACTTCAGTTTCACTATTTTTAAAAATCATTTTTCTTTTCTTTGTTCTTCTGGTAGCACATGACTGGACTGTTTTTTTGTTAAGGTGTTTCTTGCATATTTTCTTTGGCTCACATATGCTGATTTTTGTACAAATATTTATTTAAATCATATAAAGATAAATGAAAAGATAAATTGCTCAAATTATTAGTACACATAGTATCAAATATCAAAATGAAAATCCAAAGTATTTTCCTCTTCCCATGTAGGAACAAAAAGTATTGACAGCATCTGGCATTTGACACCATCATGGATAATCGTTTAAATGCCACAAATCATATTGTGTGTAGTAAAAGTCACATCTTCTTTGTAGTAAGAGAGAGGGGGAGTTTTCTTTTTCACCTTTTATTCAGGAATTAAAGTTTAGATCATGGTCCTGCCTCTGAACATTCTAGAATTCAGGTTGCACTTCCTATAGTTAAGCCTCACTATTCTTTTGTAAGATCTCCCAGTGAAATGTAGCCAAAAGGCCATTTTCTTGTTTTTCATTTTGTTTTCCAAGGATCTTAAAAGTCACATAGGAAAGATGAAATGACCAGCAAAAGTTCCTAGGGGCAAACAAGGAAACAAAGACAATTAATGAACTCTTCTTAATGCATCACCTCCTTTCCTTTTTCAGATCCACGTGAATATCAGTAGCCACACATCCAAAGCCCTTGTGGTCTGCACTACTTAAAAATTTAACAGCCATCTAATGGAAGTGGTATCCTATGAAAGTGCTCTGCACTTGTATACCAGACAAATGCTGAAACAGGTGGGGGATGAGAGATGCATTTTTTGCCATCTTTCTTTGATTATTTCCAGTCCAATTTTATCTGATTCTGGCTCTTTAAAATCAAAAGGTCATATGCTTAGCTAGAAACACCTCTTACATTGGTTCAGTTGCACCTCCAATGGAATATGGAATGCTTAAAGGATCAAGCCATGTCAAGGTTCAAATTCCTCAAATGTCACCAAATTGGCAATGCAGTTTACTTCTGGTTAACAATATACTGTATAAAACTTAATTTATTACACTAGGAAATTTGCTTTAAAAATATTTCTTTTCTAAAAAGAAATCATTCTATAATGGACTCTCCATGTAAAAAATTGTAAATATCCATTACCCAATGAAGTGATTCTTGCATAAGAAGATTTATAGGGGAATCTATGAATGGGCACTTGTGGTGGATTCTGTATAGGATGCTGGTCTCAGCAGCCACCTATGAAGTGGCTGAGAATATCACACCGACATCCTATACAATACAGAATCGTATCTGTCAGTAAAAACAGATGTCATCCTGCCAGTTCAGCTGATCGGTGAAGCTCAGCTGATCAGTTGTGGCAGGGGACTCCCCCCTGAAAGAACCACCAAAATTGGGAGGGATGCCTACTCCCTCCATCTGCTGGCCTGCGATCCCCCAACAATCCCCACCCCCCCATACACCATTGGTAGGAAGGATGCCCACTCCCTCCTGCTGCCACCCCTGAACTCCCGATACCCCCTATAAAGTAGCCTGGCAGGAGGAATGCCCAATCCCAACTGACGACACCCCCCCAAACCTCCAGGTTCCCCCAGCAACCCCCCCCCCATTGATGATCATTGATGATCACCTCAAATTAAAAAAAACATATTTCCACTATTCTTTGGAAATCTTTTTTTGTCTTGCGTCAATTTTGGTTGGCTAGAGCTTTCTTTGGCAAATCTTCCCTCTGTCTGCTCATTCACTCCCTTATAATCTCATACTTTAATTACAATAACTCCATTTTACAGGGTCTACTGCAATATTAACTATGTGTCACTCTTTTTCTCTCTGTTGAACACTGAATTAGGAGACAGTGTTCAGCAGTCTTTGGCGATAGAAGGCAGTTTAAGATTCTCATCATAACCGTTCAAGTTCTTTAATCAGGTACTCCACTATTCCTTTTCAAACATCTTATTCCCTATTCCCTGATCTGTTCATTACAATCATCTCAGCAATCCCTCCTTGTGATCCCTACCTCTCTTCAGAGTCACTCACATTTGGCTAGATCATCTGCCTTTTCAGCGGTCCCCTTTTCCCTCTGGAATAACATCTCCCTTCATCTTCAGTCTGAACTCTCATTTATAAGGTTTAAAGTCACCCTCAAAGTTCATTTCTTCTCCCAAGCCTTTCCATTTGCTCATAAAATATGTAAATTACTCTGCAGTTGCTACCCTATCTCAGTGAAAGACCCCTTTTTTATTATGGTCTGGTCTATTCATTCCCCTCCCCACCTATTGTCTTGTCAGCACTGGTTAATGCCGCTGAAAATAAAAGGTTAGTGTGAAACTGAAACCCAGCTATTTTGTGGATGTTCTAGGGTTGGAAGTGGTACATGACTGGTGCTGGTTTGAAAATGGAGCAACTGAGAGGGGAGATATGATGAAGACAATGAAAATACCTACGTGGCATAAATGCACCTGAGACGAGGTACATTTGAAAGGAAACTTCAGAATGAAAGGGCATAGGATGAAGTTAAGGCTCAGGAGTAATCTAAGGAAATACTTTTTTTTTTTTACAGAAATGATGGGAGATGTGTGGAGACAAAGACTGTGTATGAATTCAGGAATGTGTGGGACAAGCACGTGGGATCTCTTAGGGAGAGGAGGAGATAGTGGATAGGCAGGAGAGGAGGATGCTGTGGATAGGCAGACTGGATGGACCATTTGTACTTTATCTGTTGTCATGTTTCTATTTTTCTGTTTCTAATACTGCAAGATATCTACAGAATGAAGCAGAATGCTCAAATTGGGCCCTGGCTCTATCCCCTGGCTCTATCCCCTGGATTGTTAATATGGTGCCCATACGAGGTGCTACCTAAACGTTCAGGGAATTCAATTGTAAAAAAAAAAAATAATTGCTTACTGAAACTCCTGAGAATGTATACAGCAATCCCAGTGGTCTTCCCATGAGTTCATACATCTATGGAATTCATCTTGGGTGACTGCCTTGAGGACCTCCTGCGATTCTGCCTGGATCTCTTTAATTGTGTGAAAATAGCACCCTTTCAGTCGTAATTTCATTTTGGGGAATAGGAAAAAATCACAGGGGGCAAGGTCAGGAGAATAGGGCTACGATCTGCAAGGATAGTCTCACAAACTTTTGCTATGGTTTCTGGTGTTGTGCTTGTTGGCGTTTGTCCAGAACAGTCATCGTCGTGGACAGATGTTCGTCCATCCTTGAAGCATTTATACCAAAGAAAAGTTTTGTTTTGGCACATGGCATTATCTCCAATGGCTTCTTGGAGCATACGATGGGTTTCTGCAGCAGTTTTTTTGAAGTTTGAAACAAAATTTGATGCAGATTCTTTGCTCAGTAAAATCTGTCATATCAAAATCCGCTGAGTCACTAAAATACAACCATACAAAATTGCACAGAACAAAATAACGCAACCACTCAGTTGCACGCCCGTTGGCACACTGATTCACAAAGCATACTGCTAGAAACCTCTAGCGGCGGAAGGGCATACTTTATCCAGTTTGTGCGCACTGTTCACATTCCCCAAATTTTTGGGTAGCCCCTCGTATTTGAGTGCCAAATCTAAGGCACACTTCCAAAATACATGTGCAAATTAATTGGGTATTGAGCCAATTAAATCAATAAATGCTAACAACCAATTATTGATGACAATTGGCACCCATTAAAATTTGTACACATCTGGGGGTGCGCTGTTATATAAGGATTGACAAGGTAACTCTAAAAGTGCGTAACTCAGAAGGGGGCATGGCCATAGAAGGGGCATGGGTGTGTCAGAGGCATTCTGAAATGTTATGAGCCTTGTTACAAAATAATGCCTCAGTGTACCTAACTTGGGCACCGGCATTTATACCAGGTTTGAATAGGTGTAATTCTGGCACCAAAGATTAGACAAGGGAATCAGTGCCAAGTACAGTTCTGTAAAGGGTGTATTCCCTTTATAGAATCAGGCTTAGCACCATTTTTTTCTTAAGAACATAAGAGCTGCCAAACTGGAACAGACTGTAGTTCCATCATGCCCAGCATCCTGTTTCCCACAGTGGTCAACCCAAGTCACAAGTACCTAGAAAGATCCCAAGGAGTAAAACCTTTTTTCAACCCTGCAGCGAATTCCAGAGTTTGATTACATGTTGAGTGAAGAAATATTTTATCCAATATGGTTTGTTTGTTGTTGTTTTTTAAGTGTTTTATCTCATTATGTATTTTTATATATAGATATAGATATATAGATTTAAAAAAAAAAAAAAAAATTTTTATTATAAAATGAAAATACAAAAGAAAATATACAATAATCCTGAACCAGGAATCAAAACCAGAACACACGATGAAAGTGTCTACCGCTTGGTGTCTGCATGGAGACAAATGGACCCAACCAAGAAACCAAGCACCAACCCCCCCACCCTCTCCAAGCACTCCAGTGTCAGAAATTCAAGAGGGCGCTTCTCCACTCAGTATTTTATAGACCTGTTTCATATCTCCCCTGAGTCGTCTCTTCTCCAGGCTGGGTGCCATTTATAGAATTTTGCCCCCCCCTCCCCACCACCACCATTTGTATAGTGCCACTGAAAAGTCATGAATAGGGTACATCTATAACAGCTGCCACTATGGGGGCAATTCTATATAGGGCATTAAAAGTCAGATGCCAAAATCTAGGCATTAGGAGAAAATTCTATAAACAGCGCCTTAGGTTAGGCACCAGTAGGCACCCTACCTGCACCTGTTAAGAGGGAAAAGCCTTTTGAAACACAACTTAAGTGAAAATTCAGTGCGCCTACCGATGCCTAAAAAAACGGCACCAGAATCGCGCCATCAAAGGCACCTACCGGCACATAATGCCACTACAGGTGTGACTAATGCCTGAAGCAGCATTAGGTGATTCATGTCAAAGATAGGCGCCGGAAACGTAGGCCTTGGAAACCCTGACCTACATTTCCAGTGCCTATATTTGCCAAAAACGCAATTCTCTAAATGACATCGTTGATCGTGATTGACACACACTTTTAAGGTGGCTGTTGATAGGTGGTATATAAATACCTAAAAATAGAAATACTGTAATGGCAAATCTGTGTACCTAATGCAGTGGTCTCCAACACCCAGCCACCAAACTACTCCATTGCGGTCCTCAAACACTTGGCTGAAATGCTCTTCAAATCCTGTAAATGTATTAATTTTAATCTTGCCCACTTGGTAACTGCAAACAATCTCTTAAGTGTGTTACTCAGGTATCTCGTTTATGGAATTTGCTGCTGTTGACAATCCAGAATAAAGTGAGATTTTAAAATATATCCTTGAAGTGTTGTAGAATCAATATTAGTATTAATTTTTAATGTTTAATATCCAGTCTGAGCAAGCAGGTCAATGCAGTTTACAAAATTATTAGTGCTTGTAAGCTTGGCTGTCGGAGCTTACTTGTAGTCACACTGTGGCCCTTTACGTGAAAAAGGTTGGAGACCACTGACCCAATGCATTATAGAATACTACTCTAAGTCCGCAATTAGGCACCTAAATTTATTTATTTAATTTTCTATCCCGTTTTCCCCAAAGAACTCAGAACAGGTTACAGGTTAACATACATAATATACAATTAACAGGTTATAATTTACTATGGTTACAGATTTTATTATAACTTGATACATACTAGTGATCTAATACCAATATGCATAATATATAATTTACAAGTTGAATTTGCCTTAGTTATGGTTCATGATGTTTCAACACAAGTTTTAACTTAGCGTGACATGTACCGAGGATCTAGTCCCAATATGTATTTCTTTTGGTCCATCGGTCGTGGTGGGAGAGTTAGGTGAAGAAGTGTTTTTATTGCTTTCCTCAAGTTGAGGAGTCCTTAAAGGGATTTGATCTGTGGAGGCAGGCTTCACCATTTACATTTGCTCTATGACAAATGAAAATGGTCTAAATGCAGCGCCTGATAATATTCAATAAAGCATATAATTAAATATTTGGAGGGCCCTTGCCCCTCCCACGTCCATGCACCTTTGCAGCTATGCACTAGAATACAAAGATGCCAAAGCATAGGGCTCCTTTTACGAAGCCGCCTTAGTGGCTTTATCGCACGCAACTTTTTATCACGCGGTAGCCCCCACGCTAGCTGAAAAACTACTGCCTGCTCAAGAGGAGGCGGTAGCGGCTAGCGCAGCCGGAAAATTAGCGCACGCTATTATACGCGTTAAACCACTAACACGGCTTCATAAAAGGAGCCCATAGAATTGCATCTAAGTGCACTCAGGTACCCAACTGCCATTTCACTCCTCTTTTGGCTCTTAAGTTCCATTTAAGAACCAAAAATTAGGCACTTAATTGGCACACTACACAGAATTGTGGATATACTGACAAGTGATTTTGAATATTGGACCTTTAATGACTCAGATGTAAACATTATCCAATTGTTTGTTTCACAGTTTCTTGTGTTTTAATTGTTGCCTTGAAAATCAGGATTGCAGTAGTGTACCTCTATCATTATTTGATTTTTGTTCTTCTCTAGGCTGTTACCTATTAAATTATAACCTTTTGCAATATTAAGAACATAAGAACATAAGAACTGCCATCTCCGAATCAGACCCATGGTCCATCGAGTCCGGCAATCCGCACACGCGGAGGCCCAGTCAGGTATACACCTGATGTAGTTTTAGTCACCCATATCCCTCTATGCCTCTCATAAGGAGATGTGCATCTAATTTGCCTTTGAATCCCAGCACAGTGGATTCCTTAATAACCTCCTTTGGGAGAGCATTCCAGGCGTTCTTCCTTTTTTTATTGTTCTTTGGCAAAACTTTTTTTTTTTCTTGATAATCCACTTTAACTTGAATTAAGGAAAGATAGCATAGACTAAACTAAATTATTTGAGTAGCACTTGAAAAATCAGACCCACTGGATGGAAGAAGTAAGTGAAACGACACTCTACCTCAGATCGTTGTAAAACAAGTGATATTCCTGCGCACAGAAACACTACTTTAGTCATTTTTACATGGCTACCAGTGCATAAAACTATGAGCAGCTTCAAAAACAGAAACACATGTTAAAATGGAAAATAGCAATCACAGACAAATGTACAAAATTTGCACATGCTGTTTGTACTTGAATTGTTCAAAAGCTCTCATTGTAAAACTATTCCTTGAAATATGCAAAATTGCTTAATCTGATGAAAATCATCATACAAATCAGTTCATTAGCAATTCTCTGTCAGCACATTTTTGTGAGAAACTTAAGTATACCTCAGAGAGGTACAGTAAAGTATTCCTGAAAAAAATCTATGGTTTTATTCAGTGGCATACCAAGGGGGGGCAGGGAGGGGCGATCTGCCCCGGGTATAGCCTATAAGGGTGTGCTCCGATGACTCCTCCTGTTATAAAAATTATTATTAAAGGAAGGAAATTCCACCAATAATACATATCCCTCTCTGGCTTAGATAAATATGTATTATAAATAACTATTAATAAGGGGAAAATTAGCTCGCTTGATTATAACTTAGCTCTGTAATAATAATTAAATATAATATATGTGAATATTTATTCAAGAACTAAGACTCAGAACATTTATAAGCAAACTGAAAATTTATTTCTTTTAGAGCAAGAGTAATTCTACCATTAAAATTAAACATGTAAAGCAGTTACAGTTAGGATATTTAAGCAAAGATATTAGGATACACTAGACAAAATTATTATTAAAGCAGAAGGATCAATTTATTTGGATTCAAAAAGTTACTCACGATGTGAATAGTCCTTAAAATGGAGAAGAGGCCACATGGTAGGGCCAAACACATGGTTGAAAGGAAGCACATGGCCTGGAGAGAGGTTGCAGCTTGATCCAGCCCAGGTCCAAAGGAAGAAGAAAAGAAAGAGAGAGGGTGTTACATATCCAGGCTTTATAGATTTGGGTGGTTCAAAACTCAGGGGCAGTCTCTGGCATCACATCTAATCTTAGAGCAGAGCATCACCTCCAATCATCACAGAGCAGGGCAGTCTTGTCCTCGGTGACATCATGATTAAATTTTCTTGCAGACTGGGGGGGGGGGCAGGGGTACTGGTACACCCAGCCATGCTTTTGTTTATTCTGCATCTGGCCATGTCTTTGTCCTGTATTTTAACACTGTTTGAAGGTAAATGGCTCAGTTCTTTCTTTTGTAATAGGTGCATTTAACACAACACCTGGATTAGATGGCTGAAGGCAGAGCTGGACTCAAAACCTTTCAGATTCCTAGTTTCTTTACTTTAAGTCCATAATTTCAAGCAAACTTAAATAATTTACCTCCAACAAAACTAAATATAATAATTAGGAATATAAGACAAAAGTACACATTTTACTAAGGATGAAATTACTATAATAAACTATATACAAAATATTTATTAAACCTTGAAAGAAAGGAAGAGAGAGAAAAAAGGAGAGAGGAAAAAGAGAGAGGAGGTACTATAAAGAAAGAAAAGAGACCATTTTGTGTACAGAGTGTGGTAAGTGGTATTTGCAGATAATATCACGCTACACTCCGAGGGCCAGCACTGGTGTGAAGAAGTTCTTCCCAGCAGCAGCATTCACAATTTGCTGCTTTTGTTGACGTTGTGCCTTCCTCTCTGCCAGGTCCCGCCTACTTCCTGTTTCCGGCAGAGAGGAAGGCCCGACGCTGGCAAGAGCAGTAAATTGTGAATGATGCACTGCCAACTGCAGCTTGTTGGAGGGAGGGGAGGGAAGGGGAGAGAAATGCTGCTCGACTGGGGAAGGGAAGGAGGGAGGAAGAAGGAAGACCATGGAAGGGAGAGATGATGAAGATAGATGCCAGACCATTGGGGAAGGAAGGAAATGAGATGCCAGGCCATGGAGAGGGAGGAAGAGATGCCAGGGTATGGTAGGGGAGAGAAGGGAAGGTGACAGAAATGCCAGACCAGGGAGAAAGGAGGGAGGAAGGAAAAGTAAAGAGGAGATACCAGAGCATGGAGCGGGAGAGATAGAAGGGAAGGAGAGGAGAGAGATGCCAAGGCATGGAGGAAGGAAAGGGGAATGAGATACCAGACCATTGGGAAGGAATGGAGAGAGGGAAAGAAAGGAAATGAGATGCCAGAGAATGGAAGGAGAGGGAGAGATGGAAGGAGAAGAGAGGAGAGAGATCCCAGGGCATGGGGAAGGGAAGCAGATGCCAGACCATGGGGTGAGTTGGGGTGGGAAGGAGGGAAGGAAAGGAGAAGCGAGAAATGCCAGAGTATGGGGGAGAGAGTGGAGACAGAAAGAAAGAAATGATAGGGACAGAGAAAGGGTGGACGCTGGATGGAATGAAGAAAGAAAAGAAGATGAGGAAAGCAGAAACCAAAGATGACAAAAGGTAGAAATTTTTTTTGTTGTTGTTGTTAGAATAAAGTAGTATTATAGCTGTATTGATAAAAATGTATTAACAGAAAATATAAATAAGGCCATCTTTTCATTGGACTAATTTTATTACATTTTTTTACTAACTTTTGGAGACCAAAATTCCCTTCCTTAGGCAGTGGCTTACCAAGGGGGGGAGGTTGTTGGGAACTGAGTGGGATGGGGGAGGGAGGCCTCTGCCCCAGATGCAGCTCCTGGGAGTGCTTCTCCAATCCCTTTTTATATTAGGAGGGTGGGGGTAAAAAATGATTGGTCCCAAGTATCACATACCCTAGTTATACCACTGGTATTATTCTCATAAAAGCAGTGGTAACAGTAATATCATCATTTCTATAGTGCAACTAGGTGTACCTGGTATTCTATAGATGCATACAACAGATGACCAGGGGCTCTCAACCCAGTTCTTGGGACACATCAAGCCAGTCTGGTTTTCAAGATAACCACAATGAATATGCATGAAATAAATTTGCATGCACTACCTCAATCAATCTCATGCATATTCATGGTGGATATCCTGAATAAGTGACTGGTTAGATATGTCCGAAGACAGGGTTGAGAACCCTGCAATAAACTGGCCTAGGTTCTTGGAGCTTACATCTATTAGGAAAGACAGATAAATAGCACATACCAAAGTATAGGATGGAGATCTGAGCTAAAACAGTGGGGTAGCTGCAAAGTCAGGCTTCTTAGAGCTTGAGGGAGTAGGTGGGATCCAATTAGTGGGCTGAGTCTGTTGTGTGTGGACTCTTCAAAATGACTCATGTGACAAGATAAATATCTAATAACCCATGTTCATGGACCTTAACAAGCATGTCGGTTTATAAATTGTTATCAATTGTAGCTCTAATCAGTGGAGCATCAGCAAAGTTTTGTTAATCAAAGTCGAAATTTTTTAAACTTAATATGCCACTCAACAGGTAACTAATATAACAACTTCAAAATTGGAGTAATATGACTCGACTGTGGAGTTATCACTTGTGCTATTGCATTCTGGGCAATTTGTAATGCATGGAGAGAATATTGTGGTAGCCCCAGATATAAAGCATTACAGTTCATAGTTCAAGTTTATTTAATATACTGCATATAAAACAGTTGTCTAAGTGATATATTTATACTGAAAGAATAAGGAGGAAAACAAGGCAATTGGATTACAAAGGGCCATAATAACTAAAGCTCAAGAAATGAGCAGTAATCTAACCTTAATAAGGAGGGGGGAACAAGACAGAGGTGATTTAACTGGCCAGGAGGCATTTCTGACTGGTTAAATCACTTTGAAAAATCAACCCAAAAGGCCTTTGGTTGCATCTGGAAGTAAATAAGACCGAGAATATTATAATGCCTCTGTAATGCTCTAGGGTGCGTCTTCACCTTGAGTATTGCATACAGTTTTGGTCACTGTATCTCAAAAAAGATATAGTGAAATTAGAAATGGCTCAAAGAAGAGTGGCCAGAATAATAAAAGGGATGGAACTTCTCTCGTATGAGAAAAGACTAAAGAGGTTCAGGTTGGGGCTCTTCAGCTTGGGAAAGAGACAGTTAAGGGCGAATATGATTGAGGTCTACAAAATCCTGAGTGGTGTAGCATGGGTAAGAGTTAATATATTTTTTACCCTTTCAAAAATTATGAAAACCTGGGAGTCTCAATGAAATTACATGGGAATACTTTTAAAACAAATAGGAGGAAATATTCTTTCAATCAAAGAATAGTTATGCTCTGGAACTCGTTGCCAGAAGAGGTGATTTCAGCGGCTAGCATAGCTAGGTTTAAGAAAAGTTTGGACAAGTTCCTGGAGAAGTCCGTAGCCTGCTAGTGAGACAGACATGGGGAAAGCCACTGGATTGGTAGCATGGAATGTTGCTGCTATTTGGGTTTCTGGCAGATACTGTGACCTGGATTAGCCACTGTTGGAAACAGGAGACTGGGCAAGATAGACTATTGGTCTGACCCAGTTTACCTGTTTTTATGTTCTTATATAAGTATTGCCAATAATCAGTGCTGTATCTGTATAACTAGCCAGGCAAAGTTAGGATCAGTGGTGTAGCGAGGGTGAGAGGTGTCCGGGTCGGTGGTGCCCCCCCCCCACCCTCTTCTCTACTCCTTCTTCCCCGCCACCCCCCCCCCCCCGCACGCACCCCTTCCCTTCCCCCATACCTCTAACCTTCTCAGCATGAGCAGCATCATAAACTTGCTACTTGTGTCAGCATCAGCTCTCCCTCTGATGTCACTTCCTAGGCATGGGGCCCGGAAATGACGTCCGAGGGAGATCCTACGCAGGCATCACCAGCAGGCTGGAGTTGCTGCTCGCGTCCCAAAGAGCTAGAGGTACAGTGGGAGGTGGGGTGGAAATTAAGGTGCAGCAGAGGCAAGAGTTGGAAGGAGCCGGGGGGCAGAGAGGAGGATGAGTGCCAATGCCCCCACCAAGACGGAACCCAGGGTGGACTGACACTGCCCCCTTACCACTCAACTGGTTAGGACTACTTGTCCAGTTATCTATGCCAACACTGACCCTAAATATAAGCAGTGCCTACGTAACTCCCAGCCCCAGCACTAACCAGCTAATGCCATGGCAATCAGCAGCACTATACCTTAGACCAGTGGTCTCAAACTCGCGGCCCGGGAGCCACATGCGGCCCGCCAGGTACTATTTTGAGGCCCTCGGTATGTTTAGAATAATCCCAAAAGTAAAATAAAACAGTTTCTTCATCATATAATAATAATAATAATAATTTTATTCTTATATACCGCCAAAGCCGTAGAAGTTCGAGGCGGTTTACAGCAAGAAGCGCTGGACAATCAGCGATGAGGTTACAATCAAAGTCAGCAATACAATCTTACATAATGAAGGAATATGACAGCTATATAATTCATTAGGGTTACTGGTTGAGTAAGCAGAGCTGAGTAGATTCTTATTTAACAAATCGATTGAACAAGCTCGTTTTTACCAGTTTTCTAAAATTGAAGTAGGATGATGAGAGCGCGAAAACGTTACTAAGCCAATCGTTCCATTTGCCTGCCTGGAAGGCAAGAGTTCTGTCCAAGAATCTTTTGTAGTGGCAGGCTTTTATTGTCGGATAGGAGAACAGATGTATTCTTCGTGTGGGCCTAAGATAACTTGCCAGATTGAAGTGGGAAACCAGGTAAGTGGGGGCTAGGCCAAATATTGATTTGTAACACAGACAGGAGAACTTAAACAGGATTCGCGCCTCTAGGGGCAGCCAATGGAGTTTTTGATAGTAGGAGCTTATGTGTTCCCATTTCTTCAGCCTAAAGATCAGCCGAACTGCCAAATTTTGAATGACTCCGAGTCTTAGGATGGTTTTTTTGAAGGATCCCAAGTAAATAATGTTGCAATAATCGAGCAGGCTCAGGATGGAAGATTGAACCAGTAAGCGGAAGGATGGAGCATCAAAGTATTTTCTGATGTTTCTGAGTTTCTATAGTAACGAAAAGCATTTTTTTAACTAATAAATCTGTGTGAGCATTTAGAGTGAGGTGGCGGTCCAGGGTGACTCCCAGGATTTTAATGGAGTGGTCAATAGGGAAGTCCTGACCATTCAAGGAGATCAGTGAGTCTCTGATTTTGTCGTTGGGGCTTGCAAGGAAAAATTTTGTTTTGTCGGTGTTGAGCTTCAATTTGAATTCGGTCATCCATAGTTCAATTTCCTTTAGAATGGATGATAGATGAATCTTAGTCTTGAAGGTCAGAGTAGTAAGGGGAATAACAATGGTGATATCGTCCGCATCGATATAGAATTTAACCTTTAGGTTTTGTAGTAAATTTCCAAAAGGAAAGCTTTATAAACTATAAAGAGTTTTACCTCATGCTAAATTGTCATTTCTTTAATAAGACATTAACTATTTTTTCTGCGGCCCTCCAAGTACCTACAAATTCAAACTATGGTCCTGCAAAGGGTTTGAGTTTGAGACCAGTACCTTAGACTATTCCAATATTATATATTTGGGATATTTTAAGAAAACCATAAAACAACTGAGAATTGTCCAGAATGCTGCAGTCTGTCTCATTTATGGTCTCAAGAAATCGGATCATGTAAGCTCTTATTACAAAAAACTGCACTGGCTGCCTGTGGAAGCAAGGGTCATCTTTAAGTTTGCTTGCCTTTGCTTCAAAACTATATCAGGTTCATACCCAATCTATCTGTCTCATCACTTCGAATTTCCAGGCACAACTGTACACATGGAATAAATGTTTAACCAACTTTATTTCAAACCCATTCTCTTATCAAACTTTTAGGAAGTCAATCAAAACTTATCTCTTTGATAAATTTCTCCGACCCTATTTCTGCCTTGATGTATCTCTAAAACACTTCCAGACAAATTTTTTTTTTAAGTTCAGAAATGTTTTATTAAATTTTACAAAACCACAAACAAAACATATGGTGCAGACCATTAAATACATATGCTCAATGTACATTTCAGAAAATAGCACCACAATGCTAATGTAATTTTGAAAGTTTTCTGTATACAGTCTTTTCCTCTGTAAACCACTCTGAACTGTTTGTGATATATAAAAATAAAGTTATTATTATTCAGTTAAATGCCACTGGAATCCTAGGCTGCCCAGCACAATTTAACAGGGCAGGATAAATCACATTGAATATCAACTCCAAAATGATTTTAACTTCTTGTCTCTTCAGGTTCTGACATGTTTCATTATGAAAGCTGTTGAACACAGAGATCTTTTATGGCATGCAGAGAGCTTGAAAACCTAGGTTTAAATCATGCCAAAATAATACTTACTATGATCAAAGTCGAAGGCTATTGTTTGATGGGGTTTTGCATTGTACAGACTGTTTAAACATTACTAAACGTATTTTTGGAGTTTATACAGTACAGTGGACCTTGGTTTCCAAACATAATTCGTTCCAGAAGCATGCTCGTAAACCAATTTACTCGTATATCAAAGCGAGTTTCCCCATAGAAAGTAAGGGAAACTCGCTTGATTCGTTCCACCTCCCATCCCCCCCACCGGCCCTGCTCCACCCCAACCCACCCCTTCCCCAAAAGAACTCCCCACCCCCGAGACCACTGGTGCACTTCCACATCTCCCCTCTGTGAACCGGCATGGCCCCACCACCCGCAAACACTGCTCCCCCGTGAACTGGCATCGCCCATCTCCCCTGCGCGAACTGGCATCCCCGCCCGCCCAAACTGAAAGCTTACCCCCCAATGTGGCACTTGCATGCAGCACCAACCCACAGGAGGTGCTGGTGCCAGTGCCCGAAGGTCATGCCTCTCCTCCGACTGGGCCTTGAGCATCTGCGCATGTTCAAGGCCTTCTGGCTCCCGCCTCTCTCCGAGATTCTCGGAGACAACGAGAGCCAGAAGGCCTTGAGCATGCGCAGATGCTCAAGGCCCAGTCGGAGGAGAGGAACGATCTTCGAGCACCGGCATCTCCTGTGGGTTGGTGCTGTGTGCTGGTGCCACATTGGGGATAAGCTTTCAGTTTGGGTGGGCGGGGGATGCCAGTTCACGTGGGGGGTGGGCGTTCACGAGGGGGGGCATTTACGGGTGGGGGGGGCAATGCCAGTTAGCGGGTGGGGGGGGGGGACTCGCAAATCGAGTCAATGCTCGGTTTGTGAGTCATGATTAGCGAGAATGTTTTGCTTGTCTTGCGAAACACTCACAAACTGGTGCACTCGTAAACCGAGGTTTGACTGTATATTCATTCAACACTGTCCTATACTAACAGAATCAATCAGAAAGGGAAAAAAAACCCAATCCCTTAATTCTTTACAGTGCTTTTTGGAGACAGGGAAGGGAAGAAGGAACGGTGGTTATTTTTAGATGCTGTATTATATGTAATGAGAAACATTTTGCTTCCAGTGCAGTGAAATCAAGGCCCCGGAGTAATTAGCTTACAGCAAGGCTGCAGCCGAGATTGATTTTTTTTTCTGGGTATTCGCTTGCGTGCAATGAGCCTCTGGTGAGTTTTTAGACTTTGAGTATACAGTATGTCCAAGACATTATGCAAAGTACATTCTCTACTAATCAATTGCACTACTATTACAGCTAAGAGTTCCACCCCATCTAGTGCAGCAAGATTTTAAATAGGGTCAAATCCCAATTAAACTTCCTAATTTATATGTATTGAAGTCATGTAAGCTTATAACACATAATCCAAATGTTGCTATCCTGTCTTCTCCTAAATGGATAGTTCAAACTGTAGGGATACATAAGAACATAAGAGTTGCCAGATCCGTTAATCCCATTAAACTTTCTTGTCACCAAAAAACAATTAATGCTTAATCGCATCATTAATGCATTAATTGTTCAGCCCTAATAGTGCCTTACTAGATTCCAGAATCTTAGCTTAATACTAGTGATACATTAATAGGTGTACAGTACTCCTCCGATAATCGCAGGGGTTCCGTTCCAGGAACCCCCACGAACGTTAAAAAACCACAAATACAGTTTTTAGCGGGGGAGACAGGAGAGGGCAGCCGGAGAGGCAGCCGGATCGCCAGCGAGTAATGGAAATCACTCGCGGTATGCTCCGACCGCCTCTTTCTGTACCAAAGTCGGGCCTCACCAATCAGGAGCAGCTTTGACACGCACCCTCCTGCTGATGATCGGGGGTGTTGGGTGGGCGGCATTCTGGCACGAGGGATTGGGCACCCTCCTGCCGGCGATCGGGAGGTGTCGGGTGGGCAGCGTTCCAGCAGGAGGGGTTGGGCACCCTCCTGCCGGCGATCTGAGGTGGGACAGGCAGCCGCTATACATATCGCGGCAGGGAGATCCCTTGCCGCGATAAGTATAGCAGACGTGTCTACTTACAATGTAGCGAAACAAACATATAAACAAGACTTTAAATATAATTGTAGTCAAACAATACCTCTCGGAAAACTCCTTAGCTCTCAGATGCCTACTCTGATATAAACCAGTGAAAACCAGGGGATGGTATCTTTCATCGAGCTTAGGAGTGATTTGGGGTTATTTTAAAGTGTTCTGTGCATCTAAAACGTATTAAATATAATATGCAACAGTGTAGCTAGAAGACCAGCACTTATCTTTTTTGTTTGTTTTAGTGTTATGTCGGTACTTCTGCTATATCAACATGGCTGTGTTAGCTTATAGCCTAAGTCCCTTAGGCAAGCTTAGGCAGTCTTGCGGGCCTCCCTAGGCTCCTGGAGGTGCCTTCAATATAGGCTGCCTGCCTGGGGAGCATTTTTTTTTAAAAAAAGTGCATCCCGATTGGATGATTAGACAGCTGTAGGACGCCTACAGCTGCCTAAAATTGGGACGCACTTTGCAGAATCAGAGCCTTAGAGTATGTGAGTAATATGGGATTGATTTAAATCTTGCTCGAATGCTTGTTTTTAAAAAAAACCTGTTTTCTAAACATAATTTTGAAAGATTTTAAATCTGCCTCTAATCTCAACTCTCGTGGTATATGGTTCCATAAATTTGGAACTGCACCAGTGGCGTAGTAAGGGGGAGGGGGCGAGGAGGTGGTCCACCCCAGGCGCCATGTTGGTGAGGACACTAGCACCTGCCCCCCCTCTCTGCCCTCTCTGCCTCTTCCCACTCCTCCCCTCGCCACGCGTGCACCCCCTTCCCTTCCCCCGTACCTCTAGTTGATCACTGCTACAAGTAACGTCAATGAGCTCATCTCTTTGACTTGCTGTGCGTAGGAAGTGACATCAGAGGGAGAGGCACCAGGGTCGCGATGAGCACGTTGACGTTGTTACTCGCGGCAGTGAACAACTAGAGGTATGGTGAGGGAAGGAGGCATGCAAGCGGCAGGGGAGATTGGGGAAGGAGTGGAGGTAGAAATGAAGGTGGGGGAGGGGTGCCTCTCACCCTCACTACGCCACTGATGAGCACCTACAGTAAATGCACCACTGTTGTGTGTTAACTTACAAAATTCTGTAAGTTAAACATATAAAAGGCATCCCCAACTATGCGCCACCCATGCCCCTCCTAGACAATTAGACGCTAAGTCATTGTAGCGTGTAATTATAGAATACCAGTTGGCTTTTACATACATGAGTACACACTTACCCACAAAAATGGCAGCATTCAATAAATTTAGAAGCCGAAGAGGTACTTACATTTAAATGCCCTGATATAGAATGAGGAGGCAGATGTGTAATAAGAGATGAGGTTACTCATATTGCCTAGAAAAAGTTGGAATAGAGTTTGGAAAATGTAATTTTTTTTTTCTTTTCCTATTGTCTTATCTATATATACGAGAAAGGGCCTCAGATTCATAAAATGAATAATTAGGTTAAAATTTCTAGTCGGGAGTAGGAGATCAAAGAGGAACCACAGACAGAAATAAAAAGAAACACTGAAATGGCAATAAATCATTGTGGCATACTGTTAGCATGTGGGAAAGAATGAGGACAGACACCACTATGGGTCAATAAAGCAGTAGGAAAAAGAGTAAGTGCAAAAACAAATAGCATTCATGAAATGCAAAGGGCCATAGAACAACACCACTTCATCCTGCTTTCCAGCATGACATATTGCTCAGGCAAAATTATCAGGAGATACAAAATGAAGCAGGAAAAACAACTAGACAGAGCAAAGGCCGAAATGGAGGAGGCGAGTACTCTCAAATCAGAAAAGGCAAGGAGGGCAGTTTCACTTCAATAGTGAAAGATCAAAGAGGGATTTGTTAGGATTGCAGGGGAAAACACATTTAGAGGGGCATTGTCAATATGACACCTAGATATTTTCGGAACTGCGCCCAAAAATTGGGTAGAGAAAATGGTCATTTTTGACTCTGCAAAACATCTTTTTTTTTTGCAAAATGACTTTTTCTAGATGTGTTTCAAAAACAAACACGCCCAAATGAAAAACGCACAGAACAAGCCATTGGGATAAAGGAGGGACCACATAGATATCCCATCTGAGCAGTGGGGCACCTTAGAGGGCAATGTAGTGAGCTTCACATTATGGTGAGCCTTTCAAAACACACCCAAAACCTACTGTACACACCAATAGCCCTTAGACCTGTAGGTGGCACCTACATGACATTAGTGATTTCTATTCCGCCATTACCTTGCGATTCAAGGCGGATTACATGAGAGTTGTCATGAAGTTACAAAATACATAGGCAGATTACATAAGAATTGTTGAGAAATTAGGTAATACGTGATGGGTAATTTGTTTTTTTTTATTTTTATAATTCTTTATTCATTTTTAAAACTTTCATCAAGTGTACAACAATCATAATAAACACAATTAATCAGAGCACTTGCATATCTTATCATTAGAATCTAAACATACAAATGTAACCCTCTCCCCACCCTCCCTCAAAGCCCTTCATTCATAATAAGAAACCTATATTTGTTTCCCTCCCCCCTCCCAATACTATAACTAATAGAAAACTGGGAACTGGAGGATTGTTCAAACCGGATGAGAAGGTCGAATTTAAGAGTATTAGGGATACCGGAAGGGGTGGAGAAAGGAAATCCAATTTCCTTTTTAGAAAACTTCATAATGAAAGTCCTCCCCTTTAAATCAAAACATCCGATTGAGATAGAGAGAGCACATAGGGTACCTACTAGAAGACCCGATAAATTTGTTGGTCCTCGGCCGATAATTTTTAAACTCTTAAGGTACCAGCATGCTATAGAGATTATCTGCTTGTCAAAAGAAAATAAAAAAAAAAAAACATGATAGGTAATTTGAACATTTTAGATTTGATAAGGAGTAGATAATATAGTAGGTGGAGCTTGGGATGGTACAGTGGGATTTGGGTGGGTTTTGGAACGCTTATACTCTCTACCACAAGTGTACTAGTTAGAGTGGGATAGGGCCTATGTCAGTATATCGCATATAAACCACAACAATATTCTCAAATCAATAGAAAATATTTCACTATGTGAGAATCTGAGTAGCCCCAAACCAATTATTGCCAAATTGGCTTGTAGATTTGTAAATTAAATGAAAAGGGAGGAAAGGAGCTCAGTAGCCCAAGTTCACTGACTCGGAAGTGCTAGTCTGCTGAGCTTACTGTAAATGGGTTCCATTTTCTTTCATCGCCAAAAACCCTTATACAGTTTTTCTGTGATGATTTGGTGATAATTTTAAATTGCTTTCAACAAGAAAAAATATATGTAAACTTACAGTAATTCAATTCATGTCCATTCTCACTCCAATCTGTCATAGCATTTTCAAAGGACAAATAATAAAATTGAAAAAAAAAATCATGCTCCTCAAAAGGATACTTATCTGTATATATCCCAACAGTGCCTGTTTCACCACCTATTCAGCTTCATCCGGGCATAAATTTAAAATGTGTTCTCAATATCCAATGCCTTCATAAAAATTATCGGAGCATTTACAAACAAGAATATGTTGTTACTCCTGGCCAAATTCTGTGCAAAAATTCAAAATTCTTCACAAAAAACATCAAAATTCTACACACATACGCCCCTTTTACAAAGCTGTGATAGCAGCTGCTACTGCGGTAACAACCCCGAAGCCCATAGGGATTTAAAGGGCTTTGGGGCTTTTGTGAAAGGGGAGTTAATTTGCCAATTCTGCAAGTTTATTTGACAACATTAAAACAATATTTTTGCTAATTATTATCCAGAATTTCAGTACAATTCAGTATTTTTACTAAATTATACTAGAGAAAACAGAGCTTCCTCAACCTGACCAAGCACAAAACCTCTGCCAAAGATGCTCGTTGGGAACATGTCCTTTGGTCCGATCACCTTTTAGGTTCTTTCTGCCTTCCCATTTTCATGTCTCACCTTGGATCTCCACCCCGGGCCACAAATTCTATTACCTACCGCAAAAAAATCACGAGCGAACTGTTCTGGACCCAATTTCTCAACCAACTTCCCTCTTGTCCTAAACCTGTTGACCCAGAATCTACCTGGCACAACTTGGTAAACCTCTCCGAGACTGCCTACTGTGCTCTTTCCCCTTTATCTACTAAATCTATCTCCTACTCCCGTAAGGTCCCTTGGTATCTTCCGTACCACATAGAACTGAAGCAGAAATGTTGAGCACTGGAGCGTAAATGGAAAAATTCTAAATCCCCTTCAGACAGACAATATCAAGTTCTATAACACAGTATTAAAAAAAGCAAGGAAGAATTTCTATGGTGATAAAATTTCCAGATCCAAAAACCAAAGTAGTACACTGTTCAACATTGGCACACCTTAACTTCAAAAAACGATTCCACCATTCCCTCCTCCTCTCCATCTGCAGACGACCTAGCAAAATTTTTCAACGGATAGATCTCTACCATAAGGAGCTCCTTCCCTCCAGCAGTCTCTTTCAATTCTCTGGCTCCCAATGACTCTAATCCTATCCCAGCAGACAGATCCTGGACTGCCTTTGAACTCGTATCCGAACCCCAGATCTCTAAACTCTGTCTCAAACTTAAATCCTGCAAATGTGCCCTGGATCCAGTCCCTTCCTACCTATATGAGAATATTCCTGTGCAGGCCATCTCCTCCCTCACCAGACTTATAAACTCTGCTTTACTATCGGGCCTATTCTCCGCAGAAATGGGACATATTGCCTTGTCCCCATTACTGAAAAAGCTGATCTTGACCCTTCCTTACCATCTAACTATCGTCCCATAATATCCCTCTCCTGATTAAAATACTAGAGGCCATCATTTCTACTCAGCTCTCATCTTATGTAGAGAGATTCTCCATTCTCTTACCCTACCAATATGGCTTCAGACCCAACTTCAGCACCGAATCCCTACCTCCTTAATTTCAAAGGTGCAACAATTACATTCTCGTAATAAGTTTGCTGTCCTATTACAATTCAATCTTTCTACAGCTTTTGATGTCGTCCACCACGATATTCTAATTTATCAACTTTCCGAGATAGGCATCGACTCCACCGTTCTAGAGTGGTTCTCGAACTTCTTATGCTCCCATTCCTATACTGTCAACACAAATGGCACTACGTCCACTCCTTGGAAACCAACTTCCAGAGTCCTGCAGGGATCACCCCTATTCCCTTCAACATCTATATATATTTCCTGAAACTCTTCCAACTATCTCCCCTTGAAACAATCTATACATATGCTGATGGCATCCTTGTCCTTCTCGAGACAGACCCGAACCTCACCAACCTCCCCGAGAACATAACAGCTTGCATAACGAAACTCCGTTCCTGGTCCCTCTCAGTACAAATGAAACTGAAAGAATCCAAAATGAAACTACTCTGGCTCGACCCAAAATTAGAACAGCTGCCCACCCTCTTCTAACTGCCCTCTGGTGCCACACTGCAGCTTGAGTTCTCAAGCAAGGTCCTAGGCATCATTATCGATTCTTCCCTTTCCTTCAATGACCACCTCAACTCCTTGGTAAAATCATGCTTTTTTAGCCTCCACATGTTGAGGAAAGTAAGATCCTGCTTCCGCCAACAACATTTTGCCATCCTTGTCCAATCTATCATCCTCTCCAGACTAGACTACTGTAATGCCATCTAATTAAGTCTAACTAAAAAAAAGTCTTCAGCTAATCCAGAACACTGCGGCCAAGTTGATCATTGCAAAACGCAAATTTGATCATGTCTCCCCACTTCTGGACAAACTTCACTGGCTCCCAGTAATTTCCAGAGTTCATTTCAAATGCACTTGCCTAGCTTCTAAGATCTTTCACAGCATCCTCTCTCCCCTAATTCCACTATCTTATAACTCCTCAAGTCCTGACTCCACCAGGCCTCCCCCAAAACATAAACTATCCTTCCCCTCTCTACAAGGTATTCTCTATGCGGGAAAATTGGGAAAATCTCTCCTCTTCAGAATCAAAGGGCTTTGGAATAATCTTATTGTCCCACTACGGAATCTGTGCTCCTTCCAATTATTCCGTAAGCACCTGAAAACTTGGCTTTTCACAAAAATGTAATGTTTTCTTCCCCCTTGTACTCAATCCCAACCCCTTTATTCTTTTACTTCCTATATTTAAGTTCTTGTAAACCATGCCGAGCTCTATAATTATGGAGAGGATGAGGTATTTAAACTTAAGGTTTAGTTTAGTGTCTTCAAAATTTTCTCGCTTAATGACTTTCTTCTAGCATATGGTATCAAATTGAACAGTGTAAAACTTCTCTCTGCAGCTCTTGAGTTGGAAATGGCATTTATACCATTTAGCCAGGCTACATTGTCAACCAAAAAAAAACCAAACCCTCAGATATCTGTTATGGTCAGGGAGGAGAGATGACCCAAAGAAGGGAGAGATGTCAGACCACTGGAATGGGAAGGAGAGAGAGAGATGCCAGACCATAGAATGGAATGGAAAGAGGGGAGAGAGAGATGTCAGGCCAAAGAAATGAGAGGAGAGATGTTAGACCTCGGGAAGAGGGAGGGAAGGAGAGAAAGATGCCAGACCATGGGAGAGGAGAGAGATTCCAGGCTATGGGAAGGAGAGAAGAAAGATGCCAGACCATATGAGGGGGGGAAGGGGGAAAACAGAGATGTCTGACCATGGGAGAAGGATGAGATGGTGCATAGGGATGGAGGGTGAGACAGAGGGAGGAGCTGGGCACAGCAATGGATTCAACAGGGAAGAGATAATAAGAAATGTTTCTTATGGATAGATGGTAGTAGGGGATAAGAAAGAGGGAGGCAATGGTACACGTGGATAGATGGGAAGGGTAGGCATGGAAAAATAGATTTTGAGAAGAAAGCAGAAAAATGGAAGAAAGTTGAATGTTAAAAGTTAATGCTAAAAATGGATGTATGGCAGAAAGTGAAAGAGAGAAAAACAGCAAATGGATAAGATGGAATACACAGTTAAGAGCACAGACAGAAGGAAGTGTAGCCAGAGACTGGGAAAGATGGTTTAAAAACCAAAATCACCAGGCAACAAAGGTAGGGGAAATGATTTTATTTTCAATTTAGTGATTGAATTGTATCAGTTTTGAGAAATTACATCTGCTGTCTATATTTTGCACTGTTCAGGAAGAAATGCATTGTTTCTATGTCTCTGGGGGTAGTACTATTATGGGGATGGGGTCTGGGGTGGAGCTTTTGGGCTCCCCCCAAACAAAAAAGTGTTCCACTGTCTATGGTTTAATATGAGGTGTGGTAGACTCAAGAGTAATGGAAGGAAATCTTGGATGCCTGGCCCCACCTCATTCCATTCCATCACAGTCAAGCCCCATTCTGCATTTGGCCCGCCTTGTTCTGCCCCAATCCCCGCCTCCAAAACCCTCATCTCATTATTTCTGATCTCTAGGCCTTGTCCGGGGGCCTCTGAGCATGCGCGGACGCGTGTGATGTCATCCTTGCATGCTTAGAGATCCTCCACACATGACCAGAGCTTTGCAAAACCTGGACAACTGCTAGGTTTTGGAAAATCCGTCCTCTATAAAGAGGACATGTCCAGGTTTTCCTAGACATCTGGCAACCCTGCTCCTACCACAACTTTGTAAAGGCCTAAAAACCTATCTATTGGAAAATACCTTAACTTCCCCCCACCACTACCAGCAAGTACCTTTCTCCCTCCCCCCGACCACCAGAAACCAAACATTCTATCTCGATAGATGACCAGGTTCCCTACAAACCAGGAAAGTGACACCCATACCAGAACCCATAATATCAAGATTACAACACTAGATATAGCCAATCTTCTCTCCAAACTACATGCCATAATCATACGCCTACACAAATACAGACATAAGAACTTAAGAACATAAGCATTGCCCCTGCTGGGTCAGACCAGGGGTCCATCGCGCCCAGCAGTCCGCTCCCGCGGTGGCCCCCCAGGTCCATGACCTGTAAGTGCTCCTTACCTAAGATGTTTATACCCTATTTATTTAATATCCTGTAAGTAACCCTCTATCTGTACCCTGCTATCCCCTTCTCTTTCAGGAAGTCATCCAGTCACTTTTTGAACCCCAATAACGTACTCTGTCCTATCACCTCTCCTGGAAGTGCATTCCAGGTGTCCACCACCCTCTGAGTGAAGAAGAACTTCCTAGCATTCGTTTTGAATCTGTCTCCTCTCAAATTTTCTGGATGACCTCTTGTTTTTGTTGTCCCCGCTAGTCTGAAGAATCTGTCCCTCTCCACCTTCTCTATGCCAAGTTATCTGTGTCATGAACCCTAATGAAATAATGCAATCCCTGGATATGGCCAGCTCTGTTAAATTGTATATCGCATTGAACTCCTGGACATACTAGGATCCATAAATACTAATCTAATTTAATGTAATATTCTCTATACAAAATGACATCCATTTGTTAAAAACGCCAGCACAAGAATGCCGCACTTTTGGCTAAACATGAACATTGACAACCAATGAAAAGAGGGAATGTTTTAAGGTGGGAGATTAACTATGTACATTAACATGCAACTTGTGGTAACCACTCACTTCTGTTCACAGTAGTTTTCTGCATCTGCCTTCAAGTGTAGTCTAGTTAAATCCTTCCTGCATACCTAGCCTTCTCCCTGTAGGGAGCACAGGCTCCCTGATTCTCTGAATAACACAAAAGTAAAGTGTGGGCTCTGAGCTAGAGAAAGAAGTGCTGAGTGGATCACTTGCTCTTTCTGTTGTTCTCTGGGTCCCTTAAGTGTATGCACTTATCACAGTCAGCCTGACAACAGGCTGCCTCTTATGCACCTTCTTAACTCAAGCTAATTACTGCAGCATAGAGGAGAATGGAGCCAGAGGATGTATGCTGTATTGATCTTTTGGTTTCAGTTGATGAAGATAAAAAGAACACCCACTTCTTCTCACTTTCTGAATACTCGCCTTACAATCTGGTCAATAAGTGTTGCTTGCATGACTCATGGACAATGCATTTGGCTAGCTGATAGGAAAAATTAAGTGTCATATGAATACTATAAAGTATTTGGATTCTGTTTTAATCTTGTATGTTGAATTTCTTTATTCAGTGGCAATGTGAAATGCATTTCAAATGAATTTTTGGTAAGTAATTCCAGGCCCGTTATAACCACTAGCCAGATTAGATTATTCCTACAACAGAGTTTCCCAGCATGCAGTACATGTACCCCCATACATACTGTGTCGCCGGCAAAAGTTTTTATTTCTCCTCCTGCCACCACTGCGTTTGATCTTCCCCATATTCCTTCACCATGTACCTCTTCAAAATAATGCTGACAGCGAGCAACATAGAAACATGACAGCAGATATGGGCCAAATGGCCCATTCAGTATGCTCATTTACAGCATCCCTCTCTCCAAGAGATCCCATGTGCCTATCTCACATTTTTTTGAATTCAGACACAGTCTTGTCTTCACCACCTCTATTGGGAGACTATTCCAAGCATCTATCACCCTTTCTGTAAAAAATTATTTCCTTAGATTACTCCTGAGCCTATCACCTTTTAACTTTATTGTATGCCTTCTCACTCTGGTGTCTCATTTTAATTGAGAGAGGCTTGCCTCATGTGTATTTATGACACATAGATATCTAAAAGTCTCTATCATATCATATCTACTCCTCTGCCCTCAACCCAGCCTGCTGATTAACCGTTCCCCTTAACTGTATCTATGATATCCTGTTTGTCTGTCTTGCCTGTTTAGATTGTAAGCTTTTCTGAGCAGGGACTGTTTTCTTATTCTTTGTGACTCTATGCAGCACTGCGTGCATCTGGTAGCACTATAGAAATAATTAATAGTAATAGCAGTAATAGTATATCTCCCCTCTCCTACCTTTCCTCCAAAGTATACATATTAAGATAATTAGATTTGTCTCTGTAAGTCTTATGATGTAGACCACCATTTTAGTTGCCTTCCTCTGGATCGACTCCATCCTCCTCCATCCTATCGTTTTGAAAGTGCACGCTCCAGAATTGCACACAATATTCTAAATGAGGATTCACCAGAGTTTTCTATAGGGGCATCAATACCTCTTTATTCCTACTGATCATTCCTCTTCCTTTGCACCCAAGCATCCTTCTAGTTTTTGCCATTGCCTTTTCAACCTGTTTGGCCACCTTAAGATCATCACATACTATCATACCCAAGTCCCACTCCTCTTTCATGCACAAAAGTCCTAAACTGATCCTATTACGGATAGGCAACCAAAAACCAACTCCTCCGGTTCTCACAAATATGTACAAGATCTACTAAGTAATAGGGGATTGGTAGATATTTAGAGGATTTTCAACCCTCAAGGGAAAGAATACACTTTTTGCTTTCCTGTGAATAAATCCTTTTCGTGCATTGATTATTTCTTAACATCCAAGGATCAGGTCCCCAATATGATAACTTTAACTATAGAGGGCACAGAAATATCAGAAATTTTACAACAATTATTGAAGGTTAAATATCAATATCAGGGCTAGAGGTGACCTATTTGTTAACTATGTTAGTTAATATGAACATTCAAATAAAGCAGGTAAAATATTAGCAGCGTTTTTGAAGGGTAAAAGAAATAGAAAACGTATTACTGCTATTAGGATTGGGAGTGGTCCAATATTTACAAAAAGTGTGGATATTTCAAAACAATTTATGGAATTCTATAAGAAGCTCTATTCCTCTGAAAGTGTAAGTGCTAATGAAGCCTATAAGTCATTTTTGAATCATTTAAATGGTCCCAAACTTTCAGAAGGTGATAGAGAAATATTAAATTCTCCTATATCAGAGCAGGAAATTGTTATTGGATTTCACAGATATACTGTGGAATTTTATAAACAATTCCAGAGCCTTTTGCTTCCACATTTACATTGTGTATACAGTTATGTGTTAGGTCAAGGTTCTTTCCAGGTGTTTTTGTAACATATTTCATGTGAATTCTCAAATAGCCTATGCTATGGATATGTTTATAATTATGAGCATTTTTTTTAAACATATGTTCTCTCCTGTTTGAATTTGTTATGTATATTTCAAAATTCAATATAAATTTTGAACTAAAAAAAATATTAAACTGTACTGTTCCCTCAGGTTTGTGCAGCCCAAATGGATGACCTTGCATTTCTTAGCATGAAATCTTAGGTGCAAAATTTCAGACCATTCCTCAAGCTTCACTAGGTCCTTCCTCATGTTTTCCACATTATCAGGGGTGTCTACTCTATTGCAGATTTTGGTATCATCTGCAACGAGGCATTTCTTACCAGTCAGCCCTTTAGCAATATCGCTTACAAAAATGTTAAAAAAAAAAGAACAGGCCCAAGCACAGAACCTTGAGGCACACCACTGGTAACATCCATTTCCTCAGAGTGATCTCCATTGACCACTACCCTCTGTTGCCTTCCACTCAACCAGTTCCAGACCCAGTCCATCACTTTGGGGCCCATACCGAGGGCATTCAGTTTATTTACTAGATGCCTGTCAAAGGCTTTGCTATAATCTAAATACACCACATCTAGCGCTTTCCCTCTATCCAGTTCTCTGGTCACCCAATCAAAGATATTGATCAGATTTGTCTGACAAGACTTGCCTCTAGTGAATCCATATTACCTCAGGTCCTGTAATCCACAGGATTCCAGAAACATCACCATTTTCTGTTTTAAAAGCATTTCCATTAATTTCCATAGCACAGAAATCAGTCTTACCAGCCTGTAGTTCCCTACTTCTTCCTTACTTCCACTTTTGTGGAGAGGGGCCACATCCACCCTTCTCCAATCCTTCGGTACCACTTCTAAGTTCTCAGTACCCTCAGATGTACACTATCCGGCCCCATCGATTTATCCACCTTTACTTTAGCGAGATCCTCATGAGCACAGTCCTCTGAAAATAAATCTGAGTCTACCACACCTCCAGTCCTATTTGCTTTTGTTTTCTGTGGTCCCGCTCCTGGCATTTCAACTGTGAACACAGAAAAGAAATATTTGTTAAACAATTCAGCCTTACCTTTATCAGATTCTATATATTCCTATTTGTTTGATAAATTTATATCTTGATCATTTAGCACTGTATTTATATGTATAAGCTATGTATTTATATGATTCACTGACAGTTCAGCTTTTCTTGAAGTGAACCGTCTAGAACGCAAGGGTATGGCAGTATGCAAAAATAGTTTATTATTATTATTCACCTTTGAATCTCACAATGCCACTTTTGTACTTCCTCTATCACTAATATATCTAAAAAATTTATTCTTCCCCCTCCCCCCCATTTTATTGTGTCTGCTATTTTTCTTCCATTTGCATCTTTGCTTTCCTGACTACTTGACCAGCCTCTCTTAACTTTTGCAGATAGTTTTGCCTCTCTTCTTCTTTCTGCAATCTTTTTTAGTTTATGAAAGCTAAATTTTTTTTCCATACCTTCTCATCTACTACTTTTGAAAAAACAGTGACCGTCTTTTTCTCTTACTTTTACCTACTTTTCTTACAAAATGGTTTATTCTTTACAATAGTTTCTTTCAGTTTTGTCCATTGCTTTCCTAATTCTTCCAGATGTTTCTATCCAGGCAACAATTCCTTGACATAATCCCTCATCTAAACAGAGTTAGTTTTTCTAAAGTTTAGAACCTTTAATTTCAAATGAGCCCTCTCTACACCTGTCTTAATACAGTATTAAACCACACCATGTGGCGATCACTGGATGCCAAATGATCACCCATTATGACATCAGAAAAATGTTCTCCATTTGTAAGCACTAAATCCAGTATGGCTCCATCCCACATGGGTTCCATTACCAACTGCTGAAATAGTTCTCCTTGTAGAAAATCCATTATCTACCTACTTCCAGAAGATCCCACAATAGGGATACCCCAATCAACATCTGGCATATTAAAATCTCCTCTTAGAAGAACTTCACCTTTTACAGCTATATTTTGAATGTCTTCTATTAAATCTTTGTCTTCTTCCAACTGTGAAGGAGGCCTGTATATCACACCAATGTATTTTCCATTCCTTCTTTCCAGTTGACCCACAGTGCTTCTCCCTTACCCTGTAGATCCTGCAATTGTGAGGATTTAATATGATCTTTAACATATATTAGTATGTGATATTTTACTAAATCACAAGTTACTTTAGGATATGATAATCTTCTGAAAATTCACACTATAATACTTCACATATCCTGAACCAATCTTTTCTTTATTTTAGGACCATCAGAGGTGAGATTCTCAAAGAAGTGTCGATGAGAATGATGATTCACCATATGCTCTTCATTAGTCCTTATTTTCTATACTACATATTTTTTTTCTCCAAGTTGTGAACATTTCATAGTATTATATTATATTCCAAACCTTTCACTTATATATGAAGGTAAATCAAAAAGTAAAGGTAAAATACATTTAACAGCTTTATTAGAAGTAACTGTGAGCAATTTAATATATTATTTTTTTACACATTTCCTGTATTGTTCAACTAGTTTCTGCATCCCTGCAGAGAAAATGTTTTTCAGCTGCTCCCAAAACCAGGTGAGCACCGCTTCCTTTACTTCATCATGCTTTGTCTTTTGCTCTCTGGGGTTGTATTGATGCACCCATGTCTCATCGACGGTGACAATTCTCTTCAAAATACTTGGATTTTTTCATATCCTTTCAGGTACTGGGTTGCAACCTCCACATGCTGTTGCTTGTGCAGATCAGTAAGCTGGTTGGGAACCCATCAAGCATAGCAAAGAAAATAGAAACATGATGGCAGATACAGGCCAAATGGTCTATCCAATCTGCCTATTGTGAAAAACCAAAGTCCGTTTCGGGTTTTGCCAATAACAAACCCAAATCCATCCCAGGTTTTACCCCAAGGATCAGGAGAAAACACACTGAGCTTAGGTGTAGGAGAGCTGACCAGGTTGCCTGCCAATTAACAGATCTAGCTGACTACTGTTCAGACAATGAAGTGGAGTCAGAAGAGGCAGGGCAGGAAAAGGTTAGGCCGGAAAGCTGTACCCAGTGCAAACCTGTCCCTGCCACTGTCAGAAGTTTGATACCTTTTGAGAAACCTGTGCCTAGGAGAATTAAGACTAGAAAGAATCCTGACTGTAATAATAGGGAGCAGGCTGGTGTGGAAAACCCTTCCCCCACCTACTCATAAGGGGGAGTAGCTCTCCACAGGATAAAATGTGGCTCCTCAGAACAGGAAGAGGAGGGAGGCAAATCGGAGAGAGGAAACCTGGGGAGAGTCAGTCACTCTCACTTCACCTGGAGGAGTCTGATAATATAGACTGGCATATGGTAGAGGCAGAGGAGTTGTCTCCTACCTGGAATCCTTGGGAGCAGCTGGAGGAAGAAGCCATGGAGGTGCAGGAAAGCCAGGTAGGAACTGAGACCCATCCCATAGTCATGGAAATACAGTGAGCATAAGAGTTGGGTTTGCTGCTTATATCTCTGAACTAATCTAATCTAATCCTTAGGTTTGTATACCGCATCATCTCCACGTTCGTAGAGCTCGACGCAGTTTACAGTAGGAGAAATAGGAAGGAACTACAACAGCTAAACTATAATCCTTCTTTGAAGCAAGTTAGGATCTCGCCTTGAAAGCTAAACTTGGAGGCTTCATTTACAGCAGTGAAGTGTGGGTTACCAGCAAACGTGTGTCTGGTTTACTGGATGGATGTTAAGCTGTAATTACGTTGCCTTCCCTCTCAGCTGTGCCTAGTAACTGCAGCAATGTTTCAAAGGGAAAGTATGCATGGTATAGTTTAGTAAAACCATGTGAAAGATCTACCTGCTGCACTGCACAGTCTGTTGTAAGTTTGTTTTCCTGTTCATTGAAAAACTAATTACTGCTGACCTTGTTTTTGTATGAACTGTGTGTAAAGCCGATAAAGTCAAAGTATAACTGCTCTGGTGAAGAGGACTGTGTTACTTACCTTGTTAAAGTTCAGAAGCAGAGGATTGTACTCAATTCAGTGCTGACCAAATTTGAACATCCTGAGAGTGTTAGAACCTTTTCTTTTTGTTATAATTCTATGAAATATACATTTATCCTGAACTGCAAGGCTGAAGCCTGTATTTTGGTTTATTTTGCCAGTGGCTGAAATAAAGCTATGTTGTTTTGCCATTTCTGACTTAGACTCTTTACCTTACATGCTCACGAGTCAGATACCGTGCCTGAATTGAGACCTGAAGGATCCCTTGGTAGTAAGGGACACGCTGGATCTGAGGTTTTGGTCACGTCCCCTTGGGCTTGCTGCGCCTTACAGGAGCACGGGTGTGACACTATTCACAGCATCCACTATCTCCTCCTCTCCCTAAGAACATAAGAATTGCTGCTGCTGGGTCAGACCAGTGGCCCATCGTGCCCAGCAGTCTGCTCACACAGCGGCCCTTAGGTCAAAGACCAGTGCCCTATTTGAGTCAGCCTTACCTGCGTATGTTCTGTTTCAGCAGGAGCTTGTCTAACCTTGTCTTGAATCCCTGGAGGGTGCATTCCCCTATAACAGCCTCTGGAAGAGTGTTCCAGATTTCTACCACACACTGGGTGAAGAAGAACTTCCTTACGTTTGTACAGAATCTATCCCCTTTTAACTTTAGCAAGTGCTCTCCCATTCTCTTCACCTTGGAGAAGGTGAACAATCTCTCTTTCTCTACTAAGTCTATTCCCTTCATTATCTTGAATGTTTCAATCATGTCCCCTCTCAGTCTCCTCTTTTCAAGGGAGAAGAGGCCCAGTTTCTCTAGCCTCTCGCTGTATGGCAGCTCCTCCAGCTCCTTAACCATTTTTGTCGCTCTTTTCTGGACCCTTTTGAGAAGTACTATGTCCTTTTTCATGTATGGCGCCCAGTGTTGGAAGCAGTATTCCAGGTGGGGGCGCAACATGGCCCGGTACAGCAGCATGATAACCTTCTCTGATCTGTTTGTGATTCCCTTCTTAATCATTCCTAGCATTCTGTTCACCGTTGCCCCGCATTGCACGGACAGTTTCATTAACTTGTCTACCAGTACTCCCAAGTCTCTTTCCTGGGGGGTCAGAGCCCTGAACTGAAAAAATGGAGTTATGAGTACCACACCGGACATCCTGTATTCATGTATAAGATTTTTGTTACCGACATACCGACATCACCTTGCACTTATCCACGTTGAACCTCTTTTGCCATTTCGCGGCCTATTCCTCAAGCGTGTTTATGTCTCGTTGTAGGTCTTCGCAATCCTTCTGTGTCCTCACTACTCTGAATAACTTTGTATAGTCCGCAAATTTAATCACCTCGCTCGTCGTTTATAAATATGTTGAAGAGCACGGGCCTGAGCACTGAACCCTGCAGCACTCCACTCGTGACACTTCTCCAGTCTGAGTATTGTCCATTTAACCTCACTCTTGGTGTCCTATCTGCCAACCAGTTCTTAATCCACGTGAATATATCACCCTCGATTTCAGGGCTCACAATTTTTCGAAGTAGTCATTCATGCAGGACCTTGTCAAATGCCTTCTGAAAATCTAGATATACAATGTCTATTTGCCTGTTTACTCCCTCAAAGAGATCCTATATGCCTATCCCACACTTTTTTGAATTCAGACACAGTATTTGTCTCCACCACCTCTACTGGGAGACTATTCCACACATCTACCTCCCTTTCTGCAAAAAAGTATTTCCTTAGATTACTCAAGAGCCTGTCATCTATCACTCCTGAGCCTATAATGCAATTATCATGCATTATGGCAAATGCAGATCCATAGCTGATATCCAAATTTGCAGCCAATTGAGATACCATTATCTGTTGGTCTTTTCTAATCAAGACATCTGCCCTGTCAATGTGCTCTTGTGTGCACAGTGTTGGGTGACCAGTGAACGGACACGTATCAGAACTTTAGTAAGTGTCCTTAGGCATATGTTGTTTAAAGATGCAAAGGTAGGCCCTGTTTATCTTTCCCTTCTTTGAAGACGGTATAAGGACAGGAATGTTTAAACAGAGATGTTGTGAAGTGAATTCAATTGTTTTGTTAAGCCTTATTTACAGACAGATTTAGATTAGAAGCTCTGCTGGTTAAGGCTTTTTCTGACCCTCTGTGGACTTCAATCTCCAGATAGGAAAAATGCTGATGTGTTTAAAGTTTCATGTGACCTGTATCCATATATGGTTTGCATTTACGTCACATGCTGACACATGCTGGCAAACCTGATTCGTATAAAAGATGTGAAACTCATAATAAACTTTGGACATGTTTTGGAAGACGATTTCTGGTCTTTAAGATGTGTCCCCAGGTACCTGACTTCCAAATGACAGAGACAGAGAAAGTATGGGGCAGGAATTGGGACCGAAATCCTTTTCAGTTGGGGGCACGTCCGCGATGGGCAGATGATATCACCAATATTTTGTGAGTATTTCTGAATTTTTTCTGTTCTTTAATACTCACTGGGTAGTGGTGACCTGTACCCACCCCTTATTTTAAGTTCAAGCTTTGGGTTCTATTATGGAGTTTTTTTGGGAAAAATCTCGGGGTACTTTCGGTAAGTACCCCTCATAAATATAAGCAGCTGCCATTCTTTCGGGAAGAATGAAATTATTTATAGAACCCCCCTGCCCACTCTGTCATTTGTAAGGTTAAAACTTTTATAGAGTATAAGATTTTATTGTCTCTTATTACTGCACCTCGCTTATAAGGTAAGATAAGCGAATATTTTTGCATTGTTATATTGGGTTTTGTAATGAGTCATAAAGGCACTTACTCCTAGACAAATGAGATTTGTACAGCTGTGTGTGTGTATGACATTTTTCCTTCAGCTCCCATCTTTCTGTGTCACCTATGTTTAATACTGAGGTAGGACGTGCTGTTATGTGGAATGAATTGAAAGCGCTGTTTGAATCAGTCTAAGATCTTTCCCTTGTAGTTTGTACACAAGCACTATTTCTTGTCTTCCTTTTGATCCTGACTAATTTTGTGCGTCTGCTTCCTTTGTGTTCTGTGCTGGATCATAAAAAAAAAAAAGAAACAAGTAAAAGAAAAAATTCAGTTTTAAAGGTTTTCTTTCTTGTGCAGAGCAAAGCTAATCTGTTCTTTGCTTTCATTATCAGGGTCTGTGCATGAATGTTTTTGTCCCTTCCCCCAGACTTCTCTGTTTGGGCTTCCACTGACCCCCTATAGTGCTTCTTTGAAGTTACTCATTCTTGGTTTTATCAAGCAGTAAGGTGAGATTCCACTGCTTGTCTCTTGACTTTTCTCCGGCATTATCAAAACCACCATCTCTTCTTATAATACGCCCATTGCTCTTGTTGTCAAAGCTGATGGCATTCCCCGTTTCGTGTTTTGGTAATTCTCATTGCACTTATGTTTCTTCCACCATTCCACCGGCAGCCAATGATTTTTTTCTGTCATTGTCCTAAAGAATGTTTTATTTTTAGTCCCTTTGGTGAGGCTGCCTTCACCCTTAAGCAACAGTATACCTAGTGTGGAATGTCCTTCGGGCTATTCTACAAGTCATGCACTGCCCCTCATGGTCCTATTCTCATTTTGTACAACTTTTTGTGTTCCATAATTCAGGAGACCTGTCAGGCTGATAGTTTGCACCTTTTATAATGGTTGTCTGTGTGTGGTCACAAGGTGTCATGAAATAAACTGCACTGGTGTACATCTGAAGTGAAATACCTGGGTTTTGTCCTGTCTCATGGTCAGAGGAAAATCTGCACTTTCTGCATTGCTGCTGTTCTGGGTCTGCCCCGCCCAGCTACCAAGAAAGACATGCTTACTTTTCTTGCTATGATTGGTCACTGCCGCCAATGGATCTCTGCTTGTTCCTTCTATGACCAGATTTTGAGACAGACCCTGGTTTCTGAAATGACTGCTCTTATCAGATGGACTTATGAAATGTTGGACATTTAAGATGTGCTTTGGTTTCTAGCTCAAGTTTGGGTTTTCCTGCTTATGCCCACATGTTTTATCTCTTTGTTTGGGACTATTGTAACACCATGAAGGGAGAACATGGCGGTAAGTTACGCTCTGTTGCCTTTTTTTATAGTCACTCCTGTTCAAGAAAGCCCTGGCTGCTTGTGCTATGGTGGTAGAGATGGTTACTTCTTTGACCCTTGGTCACCTCATTACCCTTCACACTTTTCACGATGTTCAAGCCCTTCTTTTAAATGGGCTTTTGGGTCTCACGGGTGAACAGGATTCTCTTCCTCTCTTTTTTCACAGCTTCCTCTGAATTTGATGCCTGGCGTTTGGCAGGTGCCCAAAGCCGCCCTTTTGGACGGACTTTGGTGCAAAGAGGGGAAACCCTGGATACCAGCTGTTAGCTCTCCCTTATTCATTGCCCAATATCATGGTATTGGTTATCGTAGTGCTCGCTCGACATTTTAACTTCTTGCTAGTGATATTTTCATTCTTGACCTTTTGCTCCTTGATACATATATATATATAGCTCAATAATTACAACTGGCACGGTTGTGAATTGAAATAAATTGGAAAATACAATTCCTTTCTATTGTTTTAGCTGAAATTAGGATGTTGCTAATTTAAAATGTTTTTTCCAGATTTATACATAGCCATCCCAGATCAGTTTTGGCACAGATATTTCTAATGTTTTCCATGGGTCCTCTTTATCACTGCAGAGATAGAGATGCTCCAAAGAGACATTAGCTTTATGCCTTTTTCCAAATATGAGATGGTTATGATATACATTATTTGTAGTTTTGGTTTTTTTATATCAATGTGTTTATTTGCAGAGTTAAATTCAGCCCTGCACACTTGACAGATGGAGAAATAACTCCACGCTTAAAACTTTATGTTTGTCTGTGTCATGTCTACTTGTTTTAGTTTAGTGGGTACCCCAGGATACATAATATTGGCCATTTCTAGAGCTCTTTTTCCACTTTTTACTAGCCTAACTGCGCAATGTTCTTTTACTTTTAGCTTTTATATTCTGAATATAGTTTAGTTAGGGGTTATAAGAAAAAGCTTTATTTTATACAGCATTTATTTCGTGGTGTTCCCTACATATGATCCATACATTTCTGAATACATTCAGTACATCAGTATGGTCTCTCTGAAGTGCATAATAGTTATATGCAGCACGAAAAAACATATCTTTTAGGATTGTTCAATTAAGAACCTTAAGTAACTGAGTATTGTCTCTCTTTTGCCATAGCTATATCAAATACATGAATTGGTATTGTTACATGTTGCATGTTACAGGCAACATGGTTTCTCTTGTTTTCTATCTCTTATTTGGATCACATTGGAGTACAGCTGCTGAATGATATTTGGAATGCTTTCCAAGCATCTCTTTTCAAGTATCTCTTTCTGTATGCACAGACATCAGGCTGCTCTCCCTTTGAGATTCTCACGGGATGACCTTTCCCCGCCCCATGGGTAGATTTTCCCTTGATACAGGAGGAATACGTCCAAAAGCTAATTGAAATATTAGGGCTTGTTCAAAGAAACGTGTCTTGCACTTCTCCTTTCTCTCCACAGATTCCTACCCATTTTTTCCAGCCTGGTGATTGTCCAGCAGCTTTCCAAGGATCGGAAGCAGACGGATTTCCCCTTTGGCCTTCCCACTACTGTGATCGCTGTGACCAGGCCCGCTGCACTCACTGAGGAGTTTCCTGTTTGGATCCACGCAAGTCGCTTGAAGAGGGTTAACCTAAAACCCCAGAAGCAAGTCTTCCCTGCGCAGATTTCACCTCCTCCAGTGTAACAACATGATGATTTCATTGCAGCATTCTACCAACTTTATCATTCTCTTACTGGCACCGCTGCTGCTCGTTTTTCTCCCTGTATGGATCATTTCTAACTGGGTCTACAGGGATGATGTGTTCTGGGTCCACGACACTTTCTGCCCATATCCATCTGTAAATGACACTCCTGCTGTAAACAGCACCCCCGACACCTCTTTGCGAACACGACGTCAAGCTGGACTACTCCCTCGCAAAGGCTGTCCTTCAATTGGAATCCAGAAAAGACCGATAGTATGCTACCTTATGGTATAATTCCAGCAGTGTGCAAGTTGCCACCTTCTCCTTTGAGTATTGTGACATTATGGACTGTTCATCAATTGATATCCCAAGGCTGTGCCATTGGTCCTCAGAGATTCCTAAAACTAAGGACATATATATATATGTTACTGACTCACGTTGGGGGGATAAGTGTGCATTCTGGGGAGTGGTAGGGTGGAATGTTAATACTGACTGGGCTTATAAACTAGAAAATACCCTGAAAAACAGTGGAACAAAATGGTAAATCACTGCTTACTTGTATGACCCTTCATAAGGTTGGACACTGTTATAGGAAAAGTGTTCCTGCACAAATTATTAAGCTTTCTCTTACTATTGACAACCCTAGACCTACTGATGAAGGTATGTACATTATGGACATGTGGTTTAAGGGTGGGTCTAGCTATCCGACCCATCAGTTTTCTTATGGGATCTATCTACCTCCACTCATCTTCTCCTGCCATTTTGTGGGGGCCCCCAAAAAAAAAATACTAACCCACTGGCCCCTACATTCAATAAACTTACTGACATGATGGCTATTGCCAATCCCACTTTTGAAGATATTGTGGCTGTTAAGGTAGAGTTTTCAGAACGTAACCTTTGGTTAGAATGGATGAAATTCACTGCTGATCAACATAATAAGAGTAATTGTTACATATGTGCTCAAGCTAGACCCCATCTAGGAACCGTACCTCTGGACCTCCCTCCTGGTATCCAACCATGCCTTTTTGGGTTATTTACCAGTATCTCCTCTAATTTTACCTATCCTCTTTGTGCACTGCAGTGTTCTAAATACCCTTTGTTGCCAGGACAGCAAAAGCTTGATATTGCCGTTACCATCTATAAGGGCAATTACACATGTCATGTTTCTAATCTGACACAGAGTAGTTTTGTAGGTAATTTACCCCCAGGTTATTGTTCTGTCTTGGCTCATAGGTATGCCCCATTGTTGCTGCATCAGATTTGATATTTACTGGCTTTATGGAGACTTTTGGCTCCCTGTTAAGCTACCCAGCCAGTGGATAGGCCAGTGCACTTTAGTTAAGGTTACCATGCTTCTGCATATTCTTTCTGATAGGCATCCTTCCTATTCACATGGTTTTTCCTTTTATTTGTCTTGAAATAAATCTGATCACATATATACATAGATGCTATAGGGGTCCCAAGAGGGGTCCCAGATGAATTTAAGGCCCGAGCTCAGGTTAAGGCTGGGTTTGAGTTCCTTATTCCCTTTATTACTATTAATAAGAATGTTGATCGGATTAGTTAAAATTATTATAATCAGCAACGCTTTGTGAACTATTCTAGGGACGCCTTGCAAGGTATTACTGATCAATTAGGCTCCACTTCTCAGATGGTTCTCAAAATCATATGGCCCTAGATATGATTCTAGCTGAGAATTCTGTTAAATTCTCCTCAGTATTTTATGCTGTTGTACTTTTCTTTCTGACAATATAGGTCCTCTTATGGACATTCAGAAATTAGCAGACCTCTTTGCTGAGCTTAAATGTAACTCTGATTTATCTAATTCTTGGGATCAGCACTTTAGTTGAATGCAGGGTTGGGTAATTGTTATAATCTCTTATTATTTGCACTCTTGTCTTGACTGCTCATGTACTGTGTTATTCGTATTACAGCTCCTAAAAAAACCCCTCCTTGAGAGACATATCTAGAGTATCACTCCCTTCCAGCTCATGCTGTGTATTTATGACGTCATTTACATGACGTAAGAGGGGAATTGAACGGACACGTATCAGAACTTTAGTAAGTGTCCTTAGGCATATGTTGTTTAAAGATGCAAAGGTAGGCCCTGTTTATCTTTCCCTTCTTTGAAGACGGTATAAGGACAGGAATGTTTAAACAGAGATGTTGTGAAGTGAATTCAATTGTTTTGTTAAGCCGTATTTACAGACAGATTTAGATTAGAAGCTCTGCTGGTTAAGGCTTTTTCTGACCCTCTGTGGACTTCAATCTCCAGATAGGAAAAATGCTGATGTGTTTAAAGTTTCATGTGACCTGTATCCATATATGGTTTGCATTTACGTCACATGCTGACACATGCTGGCAAACCTGATTCGTATAAAAGATGTGAAACTCATAATAAACTTTGGACATGTTTTGGAAGACGATTTCTGGTCTTTAAGATGTGTCCCCAGGTACCTGACTTCCAAATGACAGAGACAGAGAAAGTATGGGGCAGGAATTGGGACCGAAATCCTTTTCAACCAGAACAACCTTTATCAGTTACACCTGTTCTTCCCACTTTAAATCTTTTTACCCACTCATATACCTTTCGTTGATTCATGGTACTATGTCCATACTGAGTCAATATCCGATGGTGAATTTCCACAGGTTTGAGGAATTTCCACAGGTATGAGGAGAAAATAGCACAAGAGGCCAAAAACTTCAAGTCCTTTTTTAGATACATAAAAGGGAAAAAACCTGCAAAACAGGCAGTGGGTCCGCTGGACGACCAGGGAAGAAAAGGGTACATCAAAGAAGACAAACAAATTGCAGACAGACTAAGCTCCTTCTTTGCGTCTGTCTTTATGAAGCAAGACATTACATCAATACCTGAAACAGTGAAAGTGTTCAAGGGAGAAATAGAGGACAGCCTCACTACAGTAGAAGTGGATTTGGACCAGATATACTACCAGATCGACAAACTTAAAAGTTACAAATCCCCTGAACCAGATGGAATTCACCCGAGAGTATTAAAGGAACTGAAGGTAGAAATCGGGGAACTACTGCAAAACCTTGCTAACCTGTCAATTAGAACGACTGGAAGATAGCAAATGTCACCCCAATTTTCAAAAAAGGATCAAGAGGAGAACCGGGCAACTACAGACCGGTGAGTTTTACATCTGTTCCTGGAAAGATGGTTGAAGCACTGATTAAAGATAGCATAGTCTGGCATTTGGTACACACGACCTGATGAGAGCCAGTCAACATGGCTTCAGGAAAGGGAAGTCATGCTTGATGAATTTACTACAATTCTTTGAAACAGTAAACAAACAAATCGATAACGGGTAACCAGTGGACATAATATACTTGGCTTCCAGAAAGCGTTCGACAAAGTTCCACATGAAAGACTTCTCAGGAAATTACAAAGCCATGGAATAGAGGGAGACATACTAAGGTGGATAGGCAAATGGCTGGAAAACAGAATGCAGAGGGTGGGTATAAATGGGAAGTTCTCAGACTAGGATAAAGTGACTAGTGGTGTGCCCCAGGACTCAGTTCTTGGGCCATCTTATTTAATATTTTCATCAATGACCTAGAAGATGGAACGTCCAGTGAAATCATCAGGTTTGCAGATGACACGAAGTTATATTGGGCAATCAGATCACAAAAGGACAGCGAGAAACTACAGAGATTTGAGCCAGTTAGAGAGATGGGCAGAGAAATGGCAGATGAAGTTTAATGTGGAAAAATGCAAGGTAATGCATTTGGGCAGAAAGAACAAGGAGCATGGGTATAGCATGTCAGGTGCAACCCTGGGTAAGAGCGAACAAGAAAAGGACCTGGGGGTACTGATAGATAGGACCCTGAAACTGTCAGCACAATGTGTGGCGGCGGCAAAGAAAGCAAATAGAATGTTGGGCATGATAAAGCAGGGAATCACAAGTAGATCGGAGAGGGTTATAATGCCACTTTATAGAGCAATGGTCAGACCACACTTGGAATACTGTGTCCAACACTGGTTTCCCTACCTAAAGAAGGATATAAAACTGCTGGAGAGGGTGCAGAGGCGAGCAACGAAGCTGGTAAAAGGTTTGGAGAACTTGAACTACAAAGAACAACTTAGAAAACTGGGACTGTTCTCCCTTGAGAAGAGGAGACTGCGAGGGGATCTGATCGAGACTTTTAAAATAATAAAAGGAATCGATAAGATAGAGCAGGATAAAAAGTTATTTACGATGTCAAATGTGACTAGGACAAGAGGTTATGGACTGAAGCTGAGGGGGGACAAGCCCAGGACAAATGCCTGGAAGTTCTACTTCACTCAGCAAGTGGTGGACACCTGGAACGCTCTCCTAGTGGAGATTGCTGCGGAACCCACTGTTCTAGGATTTAAGGGCAAGTTAGATGCACATCTCCTCAAAAGATGCATAGAAGGATACGGGTGACTAAGTTTTCGCCAGGTTACACCTGGATGGGCCTCCGTGTGAGCGGATCATCGGACTTGATTGACCTAAGGTCTGATCCGGAGATGGCAGTTCTTATGTTCACCTCCTCTGCCCAAAGAAAGTATACTACTGCATGTTGTTCATCGATGGTGCAATCTTGCAATGGAGTGTCCATGTTTCTGATCTCATGGCTGCCACACGACTAAAGGTCGGGTGCTACACTGTTCATGGACGAACTATCCAACAGGCAATGTACGAGTACATATATATCATTTCACTATATCTGTTCCAGTTATAGCGTAATTTAACAATTGCCTTTTAATTTTTGATTCATCCTCGTATTTATATTTAAGTATTTTTATTGATTTCAATATATTATCAAGTATATCTTGTACAGAAAGCAAATTTAACCAAGCATATTCATCATTAAACAATAAATCCTTTCTTAACAAAAGCTAAGTAAAATTACAAGAAGAATTATTATGGTGAAATTAGCTCAAGTTCTCTTTAGATCCAAGAATTATACTGGCAGGCTAAATAAAAAGAGATATAATCAATACATCCAAGTAATGCTGTTCTATACATCGGGAACGGAGCTACTATTTTCCTTTTAGAGCTCAAGATTGAAGTTTATCTTTGTCCAGATGGGACATAGCCACAAAATTAGTCAATTGTTGAGGCTCAAAGAATACATATTTAGTTGAGTGATACCGAACAATGCACTTACAGGGGTGTCTTAAATAAAATGTAGCTCCTAGTGAGATGACCCCTGGTTTTAAAAGAAGGAAATCACGCCTACGTTTTTGCGTTTCCCTTGAAACATCAGGGAACATTTGAATTTTACAACCAAGGAATTCCTTCTGTTTATTCTTAAGAAATAGTCTCAATAACCATGACTTATCAATAGAAAGAGCCAATGTAACAACTAATGTTGCTGGTGTTGCCACCTCCATATCTGATTTCTCCAAAATTTCAGTAATATTCAATGCTTGTCCTTCACTAGGTTCAGGTTGCTGTTGATGCAGAGTTTTGCTAGGGGGATAATACACCTGAGAGAATGGTGGAAGATTTCCCTTCGGAACTTCCAAAATTTCTGTTAAATATCTCCTAAGCATGTCTCTAGGTGTAACCATAGTTATTCTTGGAAAGTTTATCAGTCTCAAGTTATTAATACGCGCATAGAAACATAGAAACATAGAATAAGATGGCAGAAGAGGGCCATCGGCCCAACAAGTCTGCCCACTCAAGAACCCTCCCTCCCTGGTGTACCCACCCGAGAACCCTCCCTCTCTGGTGTACCCATCCTTTATGCATAACTCTGTAGCACCCCCACCTGTTTGTCCCATCGACTTTTGAAGTCGAGCACGCTACTAGCCTCGACCACATGGCATGGAAGTTTATTGACTCTAATGACTCTACTTTTCTTCTAAGATTCAAGTTATCTTTAATTATAGTTTCCTGAAGTTGTTTTACTGAAACCATATCCTGCTGAGTCTTTTGAAGTATATTTTTTGAAGAAGTCATGTCCTTTTTTTATTTTTCTAGCTCTTCTGAATGGTGAATCAGTTTATTTTCAATTTGTTGGAAATTGGGGCTAATTGTCTTCCCATAATTTGCTACCAGGTCCCAGAGGGCTTCTAAGGTCACCTCAGCAGGCCTATCCCAAAAAGAAACTTGTATTGAAGTGCATAGTCTCTTACCTTCCTTAAGATTTCCATGGCTGTGTTCCTTCTGGATCAAACCTCCTCCTGCTGCTGTAATTTCCACAGAGTCCTCTTCAGAGATTGCCCGAACCGGGATCTCCATTCCCAGGCTCCCTGGTGTTGAATCATCTGGATAGGACCGCCCCTTCCTTAGGGGTTTCCTCACCCCTGGGAGAACTGACTGACTGTGGTGGAGGAGGCGGTGCTCTAATCTCTGGGCTGAGAGTGGTATCTGGCCCAAGAGAAATCCCGCTGGTCTCACCCACACCCGGGATCCTCAGTAGGCTGACCTCCGGAGTTAGACGCAGCTCCCTGCATCCTCCGGAGCATTTCTTCGATGTTGCCGAGAGTTGGCCCTCCCGAGCACCGTGAGGCACCAGCAGTGTTCCGGCCTCTCCTCTTTGGCATCGCGTACAGGTAGGAACGTAGTTAGGCTGGAAACAACTGTCACCAGCAACAAATCAAATAATTGGCGAGCTCATGTCGGATGCGTGTTACCCAATCGCATAGGCAGCAGCCATCTTGGGCGTCCTCATATTTATATACTTTTTCATACTAACAAATGCTTTTCATTCACTTATCTTTAGTCATGTTAGAGGGGGATAATCGCTGCTGACACAAATTCATTCAAATCCCCCTGAAAAATAAGCAAAAATTAGTATTATCATACTATCCTTTTTAAATAGATTGAAAATTATTTTCTACAATCTCACCTTCAATATAATATCTTCACGGTGTTCTTTAACTATTCAAAACATGGCTGCAGCATTTTTTTTTTTACTAATACTGATGCCAGGGAATGTGACTCTTAAAACCAATCAGATGTCTGATCTAAAACCAATGTCATCTACTCAATCTCCTTATTCAGACCACTGGGCTCCACTGAATTTAATTTAAATATCCAAAATTGTTCTCTAAAATTTGATTTTTTTTTTCTGAATGTCACTACCCATTCACCTGCTATTTCCTACATCTTTACTACGCCATTTAATGGCAGTAACAGAATGCTTCTGATCGCTCCAATGTTGAACTAAAGGAGTCTCCTATGTATTGATTTCAGAGTTTTGTTCTATGACAAAAGCCACAAATCCACCTATGCTCTTCCCTCTAGTGTAAACTATTAAAGGATGCTCTTGAAAGCACTTAGTTGTGGTTGGCTTTTGGGAATGAAGTAGATTAGATGATTAGAGTAATGAATGGTGAAATCTGTGAAGGCAGAGAATACTTATATTAAATAAATATATTGGAGGTTTATGGTATGTATTTATGGAGCAGGCTCCATTATATGCAAATTTCACTTCTTAATATTGATGAGGGATATCCTGAAAACCTAATGGCAGCCCTTGAAGATTGGGGTGTAGGATATCTAATACCCTAGAACCACTCATACTATCTGGTTTGGTTTTGATCCAGGGAAGGAGGAAAAGGAAAAAGCATTTTGTGTGATATTCCATTTAATTTACAGCCACTATGCCATGCTAATTTCTATAAAATACAACATATTAAAATAAAAATCCACAACTAGTAAAACATTGATAAAACACAGTGGATCTGATATTCCACCTGCAGTAGTAAACAGCTTTTAAGCTTCTCACAGCTGTGGGTTGAAATAACTCCAAATATTCAATGCCAGGGTATATCTGGCTTCCAGTATTGAATATCTGAGAATCTGCAGTGATTTGGAAGTTAACCAGGCGACAACTGATATTCAGACTGCTGCCCAGTTAACTCAGTGACTGATGTTAGTGTAAGGAATTTTTAAAATGCCTATCTGAAAAATAGGTGTGGTTAGGGCAAAGAAAAAGAGTGGTATGACTTAGGCATCGTTAAGTGTCTGTGTTATTTATTTAAAACATTTATAGACCACTTAATATCTAAGTGGTTTCCAGCAGCACACATTCATAAAATTAACCGTAAAACATATTAACATAAAACAACAATCTCTATTGTCCCATTTTATAGGGTGACGGTATGTCAAGGCAGATGAAGAAGAAATTTCATTCTCATTACATATAAGTGTCAACAAATAGCTGTGTCTTTAGTAACTTCTTCTTAAAATTAGCACAATTCATGCATAATCATAGATGTCCAGGTAAGTTATTCCACAAATGTACCCCAGCAATACAAAACATTCTTGTTTTTGAAAGTACATATCGTACATTTCTTTCCTTAATCGCTGTTAATCTCATGGCTCCCTCAGATCTCAACATCCTATCAGGTCTATAAACCTCCCACAGTGCACAAAAACAAGCCTGTTAGCAGATTGAATATCTCTTCTAGCTGACTAAGGCACTGATCCACCTAAACTCTACCTGGGACAATCCCTAATCTAGCTGGTTAGAGAATGAATGATTACAGCCGATATTCAATGACACTATCTGCTAATTATTGGTGGCCAGCTAGCTCTGCAGGATTCAACTGGGCAGGAGCCTCTCCTGCCCAGTTAAACCTTTTTTGACCTAGTAGATTTGTTTAGAAAATGATAAAATATATTGAGTACTAGCTGATGCCCCGGCGTTGCACGGGTATTTAATTATAGCAATAACACTGTAAATGGATTCAAATAAAGATACTTTATAGTGGTGAATGAAATTATTTTTTTACAGCTTAATAAAAAGTACAATATTCAAATTATAATGTGAAATATTTGACAAAATGAATACAATACAACTAACGCAAAACGTGATTATAAACAACAATTTTAGTTTCACCTCCTGGAGCAAGAACATATAAATTCTTGGGTGAACCCACCCTTGAGCAAGCAACATAGAGTTGTGGGCCGCGAGACCCCCAGAACATATCACCCCAGGTAGTGAGGGATCTGCATACCAAGTTTCGTTCAAATCGGTCAAGCCGTTTTTGAATTACAGTGAGAATGGCAGCTTTTTACATTTTTTCCATTGACATGAATGGGTGAAATCTGATTTTCTGTTTGTAGCTCCGCCCATGTGTGCAGGTGGGCCGCGAGAACCCCAGAACATATCACCCCAGGTAGTGAGGGATCTGCATACCAAGTTTCATTCAAATCGGTCAAGCCGTTTTTGAATTACAGTGAGAATGGCAGCTTTTTACATTTTTTCCATTGAAAGGGGTGAAATCTGATTTTCTGTTTGTAGCTCTGCCCACGTGTGCAGGTGGGCCGCGAGACCCCCAGAACATATGACCCCAGGTAGTGAGGGATCTGCATACCAAGTTTCGTTCAAATCGGTCAAGCCGTTTTTGAATTACTGTGAGAATGGCAGCTTTTTACATTTTTTCCATTGACATGAATGGGTGAAATCTGATTTTCTGTTTGTAGCTCCGCCCACGTGTGCAGATGGGCTGCGAGACCCCCAGAACATATCACCCCAGGTAGTGAGGGATCTGCATACCAAGTTTCGTTCAAATCGGTCAAGCCGTTTTTGAATTACTGTGAGAATGGCAGCTTTTTACATTTTTTCCATTGACATGATTGGGTGAAATCTGATTTTATGTTTGTAGCTCCGCCCACGTGTGCAGGTGGGCCGCGAGACCCCCAGAACATATCATCCCAGGTAGTGAGGGATCTGCATACCAAGTTTCGTTCAAATCGGTCAAGCCGTTTTTGCGTGATCGCGGCACATACACACATACATACCTCCGATTTTATATATATATAGATGATTAATTATAAAATGATGTTACTTTTTGTTACACTTGATGTAAGTTATAAAAATGAATAAAGAATTAAAAAAAATAAAAACTGATAGAATCAATGTCTGCGGACGGTTTGGGTACCTTTCTGGCACTTTCTTACATCTACAGCTTGCAGTTATATATTCAATTTATGATAACTACGTATCTTGGCTAGGCTTCTCCTCCATAGCTACTAGCTGCAAATTTATACTTTTGAAATGCACACTAGTATGCTGAGGGGCGGACGGGGGTGGAGGAGGAGGGCGGTGAAATATCAGAACTATTAGAATCGTTGTCATGATTTTTGACTCTTGCCTTTGAGCTGTATAGAAACATAGAAACATAGAAATAGACGGCAGATAAGGGCCACGGCCCATCAAGTCTGCCCACTCCAGTGATCCTCGCTATCTATCTTTGCGGATAGATCCCACATGTCTATCCCATCTGGCCTTAAAATCCGCCACACTGGTGGCCTCAATAACCCGAAGTGGAAGACTATTCCAGCGATCAACCACCCTTTCAGTGAAGAAGAACTTCCTAGTGTCACTGTGCAGTTTCCCGCCCCTGATTTTCCACGAATGCCCCCTTGTTGCCGCGGGACCCTTGAAGAAGAAGATGTCTTCTTCCACCTTGATGCGGCCCGTGAGATATTTGAATGTCTCGATCATATCTCCCCTCTCTCGACGCTCCTCGAGTGAGTAGAGCTGCAAATTCCCCAACCGCTCCTCGTACGGGAGCTCCCTGAGTCCCGAGACCATCCTGGTGGCCATCCTCTGGACCGACTCCAGTCTCAGCACATCCTTGCGGTAATGCGGCCTCCAGAATTGCACACAGTACTCCAGGTGCGGTCTCACCATGGATCTATACAGTGGCATAATGACTTCAGGTTTACGGCTGACGAAACTCCTGCGTATGCAACCTATGATTTGCCTTGCTTTGGATGAAGCTTGCTCCACTTGGGTTGCCGACTTCATGTCTTCCCTGACAATCACTCCCAAGTCTCTTTCTGCTACAGTTCTTGTCAGGATCTCGCCATTTAGGGTGTAGATCTTGCATGGATTCTGGCTTCCCAGGTGCATGACTTTGCATTTTTTGGCATTGAAACTGAGTTGCCAGGACCTAGACCAGTGCTCCAGCAGAAGTAAGTCATGCACCATATCGTCTGCCATTGCTTTTTTGTCTGTTGTGCTTTTGCTCACTACATTGCACAGTTTGGCATCATCGGCAAACAATGTTATTTTACCTCGAAGCCCTTCTGTCAGGTCTCTTATATAGATGTTGAACAAGATCGGGCCCAGGACGGAGCCCTGTGGCACTCCACTTATCACCTCCGACATCTCGGAGGGAGTGCCATTCACCATCACCCTCTGAAGCCTACCTCCAAGCCAGTTCCCAACCCATTTGGTTAAAGTGTCGCCCAAACCTAAAGAACTCATCTTGTTCAGCAACCTGCGGTGTGGCACGCTATCAAATGCTTTGCTGAAATCCAGGTAGACGATGTCCAGGGACTCACCAACATCCAGCTTCCTCGTCACCCAGTCAAAGAAGCCGATCAGGTTGGATTGGCACGATCTCCCCTTAGTAAATCCATGTTGGCGGGGATCCCGCAGATTCTCCTCGTCCATGATCCTATCCATTTGGTGTTTGATTAGGGTTTCCATTAGTTTGCTCACTATTGAAGTGAGACTCACTGGTCTGTAGTTTGCCATCTCCACCCTGGAGCCTTTCTTGTGTAGTGGAATGACGTTAGCCGTCTTCCAGTCCATCGGGACGTTACCTGTACTAAGGGAGAGATTAAAGAGCGCGGATAGTGGTTCCGCCAAGACATCTCCCAACTCCCTGAGTACCCTAGGGTGTAGGTTGTCAGGCCCCATTGCCTTGTTGACCTTGATTTTTGACAGATCGCAGTAGACGCTGCTGGGTGTAAATTTGAAATTACTAAACAGGTCTACTGATTTAATCCTTGTATGTGGTTGAGGGCCGATTCCCGGCACCTCGCGGGTGAAGACTGAACAGAAGTATTCATTTAACAGTTGGGCCTTTTCCGAGTCCGTCTCCACATGGTCTCCGTCTGGTTTTCTGAGTCGTACTATCCCACCCGAGTTCTTTTTCCTGTCACTAATATACCTGAAGAAGGATTTATCTCCCTTCTGGATATTCTTTGCTAGAGACTCCTCCATGCGGAATTTGGCCTCTCTAACTGCCGCTTTGACGGCTCTTGATTTGGTCAGATAATCTACTCTGGAGTCCTGTGTCCCTGATTGTTTGTAAGAGATGAATGCTTTTTTCTTCTCTTTGATGAGGTCTGAGATCTCCATAGAGAACCACTGTGGCTTGTTGTTCCTACTCCGTTTGCTTACTGATTTAACATAGCGGTTTGTTGCTTCCTGTATGGTGGTTTTCAAAGTTGACCACATTTCTTCCATGCTGTCGGTATCTGCTTGGGTTTGTAGCGCCTGGTGAACAAAGTCTCCCATGTCCTGGAAGTTTGTGTCCTTGAACTTGAGAACCTTGGTCAATGTGGTAGATTTCGTGAAACCTTTCCTGAGATTGAACCATATCATATTGTGGTCACTGGAGGCCAAAGTTTCACCCACCGAGACCTCTGTGATACTTTCTCCGTTGATAAGTACCAGGTCCAAAATTGCCTGATCCCTTGTTGGCTCAAATACCAGTTGCCTGAGTCCTGCTCCATTCAAAGAGTTTAATAGCTTCCTGCTGCTGCCGGAAGCAGAGGAAAGCGTGACCCAATCCACATCGGGCATGTTGAAGTCACCTACCAATACTGTGTCCCCCCGCAAGGTGATATTCTCTATATCACCGAATAATTCCAAATCTAGGTCTTCTTGATGTTTTGGGGGTCTGTATACCACGCCAAGATACAGGCATTTGTCCTTCCCTCTGGCCAAATTTACCCAAAGGGATTCCCCAGTGTACTGTACATCTGTGAGTCTGGTGACCTTAATGTCATCTTTAGTATATAATGCTACCCCACCTCCCATTTTGCCCTCCCTGTCCCGACGAAGCAAGTTGTAACCTGGTATGACCATGTCCCACCCGTGGGAGTCTGTGAGCCAGGTCTCAGATATCGCCACCACATCCAGGTCGGCATTCCTCATTTCTGTCTCCAAATCTAGGATCTTGTTTCCCAGACTGTGGGCGTTGACGTACATAGCCCTCCATGTTGTGTGCTTGTTGTATCTCAGTGGGGACAATCCCTCTATATCAACTAGACCACCATTAGTATTTTTCGCTTGTCTCTTACACTCCCTAGACCCAGAGCTACAGCGTGTACCTATCCCGGACTCCCCATAACTATAGTGCGCTCCTATCAGAGACTTGGTAATGTGTGTACCCTGTGGGGGTATTCCCGTTTGGGCTACTTGAGCTCCTTTAGTGCAATTTGCAGCGTGTGCACTCTCGCTGGTCCCAGAATTACAGTGTGTACTCCCTCTAGACTTAGAATTGCTACGTGTACTCCCCTTAGACCCAGAATTGTAATGCGACCCAATGCAGTGTTTACTTAGTTCAGTTCCAAAATAGTATTGGTAGCCCGTACCCTCCCCCAACTCACCTAGTTTAAAGCCCGTACCCTCCCCAAACTTACCTAGTTTAAAGCCCTGTGTAGTAGGCGGGCTAGACGGTGTCCAAGGACGTTCTTCCCCCTCTTGGTCAGGTGTAACCCGTCTGGTCCAAGCAGTCCTTGCAGTGCCTCTCTGTGGTGCAGGAACCCAAAGTTCATCTCCTTGCACCATTCCTGCAGCCAGTCGTTCACCCTCCGGACACGATCCTCCCTGGCACTGCCCTTGCCCCTCACTGGGAGGATCGAGGAGAAGACCACCTGCGCATCCATCCTCCTCAGCTTCTCTCCTAGGGCTCTGAAGTCTTCGGGTATGCTTTCTAGGGTGCCCCTGGCAGTGTCGTTGGTTCCGACGTGGATGAGAATCATAGGGAAGTGATCTTGGGGCTTGATGAGTCTGCCAAGGCTAGCAGTTACATCCCGGATCTTGGCCCCCGGCAAGCAGCAGACCTCTCTTGATTGCAGATCTGGTCTACAAATCGGTCCCTCGGTGCCCCTTAGCAGTGAATCCCCGATGACCACAACTCTGCGCTTCCTAGGGGTGGGCCGACCTGTGGACTCTGGAACCGGAACCGACTGTTCAACCACTTCTTGTACCTCGTTGTCAGGACCTTCCTGTAGCAGCTGGTATCTGTTCTTAAGGGGGATATGTGGTGTCGATGTAGAGCTGCCCTGTATGTGAGAGAGAGAAACAGAATTAGGTTTTCTGCGTTTACCTGTGGATGAAGTCACCAGCTGCCAGGTATCGGCGTCTCCAGTGACTTCCTGAATTCCGACGGTAGGATTCAAGTCTGAAGTTCTGGAAGCTCTGGGTGACTCAAGGATGGTCTTGTCAGGCTCTCGTTCGGCGATCTGAGACAGTTCCTGGATTATTCTGTCGATGAAGGTCTCGTCATCACGGATGCTCCTTAAGCGTTGGATCTCTTCTCTCAGACTCCTCAGCTCTATCATAAGGCTTTCATCTGGTTGATCAATTGGTTCTGTCTGAGTGGAGGCTGAAGACATCTTTGAGGGGATGGCCTCGGTCTGTACAGAGACCTCTGCCCTCTGTCCAGGCTCCCCCTCAATATGTTATGGTTCGCTCAGTTGTACTTTTCTTGTCTGTTTAATAAAAATATTATATATATAAAAAAGATGGAATTCCCACTAGTGAACCATGAAATGTATATGATAAGTTGGTGATAATACTATTTACAGAATAATACTTTTTGGGATGATGATGAAGAAAAGTGTTCATTTATGATGGCAGGAATGAAGATATTATATTTTAGTTAACCCCAGATGGAGCCAAACTCAACGAAACCAGGATCCCAGTTGCGTGCGATAGTACATAAGAACATAAGAATTGCCACTGCTGAGTCAGACCAGTGGTCAGGGCTGGATTTTCCTATAGGCTAACTAGGCTTCAGCCTAGGGCCTCAAGATCAAGAGGGGCCTACATTCAAATTGTTAGCAAAATTAAAATTACACTATTCTAAAAACAGTGAACACTAAAAAAACTGAACCGAAAATAAGAAGAAATTCTACGCATATGACTAATAAACAAACATAAAAATGTATTGGTTAAGATCAACGTGTTCGGCTCAATGGGTCTGTTCGTTTGTATATACTAGATTGCACCAAAGTATAGTTCATACGTTCACTGATTGCTATGGCAAATATTGACATGCCTTATGCTACTAAGCTCTGGTTTGTTCTTGCATAAATAAAGTGCAGATTGGTGTATATTGAAACAGACAAATGAACAGACCTATTGATATCCTGATGTTCGGTTATATTCGTGTTACTTCGATAATATGAAACACGTGTTAATGTTATTAGAAAAGATTATTATTATGAAATAAATTTATCTGAATTGAATTTGGTTTAATCTTCAATGTATTGAATATATTTAATTTAATTTGATAGAAAATATGATAATTTTTATTGCATATTTTATTTTCGTAGTCAAAGATTTTCATTATTTGAATTTTGTTTCTTTGTAAATGTTGTGCGTTATGTTTGAGAATAAATGTCCAAATAAGTGTTCTTGACTTTTTTTAATTTATTATCCGTGTTACATTTTTTATAAAGGTTAGTACCAATAACAACATGTTTCATTTAACATATTGATATATATCACAGTAATGATGTATTTTATTATCTCTCATGTAATTTACAAACTTAAAAATGGGAGGTGAAAGGGCCTCATAAGTGGAATAGCCTAGGGCCTCTTTTCATCTAAATCTGGCCCTGTCAGTGGTCCATCATGCCCAGCAGTCCGCTCACGCAGCGGCCCTCTGGTCTAGTATGGAATATTGAGGGATTTCACTGAAGACTGTACCGGTGGAAAACATTGCAGAAATTTGGAATAGTGGGGCGGGAGAAATGGACTGTAATAGTCCTGCACTATTACAGATAAGTTCATTCTAACCTTGTTTATGAATTGAAGTGGAGATTTGAAAACTGCAAAAGATTATAGTTCATTGGGAAAAATGAAAGAAGAGGGAAGAATGAATTCGGATTCAGTACAGTTAATATTTTCCCTGCTTGCCACTGGACTTATGAAGATACTTATGAAGATAATGGGTGCTGTTTCACTTTGATTTGAAAAACAAGCACAAAGAGCTGCTTGGTAGCCATTTTCTGAGCACTATCATTGTTATAATATTAAATTTTAAATAGTGACCGGTTTTCATTTTAATGATATTTTCAGCGATATGCATATTTGGAAAAAAATATATTTAATTAGAAGATTGTTTCAGGATTGAAGGGTTGGAGTATTTTAAATACACAACAGAAAGCAAACTAGCCCCATTCCCTGCCCCCATCTCCATATTTATTTATTCAATTTTCTATACTGTTCTTCCAAGGGAGCTCATAATGGTTTACATTAATTTATTCAGGTACTCAAGCATGTCTCCCTGTCTATGCTGGTGAGCTCACAATCTATCTAATGTACCTGGAGTAATGGGGGGATTAAGTGACTTGCCTAGGGTCACAAGGAGTAATGTGGATTTGAACACATAACCTCAGAGTGCTGAGGCAGTAGTGTTAACCACTGTGCCACACTCTCCCTCCAGACTGAGAAACTCCTGTGACAAACTCCTTCAGTCATTAACACCAGAGCTTGCCCAGTAAGGAGGAGGGGATATGAGAGCAGAGCAGTAGAAAAAAGCTTTGCCTGTATTTTGTTTACCTCAATTTGTTTGATCATTTGTAATGAAGATTTATGAGGTTTCCTAAAGCATTTATCAGTAATTGCAAAGCTAGGACTGCAGTTTTCAGCAGATTTCTTAGCAGTTGCAGAAGAGAGGCTCACGAAGGATGTGTGTTTCCATTCTTGGCTTTGTACAGTGCTCTCAGAATTAGACAGTAGCACTACAGAGACTTCATAGTTGTGCATGGGTCATCAGAATGGAGTGCCCTAGATATGGGCCACAAAGTGATGGACTGGGTCAGGAGCTGGTTGAGTGGAAGATGACAGAGGGTAATGGTCAGATACCTAGCAGAACGTATCTCTAAAAAAAAAAAAAAGTCTTAAGCTCTTTCTTTTAGTGAGGTCTGAAGTCTAAGATCACTAGGAAGCAGATTCCATAGTTCAGGGCCCTGAACCGAAAAAATGGAGTCACAAATGTAATCTAAAAATATCGCTCTAAGGGCTCATTTTACAAAGGTGTGCTAGCGGTTTTAGCGCGCGCTAGCCGCTACCGCCTCCTCTTGAGCAGGTGGTAGTTTTTCGGGTAGCGCGCACTATAGCGTGCACTAATCTGGTGCGTGCACTAAAAACGCTAGCGCACCTTTGTAAAAGGAGCCCTAAATGATGGAATTACTAGCCGATTTTGATTGAGAGATCTGAGAGTCTGAGTGTTAAATACTTACTAAGAAATAAATGGGTATCCATATCGCAGATTTTAAATACAAGTAGAAGAATTTAGTAAGTGATACGATATGATACAGGTAGCCAATGTGCCGATTTAAGTAACGGTGTAACATAATCGTATTTTTTTGTGTCCTGTTATAAGTTTTATTGCAATGTTCCGAATCAGTTGAAGTCTTTTGAGATCTTTTACCTGTATACAATGAGTTACAGTAATCCAAGCGACTAATGGCACACACATGAACTAGAACATTTAATGCTGACGAATGAAGCAGGGACTAAATTGAGTGAATACATCTTAAATTGTAAAAACAGTTCTAAACAACTGAATATATCTGTGTTTTAAATGGGGTGAGTCTTATGGATGGGTGCGTCTTATAGAATGAAAAATATGGTATATTCTACATATTGTGGGACAGGATCCTGACTAGGCCTAGTTGCTTCGCTGAATCCCAGTCCCAAAGTTTAAATAAAGGTGGTAGAACACAGGTCTCAGTGCCTCCCACGAATTGCACACTGAGATTTCCTGGTTGATCAAAACAAAACACTTTAATGGAAAATAAAACTCCAAACACAATTTCAGAAATGGCACAAGCAAAAAGGACAGGCTTCCAGGAATTCAATTCATTCCTCATAGGAAGCAAATAAGTCTCACTTTAGCACAAGCTGTGCTTTCAGAGTCAGTTCAATCTATCAACAAAAAGTCCTTAACTTTTCCTTCTGGCCTTACTCAAGGCCCAACCGAACAGTACATGCACCAAACACAGGCTGGGAGGAGATGAGCCCATTCACCACACCAATAGACAGGCTCAGGTTTTCCTTCTTCAACCCCCAAGCACAAGTCATTTGGAGTTGGATGAGAGCAGCCACCTCGGGAGACCCTTGATAAAGCGCAAGGGCGCGAAACATGTCGGGTCAAGCTCCCAGATGTTGGCCAATGCAGAAATAAGTGCACATTATATATGATAAAATAGCTGAAGAAAAATAGAAAATGAATATTTAAATATATATAAAAAACTAGAGATATTAGTATTGGACTATTGGTAAATGCACAAGAGCCAATGATGAAAGTCACCACGTAATTTCTTCTCGCGGTTCAGAATCCTAACAGCGGTGGAGTGGTGGGACTGACGCTTTTGCTTTTAATCAACTATTACTCTATGGAAAAAATTTTGGTATCTAATCCCATTTCTTACCATTAAATCATTGCAGTATATGGACGGATATTAAAGTTGGAATAACACAACTAACATAGCCATTATTCAACTGCATTCATCTTTGATATTAACTTTTAACATTCAACTTTCTTACATTTTTCTGCTTTCTTCTCAAAATCTACTTTTCCATGTCTTACCTTCCCATCTATCCTTGTGTACCATCTTCTCTCTATTTTCTTCTCTCCTATTCCCATCTATCCCATAAGAAGCATTTCTTCTATCTCTCTTCCCTGCCACACCCATTGCTGTGCACCATCTCCTCCCTCTCTCTCCCCCTTCCCCTCCATCCCTGTGCACCATCTCTTCCCTCTTTCTCCAGTGGTCTAACATCAGTCTTTCTCCTTACCCCCTCATATGGTATGGCATCTTTCTCCTCTCCCATGGTCTGGCATTTCTCTCTTTCCCTTCCTCTTCTCATGGTCTAACATCTCTCTCCTCTCCTTCCCGCAGTCTGGTATCTCTTTCTTCTTCCTTCCTTTATCTGGTCTGGCATCTTTTCCCCTTCCAGTGGTCTGACAACTTTCTCTCTCCTTCCATCACCCTTCTCCAGAATCTGACATTTCTCACTTCTTTGAGTCATCCTTCCCAGTGTAATATTTTTCTTTCCCTCCTTTCCACCACTATCATGTCCAACAATTCTCCCTCTTCTTCCTTTCCCCATGTATACCATCTCTCTTTCCCTCCCACTCCATGCACCTATGTGCAACAGTTTTCTTTTTCTCTTTCCTCCCCTACAGGCAGCATCTCTCTTTCCCTCATTTCCCAGCACCCCATCCATGCATCACCTGTCCAGAGCTGATGGTGCTGCAGGGTCCTACTGGGGGGGAGGGAAGAAGGAAGGAAGAGATGGAACCGAAGCAACGGCAATTTGGGGGGAGGCCACGTCCCCTGTGACCTCTCCCGTTCCAATGCCTATGCCATCACATGTCCACTTCTATCCTACTAGACTACCTTATCCACCTCTCTAACTCTTGTCAAAAACCAGTTTGATTTGAGTACATCTCAGTGCTATCATTGAGTTTCATGCTCCCTTGGACAAGAAACCTCTCTCTCTACATCCCTTGGTAGCCCAATTCATGAAAGGCCTATTCCACACACAATCTATCAAGCCTCCACCTGTTGTTTGGGATCTTAACATGCTCTTATGAAGTCTTCCTGTGAGGCATTTACATCTTGCTCTCTCAAACTTCTCACTTGCAATGTCATTTTTCTCATTGCTCTCACATCTTCTCGCCATATGAGTGAACTTCAAGTTCTTGTGTCGGATCCTTCCTATTGGCTCCTCTCCTGCAGGAGAACTTGTTCTACAGCATTAAGCTGGAGGAGGGTTGAGAACTCTTGGTGAAGATGGGTCTCCTGAAGGGAGTTGAAAAGAGACTCTTTTGGAGGATGGTTCAGATGTTTTCGCTGTAAACAGAGGACATAGCCCTGACTCACTACTTGATGGACCCAGTGATCTGTTGTTATGAGGGTCCATCAGTAATAAAAGTGGTAGAGATGAACTCCTATGGGAAGAGTCTGAGGTAGAGAAAGGGATACACTGGCAATGCTCTCTATAAGGGAGTCAAAAAACTGCTATTTGGATTGAGACTGAGATGGAATCTTTGCTGTATTTGTTGCCTGCCTGGAATGCCTCTGAGTTGTTGTTCGGGAGGATACAGAGAGTTGATTATACCTCCGCTTAGAGTAATAAGAGGAGTGTTTGGAAGTATTGGGATATCTCCTTGATGTCTGAGACTGCAGTAGATTTGGAAGTTGATAAAGTTGTTTCTGTTACAGCAAACATGGGAAGGCCTCTTTTTCATATTTTTCTGTTTCAGTTTGGAATGATTTACCTATAGAATTCAGGATGAAACAAAGAAACATAAAAATGAAGGCAAATAAAGAACATATTCATAGAAACATAGAAGCATGATGGCAGATAAAGGCATCCAGTTTGTCTATCCACAGCATCCATTATCTCCTCCTCTTCCTAAGAGATCCCACATGATTGTCCCATGCTTTCTTGAATTCAGCCAGTCTTCGTCTCCACCACCTCTACCAGGAGCCTGTTCCACGCATCTACCGCCCTTTCTGTAAAAAAGTATTTCCTTAGATTACTCCAGAGACTATCCACCTCTTTACTTCATCTTATGCCCCCTCATTCCGGTGCTTCCTTTCAAATGAGGGACATGGGTGGGTCTGGGGTGTCCCCAGCACTTAGATGCTAAGATTCTAGAATACTGTTATGCATGCAACTGCAAAGTTTGCCTGCAGACATTTACACCAGCCATTGACCAGTCCTAAATGTTGGAGTGTAAATGCCTACTTAAGCTAGTATTCTATAATAACAAATTACATGCATAATTGCTGACATAGACGCTGCACTTAGCATGCAACATCCCAATGCTTAAATTTTGGTGACCTTTTCAGAGTTGCCCCCAAGGCTGCCTTTTACTAAGCTATGGAAAGCATTAATGCATGCTTATTGCAAGTTAAAAAGCACTACTTCGGAGCACACTCAGGCATCCTGCCAGTGGCGTAGCAAGGGTAAGTATCGGCCGGGGCAGTAGCGCCCATCGCATGCCCTCTTCTGCGCTCCCCCACTCCTTTCCGACCCACCCTGCCACGTGCACACCCCCTTTCCCTTCCACCACACCTTTTTATTTTTTGCAGGCACGAGCACAAGCACAAACTTGCTGCCCACATCGTGCCGGCTATCCCTGTGATGTCATTTCCTAGGCCCGTGGCCCGGAAGTGACATCAGAGAGAAGCGACACTGATGCATCAAGTTCATAATGCTGCTTGCACAGGGAAAATAAAGAAGTACAAGGGAAGGAAAGGGGTGCACGTGTGCAGCAGGGGAGGATAGGTGACTGCGCCCCTTACAAAGAAAGCGCCTAGGGTGGACCGCACCCCCCTTACTACGCTACTGCATCCTGCTGTAATTTTGGCACTGGTGTGTGCTTCCCATGTGCTAAAAAAATAGATTTTATATTTTAGCATGGGAAGGGGTTAAGGGCGGAGAGTAGACATGTTCTTCACTAATCAGTTAATGCAACTACATTGCCACCCGCCAAATAGCACATGGTTAACATGAGAGCCCTTAAAGGCTGATTCTATATGGAGCGCCTAACTTAATTGATAAAATAATGGACTCAGTAATTGATTTTCTTTAAAAATGTAATTGGGCGATGGGCACCTATCCGATTCTATAAAAGGTAAGTGCCTATCACATGGCGCTTAACGAAGCCAAATGGCTAAGTGGGTGTTTCTATGGGAAGAGCGTGACTTAGGCACCTGCAAGCACAATCCTTTAAAAACTTAGGTGCCTGAAACATAGGCCTTTTAAACCCTGGCCTACATTTCAAGCACCTAAGTTTTTACCTAGACACCGCTAGCTGTGACTCTTTAAATGGCACCAAAATGTGATTGACATACGGCCAGCGCCATTTTTCTAGGCGCCGGCCGATTTAGGGGCTGTTTATAGAATCAGCCCCTTAGTGCCTACAAAATAGTTGGCGGCAGGGGCTCACACAGTAATTGGTCATGAGCTAATCGGGAAATTAGTATGTGGCCATTAAGAGGAAAATGGGGCCATTTTAAAACTGTACTGAAAATGGCCTTAGCCTATGTGAAAAACTCATGATGGGCACAGCACTGGCCACTTTATAGTGCAGCTTAGTAAAATGATCCTTCTGTTCTTCTAGGAAGTGCCCTCCCCCATGCCCTCCTCACCATGTCCCCACTCCTTCCGTGCCCCCCCGTTCCTTCTGCATGCCCCCTGCTCCTTCCCACCCCCCATTCCACACTTGCGCTCTCCCTTCCCCCCATACCTCTTAAATTTTGCCAGTGCGAGTGGCTTCTGCAGCATGCTCCTCACGCCAGCAGTGGATTTCCCTCTCACCTCACTTCCTGGTCCCGTGACTCGGAAGTGATTCAGAGGGGAACCAGGCTGGCGCAAGCAACAGGCAGAAGTTGCTCGCGCTAGCGAAGATAATACAGAGTTATGGGGTGGGGGGAGGGATGGCATGAGTGTGAAGTGGTGTGGCAGGGCAGGGTGAAGAGGTGCCAGCACCCCCACTAACTTGGCGCCCAGGGTGGTCCGCACCCCCCATTATACACCACTATCTTTTTAGGCTGACTGTGTCATCCTTGTCCTTGGCTGACCTCAGGAATAGAAACCGAGCTTGAGAACCAAACTGAGATGTTCCATGTGGCAGCAGAAGGCACTGCATTGAGTTCCAGTTGATCATTCTTTCATGCATGCCCCTCTGCTTTTATAGAAAAGCCTTTCATGGCATAAACAGAGCCACCATGAAGTCGCTCTTCCGTACAGTTCCATTGTTCATGCTGAAAAGTCTTCACAGCAGAGTGAGATTTTTGCAGGAGACATTCAAGCAGCTGCAACTGTGACATCACCAATGGGCACATCCAATGAAAAACTACAAGTAGCGATTTGCAACTGAGTGAGTCACAGGCTCCGTGGCACAGAGGCTCGGCCTTCAGTACATTTCTGGGGATGCCTATGAAATATTTAGAAATTCAGAATTGTAAAAATCCCAGCTACGCAGTGAATAAATAAACTCCACTAAAGACCCTGATTCAGAGAAGACAGCAGAAAATTTCTACAGTCTCTGGCCTATTAGTAAACTGCTTACTCTAACACACTGGTAGTGAATGGGTTTAATAAAAATGGCATGCTTCCTTATGCCCAGCTAGTGTTATGGCTCTAGGTACAGCACACATGTCAAATTTGTACGCTGTATTTCACATACAGTGAACATAAAAAATCAGCATGACAACCAGTGGGTTTGCAGTGCAGAAGAGTTGTCAAGTGGGCAGGTGGCCCCAGAAGAAAGCGCACTGTATACAGTGAAAGCCTGAAAGCTCTGGGTCAAGGGAGGATATTCTAGCGCTTCCCTGAAATCCAGCCACATTAAACAACCATTGATCGGCTGCCCTTGTGCTCTGCAGCAAAGTGAGTGGCTTACAGCTGGAACTGTACTGGAAACACAAACCTCTTTTATGCATGGAGAGGGGGAGAGATTTACATTCAGGTTATTTAATGCTCCAATCTGTATCTTAAACCTACAGTGCCATCCAGTGGTTACTCATAAAAGTACTTTTCTTTGACATCCTACATCAGTGGTCTCAAACCTTTGGCGGGGCCACATTTTCGATTTGTAGGCATTTGGAGGGCCGCAGAAAAAATAGTTAATGTCTTATTACAGAAATTACAATTTTGCACGAGGTAAAACTCTTTATAGTTTATAAATCTTTCCTTTTGGCTAAGTCGTAATAATAATATTGTAATTTATAGCTAAAGAGACATGTGATCAAAAAACTGTTTTATTTTACTTTTGTGATTATCATAAACATACCAAGGGCCTCAAAATAGTACCTGGCGGGCCGCATGTGGCCTCCTGGGCCGCAAGTTTGAGACCACTGTCATACATGGCAGCTGGAATTTTTATCCCTTTAGCTTCCATCTGGTACATATTTCCCTTTCTATAGTAAGTAAGGGAGCTGTAGTAATTTAGTATCATCAACCGTAACAATCCAGGTATACTTTAACAATAGGGCTATCAAACTATAGGCATAAGGCCAGATTTCCAGCTGCTACCCATAGAAAATTCAAACTATGCTGCTTAGCATTCAAACACTTTGAGCTCCTTTTACTAAGGTGCGCTAGCGTTTTTAGCGTGCGCTAGCTGATAAATTACCGCCTGCTTAAAAGGAGGCAGTAGAGGCTAGCGCGTGCGGCATTTTAGCACATGCTAAGCGCGCGCTAAAACCGCTAGCGCACCTTTGTAAAAGAAGCCCTATATGATGACACCCCTAATAGCTTCCTCAGATTTACTAAGCTATTAGGTAGATCTGCTAATCATTGTAACTTTGGCCGCTTGAGCCTGTCACTCCCAACCATGAAAGGCATAAAATACAACACCACTTATAGAAAATCATTTAACTACCAAATTGCAAAAGTATGGAACTCACTTCCCATGGAAATTCATGCAACCACTGTATATGCACCGTTTCACAAAAGTCTGAATATATGGTTTTTCAGGAATTCCTTGTTAGGGTCTTAAAGAGACTCAGTCTTTGTAATAAATGTTTAGAGAACGTCAAAGAAAACCCAGGAGAACAACCTCCACACACACAATGCAAACCAACAAACAACAGTGGAGGTTCGAAAAAAAAAATGGTGTGCAATTTTATTCAACAAATCAAAGTCTTTACTTTGGATCACCAGTTTCTCAATTTCATAGGTATCCCCAGAAATGTACTGAAGGCTGAGTCTCTGTGCCACAGAGCCTGTGACTCACTCAGTTGCAAATCACTACTTGTAGTTTATCATGCCTGTACCGGGCCATGGTGCGCCCTCACTTGGAGTACTGCATCCAGCACTGGTCGCCATACTTGAAGAAGGGCACGGTACTACTCGAAACTATCCAGAGAAGGGAGACTAAGATGGTTAAGGGGCTGGAGGAGTTGCCGTACAGTGAGAGATTAGAGAAACTGGGCCTCTTCTCCCTTGAAAAAAGGAGACAGAGGGGACATGATCGAAACATTCAAAATACTGAAGGGAATAGACTTAGTAGAGAAAGACAGACTGTTTACCCTCTCCAAGGTAGGGAGAATGAAAGGGTACTCTCTAAAGTTGAAAGGGGATAGATTCCGTACAAACATAAGGAAGTTCTTCTTCACCCAGAGAGTGGTAGAAAACTGGAACACTTTTCCGGAGTCTGTTATAGGGAAAACACCCTCCAGGGATTCAAGACAAAGTTGGGCAAGTTCCTGCTAAACTGGAACGTACGTAGGCTGGACTCATTTAGAGCACTGTCCTTTGACCTAAGGGCCGCCGTGTGAGCGGACTACTGGGCACGATGGACCACTGGTCTGACCCAGCAGCGGCAATTCTTATGTTCTTATGTTTATTAGCAAAAAAAGTTTAAAATTATTACCAACTCCCCCCACAAATCAGACTACAGAACTTATTGATGACCTTCCGGAAAGTGGTAAAGACCCTCCTCTTGAACTAAAATTCAACCACAGTCTACGCCTCACCCCTCTTCCCTCTAACCTCTCTTCCCCATTCAAAACTTCTACTTAAATTACTGTATAGTCCTTGTATTTAAACTACTGTATAGTCTTTGTATTGTCCAAATGTACTTCACTGTGAATGTTTGCTTGTAGACCGTTCTGAGCTATTGGGAGGACGGGATAAAAATCTAAATAAATAAATAAACATGAGGTCCCAGCTTCGGCACTCTGGAAGTGCCTTCCTCAGGGACGAACAAATAGCTGGCGCTCGCTCGTAAAGCAGGCACTGCTTGTGCAAGCAACTTCTGTAGGCGTCTTCAAAAGAGGCATGGCTAAGAAAAATGAATCGTGTTGGTGTCTTCAAAGTTTATAAGTGGTATATAAATACTGAAATAAAAATAAATAAATAAACAAACCTGTTATTTTCTGTGGCAGTTACGAATTACATGCTGCTGACAATTAGCAATTAGCTCTGAACAGAATGGAGGATCCTCCAGTCATCCATCAAATCCAGCTCCATGCACAGATTCAGAATGACCCTACCATCTCCACTTTGAGGTCATACAGTGCACCAGGGGCGTAGCTTTGGCCGGGCCTGAGGGGGTCTGGTTCACCCAATCTTAGCTCAGGCCTGCCCAGGCTCTGCTGCTGCTAATATCTGCTGCACAGCCGCAGTGAATCAGCCACGTGCAAGGCAGACTCCATTGCGGTCGAGCAGTGGAACAATTCACGAGGCATCCAGTAGTAGTTGGGTCAGGGCTGGGCCAAGCCCAGAGTTGGTTGTTGAAAGACAGCAAGACAGGAGCAGCCACAACATCGGGCCTGGGCAGGAGCAAGAGTTACTTACCTCCGCAGCAACTCAGTCACTCAGCATGTAAGAACATATAAGAATTGCCACTGCTGGGTCAGACCAGTGGGCCATCATGCCCAGCAGTTCGCTCCCGTGGCGGCTTTTAGGTCAAAGACCAGTGCCCTAACTGAGTCTAGCCTTACCTGTGTGCATTCTGGTTCAGCAGGAACTTGTCTAACTTTGGCCTAGATTCACTAAGCAAACCGATCGTGTTGTGAGCCCTTTGCGACCCGATTGCCTTCCAACCCGATTCACTAACCCTTGTAGCAATCCGATCCCAATCCTCCCATGCAAATTAGTAAAACCCCATGCAAAAGAGCCAAGCGATTGATTCACTAACAATTGCTTGTCTATTTTGAATCGGGTTTTACTATTGTCAAACCCAACTGCTGCAGACCTATTGGTAACTGAGTTACCGACAGGCTGCAGGTTTTTTGACAGTCTTGCCTGTCTTTTTTATTCATTTTTTTTCCATGGCACAGATATTTTGCGTGTGTTACACATGCAAAATATCTGCCCTATTAAAAAAAAATGAAAAGAAAGGCAGACCTGTCAGAAAACGGCCGAGGGCCTCCCCCCCTAACAAATGTGATCCCGCCCGGCAACCCAGGGAGGAGCATGAGGCACCTCAGCCAATAAGTGCCTTAGGCCCCTCCCTGTGCATCAGATGATGCGCCGTGGAGGCACCTAAGGCCGCCATTGGGCGGCAGCCAGAGGAGCAGGAGCGGGAGGACTTTCCTCCTACTCCCGAAGATTGGCCTAGGAGCAGGAGGGTCCGGGCACCCCAAATGCTCCCAACTATTTTAAAGGTACGCAGGGTGGGTGGGCCCGGGGTGACCACCTGGGCTGACCTGGGGTGGGCCCGGGGGTGGGAGGCCTAGGAGCAGGAGGGACTGAGCACAATGCTGTGCTGAGCACTGGGGCCGTGCGGTCGGCAGGGGAGGGCCTTGCCGGTCGGGGGTGTGTGGCAGAAGTGAGAGTTGGAATCCCTCCTGTCAAATTCGTGCAGGATGGGGACAGCATTGGTTTTTTTGTTTGTTTTTTTTGAATCACCGATGGTAGGAGGGAGTTGGCATCTCTCCTGCTTTTTTCTTCGGGGGGAGGGGTGCATTTTTTTGACAGGCCTGCCTGTCTTTTATTAATTTTTTTTTTAATGGGGCAGATATTTTGCAATATATCTGTCCCATGGAAAAAAAATGAATAAAAAAGACAGGCAGGCCTGTCAAAAAACCTGCAGACCTGACGGTAACTCAGTTACCGACAAGTCTGCAGCAGTCGGGTTTGCTAATAGTAAAACCCGATTCAAAATAGCCAAGCAATTGTTAGTGAATCAATCGCTTGGCTCTTTTGCATGCGGTTTTGCTAATTTGCATGGGAGGGTCGGGATCGGATCACTACAGGTATTAGTGAATGGAGTTGGAGGGAAATTTGGTCGCAAAGGGCTCGCAAACCGATCGGTACATGATCAGTTTGCTTAGTGAATCTGGGCCATAGAGTTATTGTGACGTGTGAAACTCAGGTAAGAAAAGAATGGGCTTTGGTGATGATAGGCTTTGCTTGGCAACAAGATTTAAAAATGTTCTATATTTAACGTTGGTGGGTTTCTGGGTGGGGGTGGGCTCTAAAGTGCCCAGGACGGTTTTAATTTTTTTTAAAAAAGCTTTTATATTTAATGCTGGCATGTTTCTGTTGGGGGGGAGGGCAGGTTTATGCTAGAGAAAGGAGAGAGCATTCTAAAGTATTGTTTAATAGTATACCAAGAAACAATACTCATACTATATACATAGTGCCCGCCCATATTAGCTCTGGGACTGTCCAAAATGTCAGGTCTGGCTATGCCTAGGGTTACCAGACGTCCGGGAAAACCCGGACATGTCCTGTTTTAAGAGGACATGTCTAGGTGCCTGGACGGGCTTCCCAAAACCCGCAATTTGTCCGGGTTTTGGAAAGCCCCGACACGTCTGGAGGGCCTCTGAGCATGTGCGGTTGATGTCACATGCCTCATGCATGCTCAGAGGCCTTCCAGACCCGGTGGGAAAAAAGAGATGAGGCAGTGTGGGGTGGGGCTAGAGGTAAAACAGGGCAGGGTTGGGGCAGAATGGGGTTGGAGCAGGTTAGAACACGGTGGAACAGGGCGGAGCTATGTGTCTGTGATGTGATAATGGTAACCCTAGTTATGCCACTACTGTGCACCATATTAAACTCCTTAGCCACAATTAGAAGCAGGTCTGGAAAGTGTATGAAGTGTCTCTGGAGGGCTCCTAGAAAGCTGAAGTGCATACTGGGAGCATACATGGAGGCTAGGAACACTTCCTGTCCTTGAATATAAGTTTTACAATGAGAAACCTCCCCAATAGTGTGCTCTTTGAATGCAAGCATTTTACTTAATAAAATAACTACTCCAGCTATCCTCTCACCAGGACGATATATAAAGAACTGCTCCAACCCAGTCATATTTCAGTTTTTGGTGTTCTTTGTCAGCGAGCTTAGATTCCTGTGTAGGCTATGTTAGCTTTATGTCTTTTCAGAGTCTGGAGTATTTTAAATCACTTGACAGGAAAAGTAATGCCTGAAAAGTTCCAGGATACTATACATATTGATTTACTACTCATCCCATCATATTTCATCTTGTACTTTTCCAACAATATTTAACTGCTCTCCTCATGGCCTGAGTGCCGAACCCCCACTCCAATCAAAGGCCAGATCTATATCCATAGCTGTACCACACAACATTACTTGTCATCTTGATTCATTTGCCAACTCCTATGTGCCCTAAATTTCCCTAAACATTTAGTGCATCCCCTTTTTTATTCCCCATAAACATATCTCTCAGGTGTTACATACAGAATGAGAGGAAAAAAAGTAACCCTCTACAACATTGGTCTTCATTAATTTTTAAGCTGGGGCCATTTTGGATTCTAAAGATCGGAAGGAGAGCTGAAAGATATCTTTCCATGTGGGACCAAGACACTACTGACCACTGTTTGGGTTACCAGACGTCCGGAAAACTCGGACATGTCCTCTTTTCAGAAGACCATCTGGGTGCCTGGATGCCCTTTCCAAAACCTGGCAATTTGTCCGGGTTTGGAAAGCCCCGCTGCATCTGGAGGGCCTCTGAGCATGCGTTGATGATGTCACTCACATCCCCGTATGCTTGGAGGCCCTCCAGACCCAGCAGGAAAGAAGAGATGAGGCTGTGGGGGCAGGGCTGGGGCAGAACGGGGCAAGGTTTGAGGCAGAACAGGGTGGGGTTTGAGGCAGAACGGGGCAGGGCCATAGAAACATAGAAAAAAGCAGCAGAAAAGGGCTATAGCCCACCAAGTCTGCCCATTCCAAGTATCCCCTCCCCTGAATTTACTCCCTTAAAGATCCCACGTGAGTATCCCATTTTCTCTTAAAATCCGTCACGCTGCTGGCCTTTATCACCTGGAGTGGGAGTCTGTTCCAATGATCCACTACTCTTTCGGTGAAGAAGTACTTCCTGGAGTCGCCATGAAACTTCCCTCCCCTGATTTTCAGCGGATGCCCTCTGATGGTCGAGGGTCCCATGAGCCAGAAGATATCATCTTCTGACTCGATGTGTCCCGTGATGTACTTATATGTTTCAATCATATCTCCCCGTTCTCTTCTTTCCTCAAGTGAGTACAGCCGCAATTTTTTTAATCTTTCTTCATACGTGAGATCCTTGAGCCCCAAGACCATCCTGGTGGACGTTCGCTGAACCGACTCGATCCTCAGCACGTCCTTTCGGTAGTGTGGTCTCCAAAACTGAACACAGTACTCCAAGTGAGGCCTCACCATGGCTCTGTACAACGGCATCATAACTTCAGGTCTCCTGCTGACGAAACCTCTGCGGATACACCCCATCATTTGTCTTGCCCTGGAGGAAGCCTTCTCCACTTGATTGGCAACCTTCATGTCCTCACTAATGATCACCCCTAGGTCGCGTTCCGCCGTGGTCCTAACCAAGGTCTCACCATTTAGTACATAAGTTCTACGCGGGTTTCTCTTACCCAGATGCATTATCTTGCATTTTTTAGCATTGAAGCCTAGCTGCCAAGTAGTTGACCATTGTTCCAGCAACAGTAGGTCGTGTGTCATATTATCAGGTAATAAGCTTTTGCCTACTATGTTGCAAAGTTTGGCGTCGTCGGCGAACAGTGATACCCTTCCTCTAAGTCCTTGCGTCATATCTCTTATGAATAAGTTAAATAGAATCGGGCCCAGGACAGAGCCCTGTGGCACTCCACTGATCACGTCCGATGCTTCGGATGGGGTACCGTTCATCACCACCTTCTGAAGTCTACCGCTCAGCCAATCCCCAACCCATGTAGTTAGAGTGTCTCCTAATCCTATCGATTTCAGCTTGTTCAGTAATCTTCGATGAGGGACGCTATCAAATGCTTTACTGAAGTCCAAATATACCACGTCCAGTGACTCTCCGGCGTCCAGTTGTCTAGTAACCCAGTCAAAAAAGCTAATCAGATTAGATTGGCAGGATCTGCCCTGGGTGAACCCGTGTTGGTGTGGATCACGCAGTTTTTCTTCGTCTAGGATTGTGTCAAGATTCTGTTTGATCAGTGTTTCCATGAGTTTACACACTATAGACGTGAGACTCACTGGTCTGTAGTTTGCTGTCTCTGTCCTGCAGCCCTTTTTGTGGAGTGGGATTACGTTGGCGGTTTTCCAGTCCAAGGGGACCCTTCCTGTGCTTAGGGAAAGATTGAAAAGAACAGATAATGGTTCTGCCAGGACTTCTCTTAACTCCCTGAGCATTCTGGGGTGTAGGTTATCCGGTCCCATGACTTTGTTTACCTTGAGTCTTGATAGTTCGTCATAGACGCTACTGGGCGTAAATTCAAAATCTTGAAACGGGTCTTTCTGGTTATCTCCCGTCTGCAGCTGTGGACCAGCTCCCGGCGCTTCGCGGGTGAACACTGAACAGAAGTATTTGTTTAGTAGTTCTGCCTTCTCAGAATCTGATTCCACAAAGTTACCGTCCGATTGCTTCAGGCGTACTATCCCATCTTTGTTTCTTTTCCTGTCACTAATATAGCTGAAGAAAGATTTATCCCCTTTCTTAATTTTCCGTGCTAGCTCTTCCTCCATTCGGAGTTTGGCTTCTCTTACTGCTGTTTTGACAGCTTTAGATCTGTCTAGATAGTCCTCTTTCGCCCCATCTCTGCCTAAATGTTTGTAGGTGATAAATGCGTCTTTTTTCTGTTTAACTAGGTCTGAAATTTCTTTATTGAACCATTGGGGTCTTTTGTTTCTCCTGCGTTTACTTACTGTCTTATGTATCGGTCTGTTGCTTCGTGTAGGATGGACTTCAGAGACGACCACATATCCTCCACATTGTCAGATATTGCTTGTTTATGTAGCTCCTGATGGACAAAATCTCCCATGCGGTTGAAGTCTGTGCCTCTAAAGTTGAGAACCCTTGTTGCTGTGTTTGTCTTAGGGAAACCTTTCTTGAGGTTGAGCCATACCATATTATGGTCGCTGGGGGCCAGTGTGTCTCCTACTGAGACTTCCGTGACGCTATCTCCGTTGGTGAGAACTAGGTCTAGTAACGCCTGGTCCCTGGTGGGCTCCAATACCAATTGCTTGAGAAGGCTGCTCCTTGTGACCTTGGGCAAATCACTTAATCCTCTATTATCACAGGTATAAAATTAGTACCTGTATATATGTAAACCACTTTTAGTGTGGTTGTGTAACCACAAAAAGGCAATATTCAAGTCCCAATCCCTCTATCTTTTTGCGTTTACAAGTATTTTATTTTTATTTATTTATTTAAAAAAATTTCTGTACTGTTTATAATTAAACGGTTCACAAAGTTAAATTCATAATTTAAAAACAGAATCATCATGACATACAAATAATCCTAAAAAATCTTGTTAAAACATTATTAGAAACTAAAAGCATAATGAGAACGATCATGAACAGTTCATCAGCTTTGCCAAAAAGGCAATTATTAACTACACTTCTCCCTCCTTATTCGTGGGGGATATGGGCAGAGCCGGACCGCGAATGGCGAAAAACCGCGATTATCCGACTCTGACCCACCCCCACCTCCCTGCCGCCTTCCTGGCCTTACCTGGTGGTCTAGAGGGCTTTCGGGGCAGGAGCGATCTTCCTACGCTCCTGCCCCATGCAGATCGCCATGAGGAAATGGCTGCTGTGAGTTCCCGTAGTCTCTCGAGACTACGACGGGAACTCCCTACAGTTATTTCCTCATGGCGATCTGCACGGGGCAGGAGCGTAGGAAAATCGCTCCTGCTCCGAAAGCCCGCTAGACCACCAGGTAAGGTCGGGAAGGCGGCAGGGAGGTAAAAAATATGGTTTTTTTAATTTTCCCCCTCCCCAGAAAAAAATTGCGATTATGTGAAATTGCGAGTGCAGAAACCACAAATGGGGAGGGGGAAGTGTAGAAGAAAGCATCTACAAATAGCTGTGTCTTGAGTAATTTCCTGAACATACCCTTTACATGGCAGTTTCATATTTGGCCCACAAGTAGTGATATTTTGAAAGCGATAGCCTTTTGATACATCTTTCTCTTGTTATGTTATGTTTGTATTGTTTTCTAAAATTTTCTTATTTTATGTTGTATTGTTGCGTTTGCTTGCCATTACATTTGTATGATTATAATGAATAAAGACTGTACTAAATTTTTTTTTAAAAACCACAACCCATTAATGGCTGTTATGAAGGCAACTGACTGGGTTTTGAAAACTGTAACAAAAGAGATGAGATGTTTATACTGCTGGGCACATGAAGGTTTGGGGGAGGGTTTGCTGTCTTTCACTTTCTTACAGTCAATCACATAAGGAAGTGAAACCAGTCAGCCAGGTCTCTGCCAAAGCAGATGAAAGGAAAATAATCAGTCACAAAATGGACATCCTGACAGCTGCAGTTTCTGCTCTTTCTCTTTTCTGTCTCTCGGAGAGCAAGGAATGGCCCATGCACACAATCTGCAGCGGGCCAAATCTGGAAGGGTATTACAGAAGTTGTGGTGAGTTTCTTTAAGCATGTTTTTTTTTTTCCCACCCCCCACCCCCCTAAATTTAAGGACAGTATTAAAAGTTGTTCCTGAAGACATCTGCGTTTTCATGTACTGCTCACTCAGAGGTGAAAGGGGTCAATTATCCTTGTCCCGCTGCCTTGCTTCTTACCCCGGTCCCTCAGTATGAATTTGGCTTTCATTCCAATGTGGGCCGGTGAGTAAGACCTCTGGCAAAGGAGCCCGCCAGCTTGAACAGTTGTAGCATAGGAGAGGTGAAATGGTCTGCAGAGATATAAACACATGAGGGATAGCAATTCAGAGGTACAGTGAAACTTGCTAGCCAAAAACTGGAAACCTCCGTACTGTAGTTCCTCGTTCTTTGTCATCAGCTTCAGTGTGACTGCAATGAATGTGCTTACTGTATACCATAAAAAGGAAGCTGAGCTGCTTCATATCTCATTTGTTCAAAGGAAAAGCATTTGCTGATGTTTCAATTTTGTTTTGAGAGATTTTTGCCTTAAGGTTATGACCCCGATTCTCCATTGTCATATGCTTGCTTTCTACTGATTTAGGAGCCCTTTTAGTAAGGTGCAGTGAAATCTATGCTTACCACATTCCTAACATTACCATAAATTTTTTTCCTCAAAATGGGATATCTACAAATTTTTTAGGTAATAACATTGTAGATATCTGTCTTTGTTTCTTTCTCTCTTATTCCCCCCTCCCCTTCCCTTCTTTCTCTCTCCCTGCCCCTCTTTCTTTCTTTCTCTCTCCATGACCCCCCTTTTTTTCTTTCTCTCTCCCTGCCCCCCCCCCCCCCCCACCGCCGCCGATTTCTTCCGGCTTCCCTGACACCAACGCAGCAACAGGCCAGGTGTGTGCAGCGACTTTACAAGCGGTGTGCCCACAAGCCTTCCCCCACCCCTCAATGTCAATTCTGACATCAGAGAGGAAGTTCCGGGCCAGCAAATCGCTGCCTGGCTGGCCCGGAACTTCCTCTCTGATGCCAGAATTGACATCGGGGGGGGGAAGGCTTGTGGGCCCCCCCACTTTTAAAGTCGTATCCCGTTGTCCCCAAGCACAGCGCCTTTTTTGAAATTGTTACAGTGGGTTGCTCTCTTTCTGAAAATGGGACATTTTGGCGTCCCGAAGCTGAGCTTGGGGACAATGGGATAGGCTACCTAAAAACGGGATGGGCCCATTCAAAACGGGACGTATGTCCATGTTACACATTCAAGAAATGGACTTTTCCTGCACATCGAGCCCAGATTTCACATAGCGTTTTTGCATGGGGGGGGTTCTATTTTGCAGCTCATACACTAATGTTTCCAGCAGCGCATGCTACCCTCAAAAAATTATCCCCCCCCTTGCGAGGCCACATTAGGCTTTGTTATCACTGGCTGTGGTGGTATTAGCTTCGACACTCATAGAATTCCTGTGAGTGTCAGAGCTAATACCACCGCAGCCGGCGATAAAAGAAGCCTATCGTGGCTTCATAAAAAGGGGGTAATATAGGAGGAATTTCTACCTCCTATTTAGGTAACACTAACCCCCCTCTTCTACGAAACCGCGCTAGCATTTTCTAGCATAGGGAGCCGCGCTAAATGGACTGTGCGGCTCCCGACACTCATAGGAACTCAATGAGCATTGGGTGCAGCGTGGGCCGTTCAGTGCGGCTCTCTGCTAAAAAAACGCTAGCGCGGTTTTGTAGAAGAGGGGGTAAGTGTACCCACGTTAACCCTGCATTGTCCACTTACCATGAACTAATCCTAACATGCTAGTAGATCATGTGGATGACAGATCAAAAGTGCGCGAGGACAAAGGCGCGCCGACAACCAAGTGCAAACAACTGAGCGCAGGGCTTAATCGCGCCGAAGAAAAAACATATTTTAAAGGGCTCCGACGGGAGTGTGTGGGGGGGGAAACCCCCCCCCACACTCTACTTAATAGGGATCGTGCTGCCTCAGGCTGCCATGTTGGGTGGGTGTGGGGGGTATAACCCCCCACATTATACTGAAAACTTAACTTTTTCCCTAAAAAACAGAGAAAAAGTTGTTTCCAGTATAATGAGGGGAGTTACAACCCCCCAAACCCCCCACAACACCAGCGCGATCTCTATTAAGTAATGTGGGAGGGTTCCCCAGCAACACCCCACGTTGGAGCCCTTCAAAATATGGTTTTTCTTCGACGCGATTAAGCCCTGCGCTCAGTTGTCTTCGCTCGGTTGTCGGTGCGCCTTTGTCCTCGCGCGCTTTATATGAACCGATAATGTGGGAATGCCCACTCTCCGCCCATGATACCCCCCTCCTCCAAGATGTGTATAAATAGATAATGTGTGGGTTGCTGCATTCAAACAGGCAAAATGCTTTACCACCCTCTGTAGTAGCCTGTTAGCATGTGCTAACCATGCTTCAAGGGCATAATGCTCTCTAGTTAATGCCACAATGCTTCCCAAAGTTTTCTCCCTTTTAAACATTTAAAAATTCATGTGATCCCAAATGACAATGAAAAAAAACATAATAGCAGCCCTCCATTCCCTGTAACTCACTCCTCTACTTTCTCCTTTCCCAGTTTATTTATTTATATTCCACCTTTTGTGATGCAAAACACAGCACCAAATCCATAATAACCATAAAACATAATCGATAACACAATGGGCTCCTTTTACACCGGATTAGTGCACGCTATAGCATGCGCTAATCGAAAAATTACCACCTGCTTAAAAGGAGGCGGTAGCGGCTAGCGTGCGCTATTCCGCTCGTTAAGGCCCTAACGCACCTCTGTAAAAGGAGCCCAATGTTATTTCAAAGAAAATTAAAAACAAACACAAAAGCCATTCTAAAAAATAAAATGAAATAACATCAACATAAAATAAATTAATGAACCATAAAAAGAATTACAAATAAAAAATCCTCCAGCCTATCCATGGCATTCCTCAACTAAGCAAGAACATTCAATCTCATGCACCATATTGCCGCTTGCTATGGTTTCCCAAAACGTTTTGTAAATAGAAAGACCTTCAAGTTGGTTCGTAAAAGCAGCTATAATTGTCATTAATCTGAGCCGTACTGGAATCTGGTTCTAGTCTCTTGGGCTGGCAATTGAAGGCAGCAGTAGAGCTGCAGTGGTGACAACATGGCAGCAGTCAGCCCAGGATCTTGTGTGTCAGCATACTGTACGTACTTTATATGGATTACCAGTCTACAAGGAAGTGCACACAGTAGACTTTCACGGGCCCAATGCTCACTACCAGTACTAGGAATAGGTTATAGTGGAGATCCAGTGGAGTGGGATCAGCCCTGTATTTGTGAATCCATTGGCTGATGATGTGACCCTATTTGGGGTCCCAACCAAAGTTTTGGAACCACTGTTCTACCACAGTCATAAATATTCTAGAATTCTATGTCAGCAAGTAGTATATCAGTCAAGAAACGTGTGAAATAGCTTGTAAGTTTTATGGCTTCTGTTCCGCCACTTATTTCTGTCAGATGGGATGATCAATTTTTTGCTGTTATATGTTCCTCCACCAGTATGTCAAAATAAAATTACATTACTTCAAGATATAATTTTTGATTTTTGTTCATCCTCATTATTTCCTTTAGTTTTGGGAGATTTTAACATTCATTTTGACAATGCCTCAGATATCAATAGCCAAGAAATATTAAATATGTTTTGTTCATTAAACTTAGTTCCAAAAATTGACGGCCCAACTCATTCAGCAAATCATACTTTGGATATGATTTTTGCCCCCAATTCTCATTATATTAATTGCTCCACTCCATTAATTAATCCAGTACCCTGGTCCGACCACTATTTCATTTCTATTACCATAGCCTTTTCTAGTTTAAAATCTCGTAAAAAACACATTGAACCTAAAATAACTTCATATCGTGATCTTACTAACATAGACGATACAGACATAATACCTTTCTTCGACATTTCGACTATTGAAGATATGCCAACCTTGATTGATGATCACCTTTTACAATGGAATTCCTCCCTTACCTCCTTTCTAGATACTAAGGCGCCAAAAATCTCAAAATCTATATCAGCACGAAAATTATCTAACCCATGGTTTACACCTGAATTACATCTTTTAAAAAAAACAACTTCGAGCCCTAGAACGAAAATGGCGCCATTCTAAGACTCAAAGGAATCTCCTAAATTTCAAGGAACAAGCGGCCATATACAAATTAAAAATTAATCAGTCCAAACAAAAATTTTATTCCGACAAAATTCATAAAGCTAAAAATTCTGCTGCTCTATTTAACATTCTAAAATCTATTACATCTCATAATACAAATAATTTTACTAATCAGACACCGCTTCTAAAAGCGCAAGATTTAGCAGATGCTTTTAAACAAAAAATCAACAATATTTGAAATACTTTTATTTCCAATATAAACAATAATCACTCTATAGAACATCCTGGCGACCATCTTTTTACTGCTAGATGTTCAAATTTTAAACTCCCTACACTTAATGATATTAAATCACTCATGTCACAAATAAATCTAAAGAGCTCTGGATTCGAAATTCTGCACCCATTTTACTTAAAAAAATTCTTTCATCTCTTTGGCCCATTCATTCATTCCATAATTTTAAAAAGTTTACAATCTGCTACAGTTCCTATTCTTTGGAAAACTGCTACTATCATTCCATTAATTAAAGATCACAAAATCAGTAGAAATGACCCTTTAAACTATCGCCCGATTGCTAATATCTCCTTCTTAGCAAAACTGACTGAAAAATTTATATTTAATCAGGTTTCCGACTTTGTTGAATCAACCAATGTATTACATCCCAATCAGACAGGTTTCCGCAAGTACCATAATACAGAACACTCCCTAATTGGCTTAACAAACAACATTCACTATTTTCTGGATCATCACAGATCCGTAGTCTTGTTCTCCCTAGATATCTCCGCAGCATTTGATACAATAGATCACGATTTACTTCTTAGGAGATTAGAATCAATAGGCTTTAGTGACCAAGTCCTTAATTGGTTTGCTTCTTATCTTACTAATCGAACTTATCTTGTGAAATTTAATAAGGGATTTTCAGAAGAATATACGACAACCTTTGGTATCCCTCAAGGATCTATCCTATCGCCTCTGTTATTCAACATTTATCTTGCACCATTACTGAATCTGTGCCAGTCTGTTGGTTTCACTGCTTTTTCATACGCAGACGATATACAGTTAATTCATCCATTTAATCCTGAAAATCATGAAGAAATCAAAACTTTAAATGCAAAACTTGAACAAGTTCATAATTGGCTTAATAATAATAAATTATCATTAAATATAAATAAAACAAAAGCTATGATTTTTAACTGGAAAAGAGACATTAGACTTAATTCTCCTTTCCTCCTTAATAATAAACCAATCGAAATCGTTCCTAAAACGAAAATCTTGGGTGTTATAATTGATGAAAGACTAGAATTTAAAGATCACATTAACAATATAGTTAAAGTCTGCTTTTACAAATTACGTCTAATTCGATCTATTTCTAAATTTCTCGAATCCAAATCCCGCAATATCTTAATTCATTCATTGGTAATATCAAAACTGGACTATTGCAACTCTTTGTTGCTTAATATCACTCAAAAGGAAAAACGACAACTGCAAATTGTTCAAAACACGGCAATAAAACTAATCTATGATGCTCGGAAATTTGATCACGTCACTCCACTTTTCAAAGACGCACACTGGCTTCCTATTTGCCAGCGTATACAATATAAAGTTTTACTACTTATTTTTAAAAACTTGATTTTCAAAGAACCTCAGTACATTTCTAAAATGCTAATTCCTTATAGCTCCGCACGCGCACTTAGGTCATCTTCCCAAAACTTATTAGTTATTCCATCTTTAAAAATTATAGGCACCCGTAGATTAGACATGTTTTTGGTCGTGGGCCCCCAATGGTGGAATTTATTGCCCCAATATATAAAAAATGAAAAAGACATTCCCTCTTTTAAGAAATCTTTAAAAACATTTCTTTTTAAAAAGATTTTTAATACATAAAAATTTTGCTTTTTAATAAAATTTTTTCCGTTTCAAGAATTTTACTACCTCCTTAATGTTTTACCCTTAAATGTGTTTCTTATTATAAGATATGTAACTTTAACCTCCCTTTCCTCCCAATTGTTGTCTGTCTTGTCCAATATCTAATGTTTATATATTTATTGTATGTTTTTATCTTAATTAATTGTTTTTTTTTAATGTACATCGCTTTGTATAAAGATATAGCGATTTATCAAATATTTAATAAACCTTGAAACCTTGATCTGTGACACTCAGAAAAGCACACAGACAATATAAAAGCATAAACAATAACCCTTTATTATATATATATATATATATATGAATATAAGAATAAAATAGCTTCACCGCAATCCCAGGCAACGACCATCCTTCACAATTGGGAATCCCTGCAATTTATAGGTGAGTGGACACGGGAGACTGTCCCTTTAGACGTCTTGGATTCTAATGTTAGGGGCAGAGTTCCGTCCTTATAAAGGGTGAAAGTTGCTGAGTTCATAGCTAAACAGCTGGTCCTGCAGTAACCAGCGTCCTTCATTACGATTCAGGCACACCCGGTCCTGGTCTTTTGTTCTTTGTTGTTTTGGCAACACCCAGGTCAAGGAGGTCAGGAATGCAGATAAGCAGACTTGTTGCAGAAACCAGCTTTCCATCTGGTTTTACTGTCCTTTTGATGTTGTTTTGGCAACACCCAGGTCAAGGAGGTCAGGATAGCAGATCAGCAAACTTGTTGCAGAAACCAGCTTTCCATCTGGTTTTACTGTCCTTTTGTTGTTGTTTTGGCAACACCCAGGTCACGGAGGTCAGATAAGCAGACTTGAGGAGACATATCACGTAGTATGTTGAGTTTCAGTTACCCCCTGGACATAGGCATAACAGCTTCACATCATTCTCTTCTTGGTTGAGCTGAGAACTTTTCAGTGGCCTCTCCTATTGTGATGTCATAATGCCTCATTCCACCAATGCCTGAGAGCCAACCTCATCAGTGATGTCACAATGGCTTGGCTTTCCTATTTACTAAATGCATTTGCCTCACTAAAAAGACAAGAGTCAAGAAAAGTGTGGAATAACTTACAAGCTTCATGGCTCCACATCATTCTCTTCTTGGCTGGCCTGAGAATTTTTCAATGTCCTCTCGTACAAGTGATATTGCATACAACACACAACAGTGATACATAAGATTGATGGCCCAATACTCAGTACTCCGGCATTATAGCCAACAACGCACAGGAATAACAGAGGAACAGTGATAAAAAATAGTCCTAATGTTGAACACTAATTGCATGCAAATAATATGTGTGCTGTGTCATAAAACCCTCTTTTACGAACACAGCGCTATGCATTCGTAAAAGAGGGGCAAAATCTCAATGAAAAAGTATGTACAGAGTGGAGAAGACATCTTGAAGAGTATTTTGAAGGGCAAATAAAGGATCTATAGCTATTGTGGCAATGCAGCTTAAATATGGATACCCCTGGCAAACCTTTAGAATGAAATGGATGGACCTCTTGATTTCCATATATCTTTCTTATTATTTAATGCTGCCTTTTTGAAGATGTGAGTTATTTTTGTATAGAAACATATAGATTTTTTTTCAAAAGCTGATTTGGATGTTTTGAGAATCAGTAAAGCATAAGTCCTTGAAAAAGAAGTAGACGTTAAATATTTTTAATAAGAAAAATTTCTACTTGAATATGAAGGTTTTTTAGAAATAAATAAAAGAAAAAAAAATGAATATGAAGGTTTTTGAAACATTGGCATAGATTTTTAAGAAAATTGTTTGTGAAGTATTAGGCATCACCGCCTTTAAGATCCTGAGAGGGAATGCTCCCGGCCACCTAACAGAGGCCCAAATTCACTAAGCAAACTGATCGTGTACCGATCGGTTTCCGAGCCCTTTGTGACAAAATTTCCCTCCAACCCCATTCACTAACGCCTGTAGCGATCCGATCCTGACCCTCCCATGCAAATTAGCAAAACTCCATGCAAAATAGCCAAGCGATTGATTCACTAACAATTGCTTGACTATTTCGAATCAGGTTTTACTATTAGCTAACCCAACTGCTGCAGACCTGTCGGTAACTGAGTTAAGCAAAATATCTGCCCCATTTTAAAAAATGAATAAAAAAGACAGGCAGACCTGTCAAAAAAATGTACCCCCACACACAAACGCGCCCCCAAGCACGGCCGCCCTCGCCCTCCCTCCCTCCCCGCAACCGGCACAGCACCCCCTTCTGGCACAGCTCTCGCCCCCCTCCCAGCACCAAAAAGTTAGGAGCAGGAGGGGTGCTCAATCTCTCCTGCTCCTAGGCCTCCCACCCCCAGCCCACCCCTGGTCGGCCCAGGCGGTTGGGCCCGGCCCACCCACCCCGGTACCTTTAAAATAGTTGGGAGCAGGAGGGGTGCCCGGTCCCTCCTGCTCCTTCCGACAAGGCTCCCATCTTTGGGAGCAGGAGGGGTGCCCGGACCCTCCTGCTCCTACGCCAATCTTCGGGAGCAAGAGGAAAGTCCTCCTGCTCCTGGTCCCCGGGCCGCAGCTGCGCAATAGAGGCATTAGGCCCCACCCCGGCGCATCATCTGATGCATGTGGAGGGGCCTAAAGCAATGATTGGATGTAGCACCTCAGGCTCCTCCCAAGGAGGAGCCCGAGGTGCCTCAGCCAATCAGTGCCTATGAGAGTGCTGCCAGCCTGACGCTGCTTAGGGAGGTAAGTAGGGCTCGCAGCTGGGTTCCGATGGGAAAGAGGCAAGGATGGGGATTTGGCTGCGTGGCGGGTGCTTGGGGGGGAATGCTCGCTCAAGGGTCCTGCTGAACAAAGGATGGGAGGGAGGGAAGGGAAGCTGGGCAAGGGATGGGAGGGGAGGAAAGATGCTGCACATGTGGGGGAGAGAAAGGAAAATGGAAAAATTGGGGTGAAGAAGAGGAAGGAAGAGCTGATCATGTACATACCCCTAATAATAATAATAATAACAGCTTATATACCGCAATACCGTGAAGTTCTATGCGGTTTACAGAAGATTAAGCAAAGATAACAAATTGAATTGACTTTAAGAGGGGAAGAAGAAAGAGAATTAATAGGACAGGAAATTCATTGTTGAGGAGAGAGTGATCAAAAGGACAAGTTAATCGCTATAGAGGGGAGAGAGAAGAGTGCCTTTTTGGGGCCTAAAATTAATATAAGACACTGTCTTATTTTCGGGAAACATGGTAACAACTCTATTGAATGTCTGTGTCAAACTAAACTGTCCATTGCTCCTGGGTAACTGACCCAACCTCTTGTAATATAATCTGACCTTGAACGGAACAGGCAAAGGTCAAATAGAAATCCTGATTAACATAATATAACATTGTCATCCCTTCTTAGTGCCACTGTTTCAGATTTAGATTCAATCTCAAACCTGCCACCTTTCCAAATAATTGAATGTTTCAGTTGGCTGGTAATGTTATGTGATGAAGACATTAATCTATGGAAAATGTCTGCTTTGTCGGTGGTTTCTAATTAAGAAATAAACATTTTTTTAAAAAAAATCATGGCACTAGTCAGTATTCTATAAGATGACATTTATGGTTGTAAGTGGCCACTTATACACATAAATGACTAGAATACCACTATTTACATGCCTTCTTTCAGCCTAAACTAAGTGACACCTTATAGAATTATATATGTAAAGCCAACAGTTAAAAACATGGCATGGATGACATCAGGGATGGATCACAAGTTTGTGTGCCCCTGAGCCAACTCATACATAGGGTCTCCTCCCCCTTCCCAGCCGCAACTGCCAAATACATAGTTGTGCAATCCATCACACATGAAATACAATATACTGTATGTGCAATTGTGCAAGTATTTTAACTTTATACTTTGAGAATGAGTGGTGTAGAATGGGTACAAGTGGATTGATTTTTCTACTTGATCAAAAATTACAGACTAGGAAACAATCGATGAAGTTGCAAGGAAATACTTTTAAAACCAATAGGAAGAAATATTTTTTCACTCAGAGAATAGTTAAGCTCTGGAACACGTTGCCAGACGTTGTGGTAAGAGCTGCTGACGTAGCTGGTTTGGATAAGTTCCTGGAGGAAAAGTCCATAGTCTGCTATTGAGACAGACATGGGGGGAAGCCACTGCTTGCCCTGGATCGGTAGCATGGAATGTTGCTACTCCTTGGGTTGTGGCCAGGTACTAGGGACCTGGATTGGCCACTATGAGAACGAGTCACTGGGCTAGATGGACCATTGGTCCGACCCAATAAGGCTATTCTTAAGTTCTTATGTGTTATAGATAATGACATGAGCATTAATAAATGGAACACATCAGAGTTTTAGCAGAATTGATAAACAGATTTATCACATTCCTGGGAAACACAACCACCAGACTATATAGATAGGCTGCTATGTAAAGCCCACTTTGGTAATGAGAAGGGCCCCAGTCCTTTGGTCCCCTGAGTCTGGGCTCAGTATATCTATGCAGGGATCCGTCCCTGCCTGAATGGGTTTCAACTGCATGGACTGCCTTCACAATTTTCTGCTTCTGTTATGAGGCAACAATTAGCGAGTTCAATCAGCATTATGTTATATTTACATAGGAACATAAAGCCTCATTAGTGCTGTAGTCTGATTAACTTAGAATGTCCCCAGTGAGGCTAAGTAATGACAAATTGCTTAAGGATTCATCAGGGATCCTGTGTTTGTCATTTTTTTTCAGCTCGCTTGGCTTTTTAAAAGAGACATTTCAGCATAGGTCGACTAGTATATTACCATGTGGTAGGGCTGGAATATACTGTTCCTTCAGATGGGGGGAAAAAAAACCCAGTCAAATTTAAAAGTTATTCTTAGAAAATTCAGAACTTGCATCCGAATGCCATGTATCCCCCCATGGATTTTCACATAGGACTTCTGCAGAAGCAGCTTATTTGTGTGGCAGATTTATAAGCAGGGCAAGTTTAGTTGAGTGTCACCCCTACCCGCTCCCTCTGCTCTGAGGCAGAGAGGTGGCTATGCATCCCCCCAGTGAGATCTCTCCAGATGGAAACCGCCCATAAGTGCTCCTATAGCCATTTTGTCTCACGCCTATGGAACCAGCTGCCTGCACAGATCAGATCACTGAACTCATTGATGAGCTTCCAAAGAGCAGTAAAAACCTTTCTTTTCATCTGAACAACCTCCAGCAAGCAGTTCCCCTATAGTTTCAAGTTTATTTATGGCTTGATATACTGACCATCACATGTATCTGGACGGTTTACAATATTAAAAATTAGAAAAATCTAATAAAATTTAATTGAAGTAAATTAAGAGGAGGGTAAAAGTAAAACTATGACAAATTAAGACTTATTAGAAACGAAAGGTACTAGGGGATAGGGAAGTTTTAATTACAATATGTAAATAAAAATAAAAAGGAAGGATAGAGGGATAGGGAATAACGAGAGGAAGACAGGGATTGCGCTTCTTAAAAACTTTTTTTTTCTTTCTTTCATCCCCCCCTCCCCCCCACACACACACACTTATTGATAGGAATCTTTAAAGAGAAATGTTTTAAGATTCGTTTTTAAATTTATTTAGGGAATTTTCGTGGTGGAGATAAAGTGGCATTGAATTCAGAAAAAATGGAATTTCTAGTAAAGTATAGGTCCTTGATTGAGGGTACTGTCAATAAGTTTTGATTCATAGATCTAAGGACCCTAGGAGGGGTTATGTGGAATAAGATATTTGTCTAGGAAAACAGGGAGGTGGGAGGTCTTAATTTTAAAAGTTAAAAGAAGAATTTTGTATGTAGTTCGACGGGAGACTGGTAACCAGTGTAACTCTCAAAGAAGCAGGGTAACGTGATCATATTTTTTGGCCTTATAGATAAGTTTGATTGCGGTATTTTGGATTAGTTGTAGTCTGCGGGATTCTTTTTGAGTTATGCCATGGTAAAGAGAATTGCAATAATCTATGTGTGAAATGATTAAAGAGTGAATTAGAATTTGGATTGAAGTGGGTTCTAGAACAGAGGTTACGTTTCTGCTATGAACATCTCTCTGCATCCTGTCATGTCCTATGCTACCATGGCTGTCCTTTGTAATGTACCATGAATGTCTAACATAAATATAACTGACTGTGTGTGTCTACTGTAATCTACTATGAACCTAGGTAAATATGATCATGTTACGCCAGCTCTGAAAGAAGCTCACTGGCTACCCGTGACGCATCGAATCACCTACAAAATCATCCTTTTGTCATTTAAAATAAAATCTTCTCACTTGCCGCTATATCTTCACAAACGTCTCATTCCTCAGCGCTCTACTCGAACTTTGAGATCTTCAAATCAAAATCTCTTATTGATTCCGTCTATAAAAGAGTTTTATTACACACGAAAAATAAATTTTGCGGTAACAGCCCCGACATTGTGGAACTCTCTTCCACAACCACTTCGAGACGAACAACATCTTGACAAATTTAAGAAAAACTTAAAAACATTTTTATTTCGTGATGCCTTCTCTATTATTTAATTTCTCTCTTTTTAATTTCGCTTCTATTTAATTTCTCTCTTTTTAATTTCGCTTCTATTTAATTTCTCTCTTTTATAAACATTTCACATATTTTATCCCCATCCAACTTGTTTTTCCCCCAACCCCTCTTTCTCCTTTTTCTACCTACAATGTAACTTTACCAATCCATTCCCTCTACCCTCACTGTTAAGTCCGTCTTGTTAATGTCTTTAATGTTCACTATATATTATTTAAATTACTAAATAATTCTTCAATTGTTCTTATTCTTATCTGTCATTTTTAAATCTAATGTAAACCGTCCAGATATTTGCTTGATGGTCGGTATATTAAAATCTAATAAACTTGAAACTTGAACGTGCTTTTGTAATCCATTCTGAGCTCACGGGAGGATGGAATAGAAATCTAATTAAATCAATTTAAACAGTTACATTGGTTACCTTTCTGAGTCCAAATAATATTTAAAAATTGTTGTTTTATCTTTAATATCTTTTAGGGCTTAGCCTCGTTAGAGAATCTTCATAGTATCTTATCTAACTAGACTAAGGGCTAGGCGCAGTTTTTATGAAATGGACATAGTTGTGCCATCCTTTAAAGCACAGGTGTCAAAGTCGGTCCTCGAGGGCCGCAATCCAGTCGGGTTTTCAGGATTTCCCCAATGACTATGCATTGAAAGCAGTGCGTGCACATAGATCTCATGCAGATTCATTGGGGAAATCCTGAAAACCCGACTGGATTGCGGCCCTCGAGGACCGACTTTGACACCCCTGCTTTAAAGGAATTAAATATCTAGATCATTCTTTCTCTTACCAATCAGCTCAAATTTGCATTGAAAATCAATTCTCCTACATGTTATTTCAAAAGGGTTTGAAAACTTATTTGTGTGAGAAATTTATTAAGTAGAAACTGTAACCGAGCATAAGAACATAAGAATACCTTACTGGTATACCAATGGTCCATCTAGCCCAGTAGCCTGTTCTCATGGTGTCCAATCCAGTTCCCTAGTACCTGGCAAAAAACCCAAAGAGTAGCAACATTCCATGCTACCAATGCAGGACAAGCAGTGGCTTCCCCCATGTCTGTCTCAATAACAGACTATGGACTTTTCCTCCCAGAATTTGTCCAAATCTTTTTTAAAACCAGCTACCTTAACCGCTTTTACCACATCTTTTGGTAATGCTTTTTCCAGAGCTTAAGTATTGGTTTTAAAAGTATATCGCTGTCACTTTATTGAGTGTCCACCTAGTCTTTGTAGTTTCTGATGGAGTAAAACATTAATCCACTTGTACCTGTTCTACACCACTCGGGATTTTGTAGGCTTCAGTCATATCTCCCGTCAGCTGTCTCTTTTCCAAGCTGAAGAACCTTATCCTCATAAGTCTTTCCTCATAGGAGAAGAGTTCCATTCCCTTTATCATCTTTGTTGCTCTTCTTTGAACCTTTTCTAGCTCCGTGTGACAGGGTGGAGTTCTTGTCACCGAGCAACAGAAGGAAGGAGCTAATCTGCATAACATTCCTGTAAGGCTGAGGGAATGGTGGTGCTGAAAAGGACAGGTCCAGAGCAGAACGCTGGGAAATTTGATAAGCTCTTTTGGGAATCAGGCAGCCATCAAGGGGAGGCATGCTGGAGAGGGAAGGGGTAAAACACGGACCTCACGGACCTCGCGGATCTAAAACCGTACGGCCTTAAAAATCTGAGGTCCGTGTCGGTCCGTGTCCCTGCCGTTTGTAGTTTCTGTCGCTGACAGACCTTGATGAGATTTTAACGCTGACGAATCCGTCTCAGCATAGGGAGGGAAAAGTGTTAGGATCCGTCAGCGCTAAAATCTCTTTGAGGTCTGTCAGAGCCAGAGACTAGTGCTGGAGTTTGGAGACTTCTTTTCCATAACGCACATCCAAAACCTATGTCCCCGCTCTCTTGGCTTCTGCTCTGCCGCTCCAGCACTAGTCTCTGGCTCCGACAGACCTCAAAGAGATTTTTAGCACTGACGGATCCTAACACTTTTCCCTCCCTATGCTGAGACGGATCCGTCAGCGCTCAAATCTCATCAAGGTCTGTCAGCGACAGAAACTACAAGCGGCAGGGACACGGACCAACACGGACCTCAGATTTTTAAGGCCATACGGGTTTAGATCCGTGAGGTCCGTGTTTTACCCCTTCCCTGCTGGAGACTTTATTCTCAGTAAGTCTGTTAAATTAGTCTGCCTGGTAGACCTTGAGGGTGATCATGAGAGGGCCTGGTGGTAGTGTGAAAGACTAAGAGAGTGAGTGACAGGAGAATCTTCACAGAGAGAAGTTGGAAGAGCTCTCAGAGAGAGACTGGATGGGAGATTAGAAGAGTCCTTAGAACATACATCTAGGATAAGGAAAAGATGTCCAGGAAAAGATGCCTGAGTGACTGGAAGAAGGAGTAGCCTGAAGGCCCAGTAGAGCCTGGAGTCCAGGGAGGGGCTCAGGCTTGATGACCAGCAGAGGAACTGGTGAAGAGGTATCTAGGACCCAAGAGGCTGAGGGGCGTAGGGTCCAGTGGTGGCCCCCACAAGGAGAGCCAGAAGAGTGAAGGTCCAAGGCTGAAAGGGTTAGGGCAAATGACCAGTGGAGGGACCAGCGGGGAGACCAGTAATGGCACTGGAGGCTGCCAGAGGAGCCCAGGGAAGCAGCATGACAGATCCAGAAGAACGTTGGCCAAAAGTCTGGTAAACAACCAGTGGAGGGACTGGCACGACTGGTGGCAACCAGCAGAGAGACCAGTAATGGCACTGAAAGCTGCCGGAAGACCCTGGGTGGGTGGGCCATGGAAGGGTCAAGAGAGGATTGGAAGACCGTGGAGTCCAGGAAGGACCTAGAGATGACCAGGAGGAGCCTGGAGGGACCTTGTCACATGTTTAAGAGTGTATGGATGAAGTGTGTTTGACTGTTGTGTAAGGAGAGAATACCTTGGGTCAAAAGAAGGCTAAAGCGACTAGGGTTCTTCAGCTTAGAAAAGATTATGTATTATTCAAATCACAATAAAAAATATTTATTGAACTTAAAGAAAAGAGACAGCTGAGGGGGATATATGATAGAAGAGTGGAGTGAAACTGGTAGATGTGAATCACTTGTTTATGCTTTCCAAAACTGCTAGAAATAGGGGCATGTGATGAAATTACTAAGCAGCAAATTTTAAACAGACTGGAGAAACTATTTCTTCACTCAATGTGTAATTAAACTCTGGAATTTATTGCTAGAGAATGTGGTGGAAGCAGTTAGCTTAGCAGGGTTTAAAAAAGGTTTGGATAATTTACTAAAAGAAAAGTTCATAGCCATTATTAAGTTGGACTTGGGAAAATCCACTGCTTTTCTAGGATAAGCAGTATAAAATATGTTTTACTGTTTTGGGATCTTGCCAAGAACTTGTGACCCGGATTGGCCACTGTTAGAAACAGGATAATGGACTTGATGGGCCTTCGGTCTGTCCCAGTATGGCTACTTTTATGTTCTAAGCCTACACTCAATGACTTTGCTTCCAAGATGAAAAATTGGCCAATGAAAATGATTGAAAGAAACATTTCTGGAAATGATACAGGAAACGAAAACAAAAATTTCCTGGCTGCCCATCCCTAATACTTAGCTACATAGCTCTGAAAATCAGCCGAAAAAGTCTTAAACCTGCTACGTATGTCCCTTTTATTGTCTGGTTAAATAAGTCTGTCTTGTGAATTTTGCACCTGCAAAGTAAGGAAAGAGACTTATTACCAGTACAAGCCCACCATAATTTTCAAAGATTAACTCTGCAAGAAGCTTCCCCTTTGAAAATAGAACTGCTTCTGTGAACACTTTCTTTGGAATTAAGTTTATAGTAATAAGAAAGTTTAAAGTATATTAAGTGTTGATATACTGCCTATCAAAAAAACCAAGGACTAGGTAGTTTACAATACTAATTATTACATAAAGAGAAGTAGAGATTAAAATGGAATAGTTAGGGAAGTAGGAAGAAATATACTATCAGGAATTTAAAAGAAAATAGAGTATATTATACCATCAGAAAGGAATCAACAATTTAAAAAAAGGAATACCTATATTCCTAGTAAGTCCAGAAATAATAAATGAGGCCTCATTAGCCTTCAAAATGATCCCTCTCTAAAGTGAAGACACATGAGGAGGATTACACACAAAAGGAAAAAAAATAATTATTATTATAGTATGAATTAGAAGTTCAATATGTACTTGAACAGTGGTTCTAAACCCTGTCCTGGGGACATCCCCCCCCCCCAGTCAGGTTTTCAAGATATCCCTAATGAATATGCATGAGAGAGATTTGCATATAATGGAAGTGACAGGTAAGCAAATCTCTCTCATGCATATTCATTAGGGATATCTTGAAAACCCGACTGGCTGGGGGGTCCCCAGGACAGGGTTGAGAACCACTGTACTAGAAGGATCCAACTGAAGACAGTTATTGGGATGAGAAACCTATTACTAAGGGACCAAAGAAAAAGAGGGACTGCTCATTTTTCCATTTGGAGGGCTGTTAGAGGGGGAAAGACACTGTTTTCATCTGTTCCCCCCTCCTATACTGAGGCATTCCGTGCTCCACTTGCCTGCTAGTGTTCCACTCTGGATTATATCAGTGGTTCATCCACAAAAGGAGACCTGCAGCTGGGTTTGATATTTGTGAAAGATGTGGTGATATTTGTGAAAGATGGGTGGATAGGTGTCAATTTTTTCTTCTGTTCCTCTCTATGGGCCGTGCGGCAACAACCCCGAAGCTCTTTAAATCTCTATGGGCTTCAGGACCGTTAAATGAGCAGCAGCCGCTAGCGTGGCTTTGTAAAACAGGCCCTATGAGAGAGGATTTGAAAGACTGAAATTGACGTGACTGTTACTGTATTTTTGATGTGTTAGTTATTGTATGTATATGATGCATTATGATATTGCTATAATTTTGGTGTAACATGACTTAGGTATAATTTCCACTCTAACAATGATATCTAGCTGCAAATCATGGGCACTGCTATGGGTACCAGGGTGGCACCACAATATGCAAACCTCTTCACGGCAGAATTAGAGGAGATATTTCATTTTAAACTTACCCTCTGAAATACCACCGGTATATTGATGACATTTTTATGATTTGGACTGAGGAAGAAGAGACTCTCAAACATTTTTGCAATTCTTTCAATACATACGAGGGGGTGCAGAAAGGTTCTCAGCCCAACCAACCAACTTCCTAAATTCTGAGTGTTATTTTGCCACTGTTGCTGAAAATAGTATTATCTTATTTCATTAAGTGCCAATTTGCAAAAATGAAATTCTGCGGGCTCCTTTTACAAAGGCGCACTAGCGGTTTTAGCCACCGCCTCCTTTTGAGCAGGCGGTAATTTTTCGGCTAGCGCGTGCTAATCCTCTGCGTGCGCTAAAAACGCTAGCGCACCTTTGTAAAAAGAGCCCTGTGCGTTGGCGTTTCAGATCATTGGTTGAACAATATCCACATCGTTCTCTTCGTGGTTGGGCTGAGAACTTTACAGCACCCCCTCGTACCATCCTACAATGAAATCCAAAATTGACTATTCCCCAGAAAAATTCAGTGTTCTAGACATCACAGGGGTCCTTTTACTAACCGTTTTAGCACACGCTATATATTGGTGCACGCTAAACGCTAACATGTTCGTTATAGTCTATGGACACGTTAGCGTTTAGCGCGCGCTAAACACGGCTAGCGAGCCTTAGTAAAAGGACCCCACAGTCTCTATCAACAGTGGTTACACACAAACATCTACTGTATATATTGTACATGAAACTACAGACGGATGTACTACCTCCACAATCCCAGCTTCCACCCTTCACATATAAAAAAGAAATCCATTATACACAGCCAAGCCACATGACCCAAGAGACAGAGATAAACACCTACAGAACCTGACTGAATCCTTCAGACAAAAAGGATACAACCCTAAAATAATCTCCAAGAATATTGCCTCATCCTTCAGAACACCCAGAGAAAACTTATTGCACTACAATCCGGAGCTGGCAAAACTAAGAAAAATAAGAGAAAAAATTAAGAAGGGTATCACGACCAGGACAAAGGAGGTCATCCTGCCTCTGTATCGTGCAATGGTGCGACCGCATCTGGAGTACTGTGTCCAGTATTGGTCGCCGTACCTCAAAAAGGACATGGCGGTATTTGAGGGAGTCCAGAGAAGAGCAACTAAACTGATAAGAGGTATGGAAAACCTCTCATATACTGACAGACTGAAAAAGCTAGGGCTGTTCTCCCTGGAAAAGCGGAGACTTAGAGGAGACATGATAGAAACCTTCAAGATCCTGAAGGGTATAGAAAAAGTAGACAGGACAGATTTTTCAGATTATGGGGAACCACAAGTACAAGGGGGCACTCGGAAAAATTAAAAGGAGACAGGTTTAAAACAAATGCCAGAAAGTTCTTTTTTCACCCAGAGGGTGGTGGACACATGGAACGCGCTTCCGGAGGCTGTGATAGGCCGGAGCACGTTACAAGGCTTCAAAGAAGGTTTGGATAGGTTCCTAGAGGACAAAGGAATTGAGGGGTACAGATAAGAGTAACGGTAGGTTATAGGGATAGTCTGGGACCATTGCTCAGGCAATGGGCCTGATGGGCCGCCGCGGGAGCGGACCGCTGGGCGAGATGGACCTCTGGTCTGCCTCAGCGGAGGCAACTTCTTATGTTCTTATGTACAACCACAAGAAGATGAATTACTAAAAGAAATATTCCCAGCTCCACCTGTGCTGGCCTTCCGTCAGCCACCTAATCTGAAATAGAAACTGGTAAAAAGCAAACTCTCTGCACGGACCCACAAAGAAGAGAATGGCACACATCTTTGCAGTATCGCAAGCCGTAAACTGTGTGAGCACATTTCAAAGGATATTACGATCACTCATATGGGAAAAACATTCAACATAAGGGGAACCTTCACATGTTCATCTTCTAATGTGGGGTATATCATTCAATGCGAAAACTGCAAAGAAGGGTGTTACAATGGTGAAACAGGTCAAATGCTAAAGACTAGGATCAACTTACACAGATATCATATGAAAAATTGCAGTACCAACCAGGATGTCACCTTTGTCAGGCAACACTTTGGAAAACCTGACCACTGCGCCAATGATTTTATGGTGAGAATACTAATAGGAAATTTTAAGGCAATCTAAGAACGTAGGACCTTTGAACGTAAAATGAAACATGTTGACACCTACCAGACAGGACTTAACAAAGACCGTGGCTTCCTTTCACACTGCAAAGAAATTTAAGCCACACTAGCGTTTTTAGCACGTGCAGAATTTTAGTGCGCGCTAAACCCGCGCTACGCGGCTAGAACTAACGCCAGCTCAATGCTGGCATTAGCATCTAGCGTGCGTGGCAATTTAGCGTGCGCTAAAACCGCTATCGCAGCTTAGTAAAAGGAGCCTATAGTTATCTCTCGGACTCCAACTTACCCATCCTCCCCTCCCTTTTCCTCTGAAACTATCACTGAAATGCCTTCATGTTTCCCTTATGTAGACTGTCAACATTTGCTTATTTCTGATCTGAAGAAGGTGTTACCTTTGAAAGCTAATCATAAAATGCATTGAGTTTGTCCAATATTAAAGGTATTACCTTATTTCCTTTAGAATTTTGTTTTATTTCTATATATTACTTTGAAAAGTGGACTAGCATGGCCACCACACCATTTCACTTAGAAATATTGTTTAATCTTGAAGCAGGGACTTTAGATCACCTATTATTCTATTGTCCATTTATTTTGGCTTTTTGGAAAGCAATATGGGGCCAAATAAATTGTTTGTTAGAAAATCATGTGGTATTATCGTATGAAACAGTATTATTTGGCATGTCTATGAGGGCTAAGAGCCAAATATCTTCCAAAAATAATAAACTTTTACTTATTTTAACAGGAGTCGCCATACAACAAATAACATGTAATTGGAAAAATTGGAGTAGATTGAACTTCAGTTTTTGGTGGAATTCAGTGTGTCATATTTACAAAATGGAAAGAACGTTAGCTATTCAGAAAGGGAATTTCAATAAATTTCAAGATGTGTGGAGGCCATTAATAAATTATTGCAATGAGTAGCTATAATTTTCCCTGCTTAGTACAAATTAAATAATGGGGGGGGGGGGGTTAATTTATTTGAATTTTCATTATTTGCTTTGAATGGAAGGAAAGTCTTTATTATATGATATATGTGTTATGAGATATTGAAGTGTTGGGAGGGAAAGGGATAAATTCTATTTAATATGAAGAATTGTAAAATATCAAGTGATGTATTTAAGTTAAAATGGTGTTACTTTTTGATGCACTTGATGTAAGTTATAAAAATGAATAAAGAATTTAAAAAAAAGAAAGAAATATTGTTTAATCAAATTGAAATTGGCTAATGAGACATTGATTCAGCTTGTGATTCCTCCTCATCCTTCTCTTTCTCAGTGATAAAAATGAATTTTTGACTAGTCCATTGAGGTGAGTGAAGGGCTGAAGAGGAGGACAAAAATGCCACAAAAGCTACAATGAGCATTATCCAGTTCAGCAACCAAGAAAGAGTTGTATCATGCTCCAGTTTGATGCTTTCTAGTGACCAGATTTTGTTTTGCGAAAAGGATTTGAATTATTCAACAACTTTAAACTATTATTTATTTGAAGCAGTACTGGAAGTATTTCAAGTTCTTTTACTAAGAGAAATAGAGCATTGAAAGTACACATCAATCCTTATCTTTATCTACATATATAGATAAACACTGATGGACAGTACACGGTTTTGAATGGCATTTCAAAAAACCATTTAGTAATAATGAAGGAAATAATGTCACTGGCACTATCTGAGAAAAACAATTAAGAGGGATATTAAAAGAAGCCGGGACAGCAGGGAATAAGAAGTCTAGTTGGAGGAATATGGAGATTGATTATAGTAATAACAATGCCTCTTAATATGGCAGAAACTACTAATAAGATAGAAGATATTTCATTCTAGCATGTGAAGTAAGTGACTAAGCATCTCCACTGCTAAGTGGAGTGGGTCAATATGAACACCACACCCCTCTTTTTGTTGAACATCATTGATTACCAGTGTATTGTACAATACGGTTTAAGATCTCGATTATGACATGCAAATTAATTTACGCTGGCCAGTCAACTTTATTGAGTGAATAGATTGAGCCTTATGTGCTGGCATGCACGCTTGGCCATGTTGCTTCAGGTTCCTGCAGTTAGAAATACGATTGCAGATAATGCAGAAGGGAGCATTCTTTTAAAAGTATTTCCCTGTCACTCAAAGAAGTATTAGGAAAAAAAACCCTTTAAAAACCAACAGGAGAAAATAGTTTTTCACTCAGAGAATTGTTAAGCTCTGGAATGTCCTTGCCAGAGAATGTGGTAACAGCGGTTAACATAGATGGGTTTAAAAAAAAGGTTTGGACAAGTTACTGGAGAAAAAGTCAGAAAGACATGGTAGCATGGAACGTTGCAACTATTTGGAGTTTTGCTAAGTACTTGTGGCCACTGTGCGATAGTTCTCTGACCCCCGACCCGATTTGCTAACCTCCTACATGATCCAATCCACACCCGATCTGATCCGCACATGCAAATGAGGGGAAATGGCATTCATAGCAAGAAGGCAGCGATTCATTAAAAAAAAGAAGGAACATCCAAGAAGCGACTGCTGAGGACCAGTCGCTCACGTCCTTTCCGACTGTCCTGCTGTTTGCTGCCCTGAAATCCCAGTCCTGCAGCCCTGAAATCCAAAGTAAAACCATACTTCCCCCAAAGTAAAACCGCCCTGCTCTCTGCCCTGCAGCCCTGAAATCCCAACCATACTTCCTCCAAAGTAAAACCACCCTACTCTCTGCCTTCCCGACTCTCCCAGCTCGCACCGCAAGAAAAGACTATCCTACTCTCTGCCGCCCCGACTCTCCTGCTTTCTGCCGCCCTTCCCTGCAGTACAAGCCCGTGGTTTTAACCCGCAGGTTTAAATCAGGGCTGCACTACGGTGTGTTCTGTTCCACAGGCTCAAGAGTAAAAGTAAAAAAATTGCAAAAAAAGTCAGAAAGCAAAGTTTATGCCACGGAGAGCAAGCGCATGCGCAGACCATCTACAGACCATCTGCATTTTCTGAGTTTTCCCTTTGTCAATAGTTATCAGGAAGGGACCTGTCATTCCGACATGTTTCGCCCGAAGGCTGTATCAAGAAAAAGTCCCCCCTTCTGCTTTAGCTCCACACCATCCTGATCATTGGAAATTGTGTGATCTGTGTGGTTGGTGTGGGGCATGCCTCAAATTGCCGAAATTTGTATGAGGACGCATTGTGGATCGGTTGCCCGGGAAGACTCAGCCACAGATTGCACACAGATCGCCCAAAAAAAGGAGGTTAGTGAATCTAGGCCTGTGAAAACAAGATACTGGGTTAGAAGAACCATTAGTCTGACTTAGTAAGGCTATTCTTATGATCTATCTAATCTATTCTAATTCTTAGGTTTGTATACCACATCATCTCCACATTCGTAGAGCTCGACGCGGTTTACAATAGGAGAAATAGGAAGGAACTACAACAGAGGGTTAGAGGTAGAAGTGTGAAGAAAATTTAGAGGACTTGGGATGCCAAGATATAAGAGTTTCCTTGATTCCTAAGTTGGAGGGAGACTTACATTTTTTGAGAAAAGCCAGGTTTTCAGATGTTTGCTGCTCCTATACTGTTGATTGCCTTGCCAGGGGACTTACATAAGGAATTATCTTTATTGCAGTTTAGGAAATGCTTGAAAGCTTATTTATTTCTACAAGTTTTGGGGGTCTTTTTGCCAGGGAGTCAGCACATGGGGAAAAGAAGTCTGGAGTATGGGTATGTTTGATTTTTAGTTCATTTTGTATTTTATTTTAGAAGAGGGAAATCCTTTGGGGGTGCCCTATTGGAGAAATGGAGTTCTTTTATGATTTAAATAGTGGAATTAAATTATCTTTAAGCACAGAAAAGTTACAAACTTTTTAGTGTGACCACCCAGCAAATGTTTGCACTGTAAAACTACCATTATTATTATTATTTTTTTTTTTTAAAAGGGTACCAGCTTGCTGTCTATGATGTCACAATGATGTAGACTTTTGTCTCAGAAGCAATGTTGGAAGCCTACCACAAGCTCCATCCAAAGCGACAAACAATCGCCAAACTCAAGGAAGCACTGCAGATGATCTGGAACAGCCTGGCCCAGGGGCTGATTGACAAGACTGTTAGAAACTTCTCAAAATGACTGAAGGCCTATATTAAAGCTGGGGGTAGACACAGTTTCTATAAACAGCACCTGAAGTTAGGTGCCTAGATCAGTGTATTTAGCCAATCAAGTAAATTAATTTTCTTAATTGGCTTAATCAGCGCTGTTAATTGAAAGCATCGTTAAAAATAATAATTAAAAAAATTAATTAGATGGTAGGCGCCTAACTCAGAAAGTGCCTACCATTGCGAGGTAGGCGTCTACACAGAAGCAACTATGCATGGTTAGGGGCAAATTCTGGGTATATTTTGAGTGCAGTTTGACTTAAGCGCACTCATTTAGGTCATGAAAACCCTGGCCTAAATGGGAGTGTGCCTAAGGTTTCAATGTCTACCAGTGCCTAAGACCACTTAGGCACAGCTAGGTGCAATTCTATAAATGGTGCCTAGCGGATGATTGACAATTGCACTTAGCACCTATGAGCATTCACAGTGACTGTGAAATTATGACACATTAATTGTATCATTATTTTACTGTTTTAGCTCATCCATTTTTAATGTGTAAAATTGCTAAGTAGTAATACTAACATGTCAGTAACATCAACATAACTTAAGATACCGTATTTTTTGCTCCATAAAACACACTTGTTTCCACCCAAAAGTGGGTGGAAATGTCGGTGCGTCTTATGCAGCAAAGATACAAATTTTTACCCCCCCATACCTTTTTAAAACACACACACACCTGTCCTCCCCCCCCCCCTTCGTCGTCGTACTTTTCTTAAAACATTCTGGTGGTCCTTCCCTCGCTAGACGGCTGTCGTCCTATTTCGCGGTCAGTGGCGCACAGGTCAGGAGCGCAGAGGTCATGAGTGAGCTTTCCGCGCTCCTGCCTTGCCCCGCACTGCTTTCTGAATGGCTGTCGTCAGTTCTCGCGAGTCCCTTCAGCTGCTGTCAGTGAGTACAGTTTTGTGGATCGCGGAGCTTAAAATCAAGAAATCTTTAAAAGTGTAATGTTGTTGTTGGTCTAGGTATGTATATGTTTGGATAGATTATTTTGTGGATATGGGGAGGGATGGGAGGTGGGTGGGGGGAATTAAAATATGTATAATAACGTTGTTTAAGAATGTCAAGTGAGTTATGTGAATCATTTGTAATAATATTGTACACTTGTTGAAAGAAATAAAATGAATAAAGATTTTTTTTTAAAAAAAGTGTAATGTTGCTATGATAGAATATTGACAATTACATGAGTGATTTTTATAATGAATATTAAACTGATTTATGAGGCGAGAATGAAGTTTGAATTGACTAAGATTACACAGGAGTCATCCATTGGGATCACCGACCTATCAGCAGACAAGAAAGCAAATAAACTACATGAAATAAGCTATTTTCACTCAGAAAGTTTTCTTTGTGCCTTTTTTCTTACAGATCCTTTGCAAGATATTGGCTTGAGCATTGAGCCCTGCTTCAAGACTCTACCTGAAGTCGTGCAAATTAAAATAGCCCTACTTTTGCGTAAGTAAGATGCACATAAAAAGGGTTCCAGAGCTGATCTGGGAAATTATAGACCAGCGAGTCTGACGTCAGTGCCTGGCAAATTGGTAGAGATTATTATAAAGAATATGGATTTAGTCAAGGGAAATCTTGCCTCACTGATTTCTTCACATTTCTTCGAAGAGGTGGATAAACCCGGATGAAGGTGATACAGTTAACATTGTGCATCTGAATTTTCAAAAGGCATTTGATAAAGACCTCATGAAAGACTTCTGGAGGAAATTAGTCACTAGAGTTAGGAGCCACCATCTAGGAAAAGAATCTAAGGGCTCCTTTTACGAAGGTGCGCTACGGGTTTTATCGCACGCACCGGATTAGCGCGCGCTATAGCGCACGCTAGCCAAAAATCTACCACCTGCTTAAAATGAGGCGGTAGCGGCTAGCGATTGCGGCATTTTAGCAGGCACTATTCCACGCGTTAAGGCCCTAGCACGCCTTTGTAAAAGGAGCTCCAGGGGTTATTGTTGAGGATACATTGAAATTCTCAGCTTAGAGTGTGGTGGCGACTAAGAAAGCAAATAGAATGTTAGGAATTATCAGGAAAGCAATGGGAAACAAAGATGAGAATAAATTTCAAGATGTGTGGAGGCCATTAACAAAATATTGCAATGAATAGGTATTATTTTCCCTGATTTGTACAAATGAAAGAATAGGGTTGGGGGAGGGGGACTGTATTATATGTTATGAGTAAGAGATAAATTTTATTTAATATGAAGAATTGTAGAATTTCAAGTGATGTATTTAAATTAAAATGTGGTTACTTTTTGATACACTTAATGGAAGTTATAAAAATGAATAAAGATTTTTTTTTTTTTTAAAAGATGAGAATGTTATAAGGCCCTTATATCACTCTATGGTGCACTCACACCTCAAATACTATATGCAATTCTGGTCACCGCATCTCAAAAATGATATATCAAAATTAGAAAAAGTACAAAGAAAGACGACAAAAATAGGATATTGGAGGCTTCTATTCCACTGTCGCTTGACATTGTTTTATTTGGGACTTTATTGCAACCTAAGAGTCCAATTGATTCAAAGAAAAACAGACTGCTTCTTATTATGACGGTTAATAACAAGAAATTGGAAGAACTGGAACAGATTGAACTTTAACTTTTGGTGGGAAACTTTATGTCAATATTATAGATCTGAAAGAATGAATTCTGAACAAATGGGACATAATAAAAAAATTTAAGGAAACATGGGGTCCATTAGCGGAATTTGTTAAAACTGAGTAATCGAATAAGCCTTTAATTCCTAATTGACCTTTACACACATTCAGGGAGGGTGGGAGGAAATATACTGTATATCATTATTTGTTTGAATGTAAGTGCTGTTTAATGCATTAATTTATTGTATATTCTTTGCACTTTGTATTTGATTTGAAAATTAATAATTACAAAAAAAAAAAAAAAAAGATAAACGGGATGGGACAACTTTCCTGAGAGGAAAGACTAAAGCTGCTATTCTTATGTTCATATGGTGATTTGATAGAGATCTATAAAATACTGAGTGGAGTGGAAAGGATAGATGTGAATCATTTGTTTACTCTTGCCAAAAATCTTAGGACTAGAGGGCATGCGATGAAGCTACTAGGTATAAATTCAAACAGTGGAAAAATTATTTCTTCACTCAATGGGTAATTAAATTCTGGAATTCGTTGCCAGAGAATGTGGTGAAAGCAGTTATCTTAGCAGGTTGTAAAAAAGCAGTGGCGTAGTAAGGGGGTGCGGGGGGGAGGCAGTCCACCCCTGGCGCAGTCTTCCTAAAGGCACGGTACCCCTCATCCTCTCTACCCCCCCACCCCCACACATTCCTTTACTTGCCATGCACGCCCCTTGCCTTCCCCCGGTACCTTTTTTACTTTCCCAGCGCGAGGTTGCTGCCCGCTCAGCATTGGCACTCTCTGACGTCACTTCTGGGACCTGCGCCTAGGAAGTGACGCCAAAGGGCGAGCCGACACCTACATAGGCATGCTGCTCATGCCGGAGAAGTAAAAGTGGTATTGGAAAAGGAAAGGGGGCACATGTGTGGCAGTGGCGGGAGGAGGGGGACTGGTGCCACCTCCTGGGCGCTGCTCACCCTTACTATGCCACTATAAAAAAGGTTTGGATAAGTTTCTAAAATAAGTCAGTAAGATATTGCTTTTTCCTAGAATAAGGAGCATAAAACCTATGTTATTTTTGGATCTTGCCAGGTATTTGTGACCTGGGTTGGCCACTGTTGGAAACAGGATGCTGGGCTTCATAGGCCTTAGGTCTGTCCCTTAGACAATTCTTATGCTCTTAGGCCTATGTTTGACTTATTCTTGCGGTAGACTTCTTTGAGTGAATTTCTTCAAAAAGGTAAAAAATAAATTCTAATCCGCTATAATAATACCCTTAGCGCGCATGCGCACTTCAATCGCCGTGATGCTGTGCAGTGGTGTACCAAGGGGGGGGCGGTCCACCGTGGGTGCAGCCTTAAGGGGGGGGAACAGTCGGCCCGGTCCCTATCGCACTCCCTCCCTCCTTACTGCCGCTCTCCTTACTGTTGCCGCCGAGTTGAATCAGCTCCCTTTCTCCCTCCCTGCCCCTTACCTTCATGGCGCTTTCACCCACACCCTTACCTTTTTTACAACCTGCTAAGCTAACTGCTTTCACCACATTCTCCAGCAAAAGTCAGGAAGGAATAAGCTAAATATTGCAGTATTGAGGCTTGTATGGATGCTGCGGAGACGGTGACGGGGTAGTGAAGGGAATGGCGGTGACGGAGTGGTGAAGGGGATAGTGCAGTGACGGGGACAGATTTTTTTTCCCCGTGTCATTCTCTAATGCTCACGTCAAAAGCTTCCCTCTGACTCAGCTTTCTGTTTCCGCTTTTGACTGAGCACCGCGTTGCTGATCTGAAGTTCTGTTGATGCCAGGGGTAGAAGGAGGCCCATTGCCGATCTTAAGTGTCATGGGGGGGGAAGCATTGCCGATCTTGTTGCCAAAGTAGGAAAGGTGAGGAAGGGAGAAAGATGGGCCTGTGGTGGATGAAGAGATTGAGAGAAGGGGGCAGATGATGGAAGTGGGGGGAAGAGAGAGAAGGGGCAGATGATGGAAGTGGGGGGAAGAGAGAGAAGGGGCAGATGATGGAAGTGGAGAGAAGGGGGAGAGAGAAGAGGGCAGATGATGGAAGTGGGGAGAAGGGAGAGCAAATGCTGAATGGAAGTGGAGAAAGAGAACACATACTGGATGGAAGGAGGGATAAAGAAAAAGGACATATGCTTGATGGGGGAAGAAGATAAAGTTAGTGAGATAGTGGAGGGGTGAAGGAAAGAGGTGGCATGCTGTGGTAGACATAGTGAAAAGAAGGAAACTGAGGACTGCATAGTACGAAAGAATTTAATTTAGATGGAGGCAGAAAATAAAGAAGGAAGACCAGAGAAGGGAAGAGAGAGAGGAGAGAGAGAGAGAGAGAGGAGAGAGAGAGAGATGCCAGAGAACGGGGGAATGAGACAGAGATATCAAATCTGAGCGGAGGAAATGAGAAGAGAGAGTTGCTAAAAATCACAGGGGGGAGGGAAAGAGAGATGAAAGGAGAAAGATGCCAGACCATGAGGGAACAGAGGAAAGATGATGGATGCCAGACCAAAGGGGGGGGGGGGTCTAGAGGAGAGATGGCAGGGGGAGACAGACAGTTTCTGGAAGGGGCAGACAGTGGATGGAATAGGCAGATGCTGGATTGAAGAGATAGGGCAGACACTGGAAGGAAAAGAGTGAAAAGAAGTTAAAGCAGAAACCAGAGACAACAAAAGGTAGAAAAAAAATCATTTTATTTCTATTTTGTCATTAGAATATATTAGATTTGAAATATATATCCTGCAAGAGACATAACTGGGGATTGCAAAGCCTAGCTGGCTTAGGGCTCTCTCGGACCAGGGGGCAGTTGCCCTAGTTGCCCTCCCCTAACACTATTCCTGTCATGTGCAGTATTCTGTTAGCATGATATTTCTGTGTAGCATTCTATAATAATTTGGCTTGTTCAGTTTTCTTGATAGTAGAGGGTATATGTGAAGGGGAGGGGAGACAGGGGTTTTGTTGGTCCTTGCTCTGTATATTTATAAAATGACAATTGTACAGAATATTGTTTCTTTTTATACTTTAATAAAATATGTTCAATATAAAATCATAACTGAGACTTGGGCGGATGGGATCAGATGGTTTGCGGGGACTGAGCTTGCAGAGACGGGGCGGAAATGTGTCCACAAAATAATTCTTTTATTTCTGCCGGTCAACGGGTATAAAAAGGTTGAAAAACACTGCTCTAGAGCAGAGTTGGCAGCTGCGCTGAGGTGCAGGAAGGTCCCCTGATGACTCGTCTGCTGGCTTTGCTCCGGAAGAAGTAAGTTATGTCGGAGGTGGTGGATCTGGCAGACGCAGTCATCGTGGGTCCTTGCCGCAACTCCCTGCATCTGCCAGGTCAACCCCCTCCAACGTAACTTACTTCTTCCGGAGCAAAGCCTGGAGTCATTGCGGGACCTTCCAGCACGTGGCTCCTAAACCCTCTGCTCCTTCTCCTCCTTTCTCCATCTTGGTTAATAATACTGTCATTGTTCCAGTCTCCTCTGCTCGCAACCTTGGTGTGGTCTTCGATTCTGACCTCTCATTTTCTATGCATATCCAACAAGCTACTAAGACCTGTCGCTTCTATCTCTTCAATATCACCAAAATTTGCCCCTTCCTCTCTAAGCACACTATCCGGACCCTTGTCCAAGCTCTCGTAACCTCATGCTTAGATTACTGCATTCTATTCCTAACTGGTAACCCTGACTCATCTTCTACCAACCTTGCTACGCTCATGTCACCCCTCTCCTTAAGTCACTTCTCTGGCTCCCTATCTGCCATCGCATACAGTTCAAGATCTTTTTGCTGACCTACAAATGTGTTCATTTTGCTGCCCCTTAATATCTCTCCTCACTTCTCTCTCCTTATACACCTCCCAGAGAACTCTGTTCCTCAGTTAAGTCACTCGTAGCGTTACCCTTCTCCTCCACTGCCAATTCCAGACTTCATTCCTTTCATTTCCTATGCCTGGAATAAATTACCTGAGTTTGTCTGTCAAGCCCCTTCCCTTCTTTTGTTTAAAAGCAGCCTGAAAACCCACCTTTTTGATATAGCTTTCAATCCTTAACACTATTCCTTTGCCCTCCAACCCAGCCTGCTGATTAAACTTTTCCCCTTAACTATATCCATGACATTCTGTTTGTCTGTCTTGCCTGTTTAAATTGTAAGCTCTTTCGAGCAGGGACTGTTTTATTATTCTTTGTGATTCTGTGCAGCACAGCACTGCATGTGTGTGGTAGCACTATAGAAATAATAGTATATGAAAATCCATGACCCTTTAGTGTAGCCGAAGTCAATAACCCCAAAAGTAATACTGGAAATTTATCCATTTATCCATATATGTGGTTTTCTTCTGTGCCAGGACGTGATATCAAATGGCTCACTCTAAACCTAAGTGTCTTCATACAGTCGCTGAAAGTGTTCTCCTTTTCTCACCTCATTTGCGAACCGACATCTACATTTTATACTTTCTGTGGAAGAAGAAAAGGAGGCAAGTTGCTGTTCTTTTAATTCAATCTCTTCACAAAATGTCCTTAAATTTGCCATTATAAAATCTGTTTAAATGCTGAGGAGAAATAATTAGATTGGGGTTTTTTAAATCATTCTTCTTTTGTTAAATGTTTATTGAAATTTTTAATTTTACACCAAGGAAACACCCACTTTGTAGAGAATACCAGGTGAAACAGTTCTAACAAAAGCAGTAGCAGAGATTCTGACGCATGGGGGAGAAAGGGAAAATTATGGGAAAGGCTGAATATGGGGGGTGGGGGAGAGAGGGGAAAATACTGCAGAAATAGCTAATACAAATCATGCAGCTGGGTGGTTTCCTTTTGAAAATTAAACTAAGGGCCTGTTTTACAAAGCTGCTGCTGCGCGGTAACGGCCCCGAAGCCCAGAGAGATTTAAAGGGTTTCGGAGCTGTTGCCGTGTGGCTTTGTAAAACAGGCCCTATAAGTGCCTTACATACATTGCAAATTACCTGAGCTATTCAAAATTTTCCCCCAAATGACTCTCATGTTCTCTATCTTGCTTTTCTTATTAAAGTCCATTTTCAGTTCAAAAATGATGTGTGTCATGAATATCATAGACGTTTGTGGTTGTTCTATGTTTTCCTTTGTTCCACAAATAGAAAATGTCATGATTTTAACGCTCTCCTACAGCACTGCCACAATATCCTGCAACAAGAAAGTATTTTCCTTCATTTCATCCAGAGAATTGTGCTGTAGACACTTGGATGGCCTAAAAGACAGGTCATCCAAGTGTCAATAATCAACCTATTTTTTTGGACGTATCCAGGGACTTTTTAAGCCTCTGAATGCCACTGTGTGCCCAGAGCTAAAAGGGGCATATCGAGAGGAGTGGTTAGGGCGGAATGTGGGCCGACCTAGACTTAGTCATCCTGCAAGGATAATCAAAGATTTTATGAGACTTCCTGGATGGAAATTATACGTTGTGACTTAGAAGATGTAAAAACAGTTATAAGTGCCGAAAAGGTATCCAAAAGGACCAGATAACCACTACAGAGACAAAGTAAAGACCCCCACATACTCCCTCAGTGTTCACTGACCCCCCTTCACACCCCCGCAATAATTGGAATAAAAATGTATATACTTGTCTCCAGAACATCAGCACCTAATATAGGAAAGCCTAGTAGAGCTGCAAACAGATGTCGTAAATAGCCTGGGGGGGGGTGGACTAGTGAACCATAGAGAGGAGTATCCAGGCCCATAAGCCACTTTAACCACATTTATGGTGGAACATCTGCACCCACCAACCCCCCCCCCCCAAACCATACTGAACTGCCATATAGGTGCCACCTGTAGCCATAAAGGCAATTGGGGTTGTAGACAGATGGGTATAGTGAGTTTTGGGGGTGTTCTGGGGGGCTCAGAATAACCTATAAGGGAGTTGTGGTGAGATGCTTATGTGACACCCTTTTTGTGAAGTTCACAGCAGTGTCCTGTAAGGTGCACCACTGCCTGTTGCCATGTCTGGGTGGCCAGTCCATCACAATGCCAGCCCCTCCCACATCTAAAAGGTCTTATTATGGGTGTTTGGAACTTGGATGAAATTTTGGTCAAGAATGTGGTATAAATATAGACATCCTGGCGGTCTAGACGAACAATAGCCTGGATGTCCAGATAGATTAGCGGTCTCAAACTTCTGTGGCCCACGGTCTAGTACCCGAACTTGCAATCTGGGCAACTGCAACTGGGCAACCCGATCCCGCAATCTGTGCAACTGCCTGCTGCCGACACGTATGCTGGGACTCCTGCCTTCGCGTATCTGCCGGCGACGCGAAGGCAGGAGTCCCGGCATATGCGACGGCAACAGGCAGTTGCTTTAACTGTTAAAGGAAAGATTTATAAACTATAAAGAGTTTTACCTCATGCAAAATTGTCATTTCTTTAATAAGACATTAACTAATTTTTCTGCGGCCCTCCAAGTACCTACAAATCCAAAATGTGGTCCTGCAAATGGTTTGAGTTTGAGACCACTGAGATAGATGATTTTCGAGCAAAAAAATTTTTTTTGACATATTTTTTGAAAATGGCCATTTTCCCATTGCCGACTTTGGGTGTCTAGCACTGGACTTAGATGTATGTTTTGATTATGCTCCTCCATGTTTATAGTTGCTGTGTATATATGATCAAAACTTTTCAAAACGTATTCATCATATCCTAACAAATCTCTGTAAACAGCTGACAGCTAAAAGACTGACCATTTTTGTAGACACCATGAGCGCTCAAGCAGTAGGGAAGAGTGCCACCACCAGGGCGCCAAACTCCCTCGCTACACCACTGGCGTCAGGGATGTTTTAATCACCACTGATTTACTACTGGCCATGATTACTCGTATGGTCTTAGAATAACTATTTGAAAGAGAGAACAATTTTAGTTTCGGTGGGGGGGGGGGGGGGTATTGGCTTGTTCCTCAGTCAGCAGAAGTTTCACAAGTTTCACAGCAAGGTCTTGTGTCCCTTTCCCTATACCTCCCTCCAACTCTCAAGAGCTTTTCTTAGTGCTAGAGTGTGAGAATGTTAATTAAACATTTCAGGGGGAAGGAGAATTTGAGAAATAAAAGTGTGAGAAAGCAATTATTGGTGTTGTTTCATCAGAAGAGGCAGCTGAATCACTGATCTCAGGGATTCACTTAGGAAAATCCCATCTAAAAACAGCCCATTCAGAATATAAAAGTGCTAGAAAGTGATGTTATTAAAGAGGAAGGCTACTAAAATGGTGCGTGGTCTTTGTCATAAGGCATACGGGGACAGGCTTAAAGATCTCAATATGTATACATTGGAGGAAAGGCGGGAGAGGGGAGATATGATCTGCTTCAACCTGGACACAGGGGGCAAAACATCGATCCAGAACGACGGCCACGGCACTGAACTTCCGAAAAGGGGATTATGAAGGGATGAGACACATGGTGGGGAAGAAGATTAAGAAGAGGATAAGCACTGTAAAAACGCTAGAGCAAGCATGGTCCCTTTTTAAGGACACAGTCACCAAGGAGCAAAATCTATATATACCGCGTATCAACAAGGGATCCAAGAGGAAAAAGAACAAGGAACCGGTGTAGCAGTGAAGGAAACGATCAGAGACAAGAATACTTCGTTTAAGGAATGGAAAAGGTCAAAAATGGACAAAAACTGGAAAAAGCCCAAACAACATCAATGCGGGTGCCATAAGGCAGTAAGAGGGGACAAAAGAGACTACAAGGAAAATATAGCCAATGAGGCAAAAAACTTCAAAACGATCTTTCAATATATTAAGGGGAAACGACCCGTGAAGGAAGCGGTAGGGCCATTGGATGACCATGGAATAAAAGGAGTGCTAAAGGAGGACAAAGTCATCGCCAACAAACTGAACACATTTTTTGCATTTGTATTTACCGAAGAGGATATACACAACATACCGGAAGCCAACAGGCTATACGCAGGAAATGAAGATGGGAAATTGACAGGGTTGACGATCAGTCTAGAAGAAGTATCCAGGCAGATTGAGAGGCTTAAAAATGATAAATCCCCGGGACCGGATGGCATCCAACCGAGGGTAATAAAGGAACTGAAAGGGACTATAGCTTAACTGCTTCAACTAATAGCCAATCTGTCGATCAAATCAGGAAGGATTCCGGAAGACTGGAAAGTGGCAAATATTACGCCAATCTTCAAGAAAGGTTCGAGGAGAGATCCGGAAAACTACAGATCGGTGAGTTTGACCTCAGTACCGGGAAAGATGGTAGAGGCGCTGATAAAGGATCGCATCATTGATCACCTTGATGGACACAATCTGATGAGGACAAGCCAGCATGGCTTCAGCATAAGAAAATCTTGCTTGACGAACTTGCTGCACTTCTTCGAGGGAGTAAACGTGCAGATAGACAAGGGTGACCCGGTCGACATCGTATATCTGGATTTTCAGAAGGTTCCGCTTGATCGACTACTTTGAAAAATTGCAAGCCATGGAATCGAAGGTGAAATACTCACGTGGATTAAAAACTGGCTGGCGGATAGGAAACAGAGAGTGGGGGGTAAATGGACAATACTCAGACTGGAAAAGCGTCATGAGTGGAGTGCCACAGGGTTCGGTACTTGGACCTATGATCTTTGACATATTTATAAATTGGTACGACGAATGAGGTGATTAAATTTGCAGACGATTCAAAGTTATTCAGAGTAGTGAAGACGCAGGAGGATTGCGAAGCTAGCCGAAAAATTACCGCCTACTTAAAAGGAGGCGGGAGCGGCTAGCGCACATGGCATTTTAGCGCGCTCTAAGCATGCGCTAAATCCGCTAGCGCACCTTTGTAAAAGGAGCCCTTAGTGTCCTTTTGAAACTCATAGTATTAAAGATTATAAAATTATGAAAAATCCATTTAGAAAACTACTCTTTTGAACTAATGAAAAGATATGGTGAAATAAAATCCTATTGACAATTCATTGAGAGTGTCACCTCTGACCGTTCAAAGAATATAAATGAAATATTTAGAATAAGCAGTGTCACTTTATATTGATTTGAGCTTATTCTTAAAGTTTGTGGAAATTGAGTGCCTATGAAGCAATCCTTATGTTCTGACATTCTTATGTTTAAGTTGTAGTGACCTACACAAGTAACTAACCATTCAAAGTTCTATGCAATAAATAATTAGATACCAGGGACATGTTAAGATAAAACAGTTTTATTGATGATTCACAAAATAGGTAGGTACATGACACTCGTTGAGCAAAACAATAAGAGAACATCAGAAAATGTAAGAGTCAGTCAATGTAAAAAAAAAAAAAAAAAATCTCAGTTCCAATTTTTAGAGAAGAAGCAGCATCTGCTTAAATGAACTGCCTCCTCTGTTTCCTCTTCCTGCCCTGGGATTCCTGTGAAACTCCATTTTACTCATAAGCTCCTCACATTATAATACAATTCATGGATCACTTCTTGAATTATATATCAGCATCTCAGTGTCCTCGACTCAAAAACATTACTCCCAAACCTCATTCTCTAACATGCCTCCTAGAGAAAGAGAGAAAGAATATGGAAAATACTCTCCAGAAGACATTCAAAATTCAGGAATTCCTTTTATTAAAAAATCTCACAGTTCCCTTGGCAGAGAATCAAGGCTGTATTAGAGCAGTGCTTCTCAACTTCTTCAAACCAAGTACCCCTTAAGCCTTACAAATAACAAACCAAGTACCCCTACCCAAGCTCCTCCCCAGACCTGCCTAAACTCCGCCCCAGACCCACCCAAACCCCGCTCTACCCACCCAAGCTCTGCCCCTGACTCCAATCCCATAATTAGTACTAACTGTAATGCAATTTCTTCCATCCATTTTTTTATATACACACAATATAATCTTATTAATACATAATGGTAACCACAAAATTAAAAAAACACAAAGCACATTGTGCGCAGAGAAAATGTTAATTATCATTTATATTCGAGTTTTTTTCAAAGAGGTCAAGACAGATGACTTTAAAATATGCAATGTCATCTCAGTAACAACTATAGAAAAATAGACAAATATAGTGCAAAATATAGACAGCAGATATGAATTCTCAAAACTGACACATTTTGGTCACTAAATTGAAAATAAGATCATTTTTCCTACCTTTGTTGTCTGGTGATTTCATGAGTCTCTGTTTGCACTTCCTTATGACTATGCATCCAATATTTATTTCTTTCTGCCTCCTGCATGCTTCATCTCCTCCAGACCTCATTCCCTTCCCCAGCCAACATCTCCCTCTGTCCCTCCATGAGTTCAACTTTTCTTCCTCTCTCCTCCATCCCTATTGGCAACAAGGCTCCCTCTCTCTCACTGTCCATCTGTAATGAGAGATCCAGGCATCTCTCCCACTCCCCTCTACTGCCACATCCAACATTTCTATCTCTCTTATCCCTCTGTTCATGTGCAGCATTTTTCACCACTGCCCACCAGCCCCATGCCCATTTCTCCTTCTATCACCCCTCTCCGACACCATGCCATATCTCTCCCTCCAGCACTATGTCCAACATTCCTCCCCCTTGCATCCCCTTCAATCTGTCCCTCTGGTCCCTCTTCACCACATATCCAACATTTCTCCCTCTCATCCTTCTATTCTACATGCATCTCTACCTCACTTCTCTCTCTCTCTCCATGCCCAATTTTCCTTTTTTCCTTTCCCTATGTGCACCATCTCTCACTCACACTCATGCCCAACAATTCTCCCTTTTTATTCCCTCCCCGCTATGTCCTAAGTTAGTACCCCCTTCCTCTCTCCATTCTGTGTCCCATGTTCATGCCCTCCTTTCTTTCTGTGTCAAGTTCGTGCCCCCTCCCCCTCACTGCCTTCCAGCCTTTATCCCAAAATTAAATTGCACTGCCGGGGATCTCTGCCTGTCCCCCTCTCCCTCCCCTGAAGCCGACCTATCCACAGAAGTCACCTGGGATCCCTGCTCATCTGCCTGTCTGTCTGCCTACCCGCCGCACCCCCCCCCACCCCCAACCCCAAAGCTGACCCTGTTACTTTGTTGGAGCCGAACTCGCTCCATACTCTCCCAGCAGCAATTCCGTGCAGGGATGGTGTATGCAGTCATTTACACTTTGCACGTGGTTGGCCCACAATCCTTCCCTTTGACATCAATTCCAAGGGTACGAGTGTTAAGAAATACTGTATTAGAGAGTCCAGTGCTTCTCACTAGTGGCATAGCTGGGTGGAGTCAGCCAATCCCCCAGATTTTGAATGAAATGGTGTTTATGCAGCTCAGCCCTTCAGCATTTCATTGGCATATATTGTACAAAAGGTCTGCTCCCCCTTGTCATCAAAACCTGGCTACACCTCAGTCTCCCACCACCTCATAATTGAAGCCAGTATACTAATTAAGCAACTAACTTTAAGCACCTATTTAGGCAACCATCTTTAGGTGCCTCTTATAGAATTTGCCTTTAAGTGGCAATTCTATAACCACAAATCCGTGCAGGACTGCCTTTATAGAATACTAGCACAAGTCAGCATTTTCATACCTAACTTTAGACGCAGGCTCTTAAGTCAGCTTAAATGCTGGTGCACATTCTAGCACCTAAGAATTGTCAGTTATGCTCCTAAATGACAGTATTGTATAACATTGTGCTCATTGCTTGGCATGCTCATGCCCCTCCCAGATCTATGCTTCCTTTGAAGTTGCGGACAATAGTTACCTCAGCGCTCAGTTTATAGAATAGGGAAATAAGTCAGTTATGTGCTCAACTGCAAATTTTTGATAATAGGTGCTTAAGGCTAATTATTGGTGCTTATAGCCAATTCAGTGCTAATTTAGCACTAATTAACAAGTTAAGTGTATAATTGACCCTATTCTATAACTGTGTGCCTAACTTTGGGCGCCATTTATAGAACTTGGGGGACAATATGCAGTTTTAGTTTTGGTGGGGTTTGTGTATAATATATGTGTGACTTTCTTTTTCAGAACTTATCTATTTTGAAGGGCCTGTCAAGTTTGGAATTGGGACAATTCCTACAGTGAGTGATTTTATAGTTAATTCTTAAGGGACACCAGCACTGAGGTGAAAGAATTGAAAGCTTTCCTATCAGTAGCAAAACGTATTAGTTCTGATTATACAGAAACAGCAGAACCCAGATTGTAAGGAGGACTTGGCAATGCAGCCTGCATCAGGAGTCAACGAGAGACCTTACAAGGGGATAATGAATGGTTTCTAAACTAAAAGCACGGGGAGGCAATCCAAAATGTAGTGGCTCATGTCACCCAAAACAGTGTCCTCGGGTCCTCCTTACAATCTGTGTCCTTCTGAACAAGACTTTCTATATAATCAGAACTAATAAACGTTGCTACTAACTGGAAGGCTTTCGTCTCTTTCACCTCACTGTTGGTGTCCGCCAAGTATATCTCCTTGAGATTGACTTTTCCTCCTTTTTCTCTAATTCATAAGCTTCTATTGATTGGATGTTCTGTTGCATGTAGATCCTAGCTAGGTTGTTCTTGTCATGACAAGGAAGCATTTTGTCATACCAAGTTTATTTTGTACATCGCCTTGAATTTTGATATGGCGATTAATCAAACTATTTAATAAACTTGGAAACTTGGAAACAGTACAAATTATCCTTCCCTGAAAAAATTAGAGCTTCCTCAATTCTGGGTGAACTCGGCACCCACTATATTAGCGAAATATTTCACCAAGAAGTGGCTCATAGATTTCTTTTCTCTGCTTTCCTCTTCATTTTCTACCCTACATTTTTCTTGAGCACCAATTTTTCACATTCAGCTTTTTTTCCCCATTTTTCTGCCTTATGATATCTTTCTACTTTTCTACCTCTTCCCATGATGGACCTACAGGAGGGAGGAGAAAGAGAGAGAGAGAAAGACCCAACATTAGAAGTAAGTATTAATAGAAATGTTCTTCAATGCAAAGTGAGGTCCACAGACAGTAGCAAAAAAATGAATGATGGCCACCACTGACCTGCAGGCCTTGCATTGAAGAACACTGTCTATAGGCTTGATGGTGTTTTGGTTATTTTGTAGGTTTTTTATGGCAGCTCTTTCTAGTAGAGAAAGGTTATACACAAGTTTCTTTTGTTTGTTATAAAGCTGTAGTTTCAACCCTTGTATGAAACTCCATGTGCTTGTCTTATTTAAGTTCTGTTCTTCTTGGGGGAGGAGGGGAGTAAAATACTTCGTGTGTATTATTTTGTTTAAAATTTTAATCTGGTCTGTTGGTAATGGTGTCTCTTTTCTTTGAAAAATTATTCGGTAGCAGTACTCACTCTGCGCATTAGCCCAGGATAATTTCTTGCCTCCAATTCACAAATTTTGATTACTTTACATTACAATGTTGTTATCCGCATGACTCTCTATATGTGATACATCGGATATCCCAGACCCCTGAGGAAGGAGTGTTTCTCCGAAACACGGACCATGTTGGGTCCGCACTCCATGTATTTGAGAGCCATTTTTATGGATTACAATTTTGTACAATTTTTTAAATAAAGATTCCTGTTTTTGGTGTTTGCCTTTTACTGCAGACCCGTTGGATTTTTTCTTTGTTTTGCTTTGAAAATATATTCTAAAATATCCAAAGTACAGTATTCAAAATACATCAGCAATATACTTTAACTGCTATATCCAACATTACAAATGCTTACTATCTGAGGGAGCATTGAACTGCCGTGTATCATGGCCGCGGTTTGTATTTCCTGCACTTTTAAACTCAGCTGATTTGACGCTCACCTAATAACGTGCCAGTGTCAAAGGCTCAGCTGACAGCGCTTCTCAGATCCTATACAAACCGTAGATTATAAGAAGCATGATGTCATATTTTTATTCTGAATTGTCTTCATCTGTAATGACATGCTTCACCTTCTATGCCTTTCTACAGGGAGAATATAATGTGTCACTGGAGCTCTTTAATGAAGACAACTATAACATTGCTTGTGGAAATCTTACTCTGGTCAGCCACTGACTACATTTCAATTCATCTCCAACTTTGCGGAAATAACTTGAAAACTGAAATCCAACAAACTGCTTTAACTGTGTTCAATGACAAGGGCTGGAGTCAAAGCAAAAGCATCAATGGACAATTTATTAAATAATTCCATATTTCCTTCCTCATGTCCTTGAATTAATATCTGCCTAGGCATATTTTCTTTTAAGGACGTGCATAAGGCAAAATGTTTTGGTTCATTTTCACTTTATTTGGGTTTTCTTTCCTATTTTTGAGATATTTTGTTTATTTCAACATTCATTTTTAATAAAGAATGTTTAAAGCACATCAGAACTTTTTAACATGATTTGATTAACTTGACACATTAATTCATAAGTTGACGCAGCAAGGGTGGGGTGGTAGATGCAGTCCACCCCAGGTGCAGGCTGTGGTTACTTGGAGTGGTTATGGGGCCATCGTCTTCATGTGCATGGCCATTCGCTCTGCTGGCCTTTGCCCCCTCTGATGTCAACTTCCTGTTCTGGGGCAGAGGGCTGGCAGGGATGATGACAATGCACATGCTGACTATAGCCCCATGACTGCTCTGTGCACCCTCCTCCATTGCTTGGAGGAGGGGATGCTGCACCCATGATAGCCATTGATCCAGGTACACTTCTGATGCACACTAAGTGGCCTGTTTACTAAACTATGGTAAACTTTGCACATAAGTGCACATTTAACACAAAAATTAATGTCTGGTAAGTGCAGAGCTTGTGCAATAAATTCAGTTTAGTGCTCTGCATCTGCCCAGCATATACCACACAGGACACACACAATTGATGCATTCCACTGTGTTACAAGCTCGAGCCGATAGTGTAGCGGGCCCGCGCTATTGGCCCAAGCATGTAAAACAGTGGCAGTGAGTCACAATTCTACATGATAGCTCCGCACAGTAAAGCTAACAGCCCATAGCACCTCCAACTCCCTCCCCTCCAACAAAACACAACACCAATCCTTTTGATGTCAACACCAAAGACCTCAACACCATACCAACCCCCTGATCTCAACACCAACTCCCCAACACCAACCTAATTCTACAATTAGGGGTCTGCAAAGTGATGGACTGAACACCCAGACATGACACCTAAATAGTGGGGTACCTTACAGAGCACTGCTGTAAACTTCACAAAAAGGGTGCCATGGCTTCTCCTCACTACAACTCCCTTATAGAAACATAGAAGATGACGGCAGAAAAGGGCTACAGCCCATCAAGTCTGCCCACTCTGCTTACCCACAAACCATCTCCTGAATCCCCTAGACCTACTTATCTACCACCCCAATAACCCTCATGGCTGCAGGAGCCACTTATATGCCAGTACAAAAGGGTTTTGGGGGTGTATAAGGGAGTGCACATGTTTAAGTATCAATGCAGTGATTACAGGGGCTTATGGGCATGAGTCCTCCTCTCCATGGGTCCCTAACCCACCCCAAGATGATTTAAGCCGCCTCTGGGCTGGACGACTAGGCTTTCCTATGCCAGGCGGCCAGGTGATGATGGTCTGGAGGTTGAAATTTAAAGTCGTGAATATATTTTTTATGGGGGGGGGTTGGTGATCACTGGGGTAGTGTGTGTGGGTCTGTGTTATGTGTTTGAAGTGCTTATCTGGTGAGTTTAGGTGGGTTTGTTGTTAAACTTTCGGTTATACATGCTGTACGACTAAGTCTAAGCCGGCCCACGTCCTGACCAACTCCCGCCCTCGACACGCCTCCCGAAACGCCCCGTTTAGCTGTGGGCGTTGAGTGGCACTATGAAGGCCTAGGTCATTTAGAAATACATCCAAAACCCGATTTTATTATCGGCACTTGGACGTTTTTGAGAAATGTTCATCCAAGTGCCAACTTTGGCTGATTTTTGGACATTTTTCTCTTTCGATTATGAGCCCCCTTAAGTCTAACAAATATCAACCAAGTACCCCACCCAAGCTCCACCCCAGACCCCACCCCATAATAATAATACTAATTGTAATGCAATTTCTTCCATCCATTTTTCATATACACACACAATATAATCTTATTAATTATAATATAATAATAATATAATAATTATTAATAATGGTAACCACAAAATTAAAACAACACAAAGCACAGGGTACGCAGAGAAAATCTTAATTATCATTTATATTTGGGGGGGTTTCAAAGAGGTCAAGGCAGATGACTTTAAAATATGCAATGTCACCTCAGTAACAGCTATAGAAAAATAGACAAATCTAGTGCAAAATATAGACAGCAGATATGAATTCTCAAAACTGACACTTTTCTATCAGTAAATTTAAAATAAAATAATTTTTCCTACCTTTGTTGTCTGGTGATTTCATGAGTCTCTGATTACACTTCCTTCTGACTGTGCATCCAACATTTCTTTCTTTCTGCATGCTTCATCTCCTCTGGACCTCATTCCCTTCCCCAACTAACATCTCTGTCCCTCCATGAGTCCAACTTTTCTTCCTCTCTCCTCCACCCCTATTGGCAACATGTCTCCCTCTCTCTCTCTCACTGTCCATCTGTCTTGAGAGATCGAGGCATCTCTCCCATCCCCTCTACTGCCACATCCAACATTTCTTCCTGTCTTATCTCCTGGAACATGTGCAGCTTTTTTCACTACTGCCCACCAGCCCCATGCCCATTTCTCCTTCTATCACTATGTCCAATATTCCTCCACATTGCATCCCCTTCAATCTGTCCCTCCATCTCTCCAACACATATCCAACATTTCTCCCTCTCATCCTTCTCTCCCCCATGCATCTCTACCTCTCTCTCTCTCTATACCCAATCAATTTTCCTCTTTCTTTCTTTGATCCTTCTCTTTTCCTGTTCTCTCACCCACCGACAGCATCTCTCTTTCCCTCTCTTCCTAACCTCCAGCCTGTGCAACATGTGTCCTTCCGTTATTCCCAACTCCAGCACCCACTCCTCAGCTGGATCCAACCTCTTCCCATTTCCCGATTCCCCCACCTACCAGTTGGCTGCCGATGTATTTTAAAATCTTTGGGCAGCTGGAGGCACAATGAAGCCAGCCTCCCGCCGTCTACCTGCCTGCCTCAGAAATGTTCTTTCTGCAGCGTTCTGCACTTCTGGGGCAGGCAGGCAGGCAGACAGCGGAAGGCTGGGTTCATTGTGCTGCTAGCCACCCAAAGATTTTAATATACAGTGGCGGGGAGCTGGTAGGTAGAGGGAATTGGGAACTGAGGAAGGTTGGATTCAGCTGAGAGGAGTGGAGGTTTGGGTTGGGTTGGCTTTGACGGAGGGGGGCGGGCATGAAGGAGGGATCGCCAGTGGCAGTGGCTTAGGTGGAGGCAGACGGGCAGGCAATATTGCGGCAGCATTTACCCCCAACAAACGGCTCGCATACTGCATGTTGAGAAACACTGCTTTAGAGGACAGGAAGGACAGAGAAGATATGATACAGACATTTAAATACCTGAAAGGTATTAATACAGAACCAAATCTTTTCCAGAGAAGGGAAAATGGTAAAACTAGTGGGCATAAGTTGAGGTTGCAGGGTGATAGACTTAGGAGTAATGTTAGGAAATTTTTAGAATAAATATTCATTTTTTCCCTTTTGTTCATACACATCCAGGGTGGGGTGGGGGATGGGAATATTTTATGATTTCTTTTGCATATAATTACTTGTTGGGTATAAGGGAGGGGGATATTTGATGAGAGCTATAATTTGATGATATATTAAGTGATGTTAAAGTATAAAATGATTGTATTTTGTGTTACACTTATTGTGAGTTTTAAAAATGAATAAAGATTAAAAAAAAAAAAAAAGAAATTCTTTTTCACGGAGAGTGTGGTAAATGCCTGGAATTCCCTCCCGAGAGAGGTGATGAAGAGGAAAATGGTGACGAAACTCAAAAAATCATGAGATGAACACAGAGGATCTCTAATTAGAAAACGAATGGTACAAATTGAAGAACTAAGGCCGGTACTAGGCAGACTTGCACCGCCTTTTTCCCGTCTTTGGAAATTTGGTTTAGGATGGGCTGGAGGGGTCTTCAATGGGAACTCCAGTAATTAGGAATATGAGGACGGCAGACTTTTCTGGTCTGTATCCCACAAACGACAAGATGGTTTGGATAGGCTGGAGTGAGCTTGGATGGCAACTTTACGGTCTATGGCCAAGAAATATCAAAGAAAAAAGACAATTTAATTTAATCATGAATTTATAGTGCATGTAACTATTGGGCAGGCTGGAAGGACTGTTTGGATAAAGACCCGATCTGCTGTCATTTACTATGTTAGAATTCTACCTTTGCGTGGTTACTGAAGGTATCCTTACAGGAAAAATACATGCATTAAAATGGATTAACCCCATTCACCAGGCTAATGACCTGCCAAGCTTCAGTGGAGATACAGATGTATCCTTTAAATCGTGCACAAGAATAACTGAGCAGCTTAGCTCAGCCAATTGATTTTTATCTCCCATCATCTACAATACTACTTTGTTAGACTGCAAGCAATTAGCACGGGGAAAATATTACCCTGCAGACAGTGAGGCAATTTCATTTTCATTCCAATATTATTTTACACTGAAGCAGAAAACCCAGCTTGCGGTGGATTATAATCACAAAACAAATGCAAAACATGAAGAGAGCAAATTTAACCCCCCCCCCCCCAAAAAAAAAAAAAATGATGGAAACAGAATAGGCAAATTCCTAACGAATCCCTTCATAATAAGTGCCAATCTCCCAAATGTTTTAGATAACTCTGCTTCAGCAATTAAATGAAAATCACAGGGCACAAAACAGCTAGGCACTCAATAGGGAAAAGGAGTTACTGTACATAGAATAATCTTCATTTGAAAAAAAAAAAAAAATAATTGGCAGGGTCTACCCAGTCCCCACAGCAAATAGTCCCTTGGGATGATTAAATGCTTTTGAAGCCTTATGAAGTGAGTGATGCTCTATATAGAAGTCAATCAGTCATATATTCTTGTTAATTAATGGAAAACCATTTTCCTCCATTTTTGCCACCTGTACATCCTCCAACCTCTACATAAATATTCTAGAAGAATTTCAAATAAAATATACATTATTTCAATCCTGTGATGTGGGCTATATTGTTTTCTTTCAAGTGCTTTTTGTGATCTGCCAAGGATTCACAGTATATATAGGAATGGAATAGATATTGCACCATTCACAGAAGAAATTGTTTATGAACTTGAAAAACTGAAAGTAGACAACGTTTCCCTCCCTCCCCCCCCCCCCCCCCCAGTTAAAGGATGTAAACTCAAAAAACACCATCAACACCTTCTCTCACATCAGACAGCATTATGGGGTAAAGATCTAGAACAATTGCTTTCGCCCACTACTTATGAGGAATTCAGGAAGCGCCTAAAAACACATATCAAGTTTCAAGCTTAATTTAAATTCTAAGCGATATACATGTTAATAAAATTACAAAGTAAGGGGGATAATACAATAAATAAATAAAAAAATAAAAAAACTAAGACTTACACAACTATTAACAAATTTGATGAAACTAGGAACATAAGGGAGGAGATGGGTAGGGATTACAATTTGTATAAAAGTTAAAGAGACAAGTAAGGAGGATACATAAGGAAAGGGAGGATAAAAAAAAATTACTTCAATAAAATTGTAGAAAGAAAGATAAAATTAGTTCAAAGACTAAATGATTAGTTTATAAAGGCATCTTTAAAGAGAAAACTCTTCAGTTTACCTTTTTCTATATTGTGTTCTTCCCTTAGATGGCTAGGGGGGCCGTGGCCCGTAACTGAAAAGATCAACTGTCGTCTAGTGTTAATAATTTTAAGGGAAGGAATCGTTAGCAAATGCTGTTCAGCAGATCTTAATGTTCTATTGGAGGTATAAGGAATTAATAACTTGTAGATGAAAGCCGGAGTTTTAGAAATTAGGGATTTAAATGTGAGCAGACATAGTTTATATGTTACCCGATGGGCAACCGGAAGCCAGTGGGCTTTCATAAGAAGAGGTGTAATGTGGTCGAACTTCTTTGCTTTGAAAATGAGCTTAATGGATGTATTTTGAATGATCTGAAGACGTTTGAGTTCTTTTTGAGCTATTCCGTTGAACAGAGCATTACAATAGTCTATTTTGGAAATAACAAGAGAGTGGATAAGAATATTGAGAGAATTAGCGCAAAGAAATTGAGAAACAGAACGAATTTGACGAAGCCTAAAAAAAGAGGATTTAACAATACTACTGATATGGTCATGAAAAGAAAGTTTGTGATCAAAAATAATTCCCAGAATCTTGATGTTATATACTTGTTTCAACGGAAAACCCTTGATAGTAATTGAAAAGTTAAGTTTTAAATCATCCTTCCAGGGAAAAAGCATCACATTTGATTTATTGATATTCAGTGCTAGTCTATTATTATTCAGCCATTGATGTATTTTTTCAAGTTTCATATTGATTGATGGTATGTCCAAAGGGTTATTGGTGTCTAGTGGGTGTAAGAGTTGAATATCATCGGCATAGGCAAATACATTAAAGCCGATGGATTGACACAGGGTCAGCAATGGGGCAAGAAAAATGTTGAACAGAAGTGGAGATCCTTGAGGAACACCATATGTTGTGGTGAAGCTATCAGAAGTTTCGTTGTTGAATAACACGGATGAAGTACGGTCGGAGAAATAAGATTGAAACCAAGATAAAACCTGGTCTGTGATGCCAATAGATTGGAGCCTGTTTAATAAAAGCTCATGGTCGATCGTATCGAAGGCAGCCGAGAGATCTATAGAGATTAAAAGAACTGATTGGTGGTGATCTAGAAAACTGACCCGTACAACTCTTTCTCTTCAATAACGGTTCTCTTGACCTATTAACTACTTTCATCCACCTCTGTTAAGTTCAATCAGTTTGTACCATCTTTTAATCTTTGTAAACCGCATAGAACTTCACGGTCCTGCGGTATATAAACTGTTATTATTATTATTATTTTACTTATCCCAAAGAAAATGTTCTTCCAGGTTTCAGTAAAACCTTACCTTCTAATTTCTATCAAGAAATTATGTTGAAAGTCACCTGGCAAGTAGTTAAGAGGTTATCCCTCAACTTTCCTTGTTTTCCTCTGAAACAGTTGCTAAATGTTAATATCTTTATGATTATCTTGTTTCTTTATATCTCATTTACAAGCTAATAAGATAATGCTTTCTTCATTACATTCTACCAGAATCATAACCATTAAACATCACAAGATTGAGGTTATTGAAAACTGGGCAAGTATAACAAATCTTCAGCAGGGCTTAACACTTGTGGGACCCTGTGCAGACCAAACTGGGCTCCCCCCCCCCAATCCTAGTATAGCATCTCCCCCCCCCCTCATTTCCCCATCTACCTTAAAATTTGTCTCTCACCACCAGCATTAAACCTGGATATTCAATCATAGATCATATGTGACCACAGGCATTGAATATCTGGGGGGGGGGGGGGGTGGACGGATGGGACGACACTAAAATGTTAACCAGTTAAGCCAATTTGTAGCACTGATTAGTTAAGTTGTTAGTGAAAAGGTAAGACTGATATTTATGTGGTCAAACTTAGGCCCAGATTCACTAAGAGCACGGATCCAATCCAATCCACGAGGGATCCGATCTGATCCGTGTCCGGGGGACTGATTCACGAATCACCCTCATGCAAATGGAATCACGCCACCAACCGAGCGCTTTGATCGTTCTATAGTGATCCAGACGCATGTGCAGACCATCTGTAGACCATCTGTTTTTTTAATTCTAATTTTTAACTTTTTAGCGAGCCTAGCAAGCCCATGGTTTTAACCCACTTTAAACCCGTGGGTTAAAACATGGACTCGCACTGCGAAGAAAGGCCGGGGCAGAAGCAGGGCAGTGTTCAGGGCAGAGAGAACAGGAGAGTCGCGGCAGAAGCAGGGCAACGCTCGGGGCAGAGAGAGCAGGAGAGTCGGGGGCAGAGCGCGCAGGAGAGTCAGGGCAGAGAGATCAGGAGAATCGGGGCAGAAGCAGGGCTGTGCTCAGGGCAGAGAGAGCAGGAGAAGAGAGCTGGAAAGTCAGGGCAGAGAGCAGGAGATGCAGTCAGAAAGCAGTGAACGACTGGTCCCTGGCAGTCGCTTGTTTGCTGATTGGCCAGCCCAGTCGGTGTTGCACTTTTTGGTTAGTGAATCGCTGCCTGCCTACATTTGAATGCCATTCCCCCTCATTTGCATGCGCGGATTGGAGGATGATCGGGACAGAGGTTAGTGAATCGGGGTGGAGGGAAATCGGATCGCAAATGGGTCACAAACCGATCAGTGCATGATCTGTTTGCTTAGTGAATCTAGCCCTTAAGCGCTAAACTTATCCAGTTAGGCGCTGGGATTTTGGCTGAATTTTCACATTTAACTAGGTAAGTCACACAACATAGCCTGTTCAGAAGTAGGTGCTAACTGTGAATATTCAGCAGGAGATAACTTGGTAAGAACATAAAGATATAAGCATTGCCATATTCAGACAGACCGAAGGTTCATCAAGCTCAGTATTCTGTTTCCAACAGTGGCAAACCCAGGTCACAAATACCTAGCAAGATCTCAGTAAAACAGATTTTATTCTGCCTATCCTAGAAATAAGCAAAATATTTTTCTAAGTTCATCTTAAAAATGGCTTATGGACTTTTCTTTTAGGTGGGAGATGGAGAAATGGCAGATGAAGTTCAATGTGGAGAAATGCAAGGTAATGCATTTAGGAAATAAGAATAAGGAATACGAGTATACAATGTCAGGTGCAACTCTGGGGAAGAGCGAACAAGAAAAGGACCTGGGTGTACTGATAGATAGGACCCTGAAGCCGTCGGCACAATGCGCGGCAGCGGCAAAGAAGGCAAATAGAATGTTGGGCATGATAAAGAAAGGAATCTCGAGTAGATCGGAGAAAGTTATAATGCCGCTTTATAGGGCAATGGTCAGACCACACTTGGAATACTGCGTCCAACATTGGTCTCCCTACCTAAAGAAGGATATAAAACTGCTGGAGAGGGTGCAGAGACGAGCGACAAAACTGGTGAAGGGTATGGAGAGACTGGAATATGAGGATAGACTTATAACACTAGGATTGTTCTCCCTTGAGAAAAGGAGACTGCGTGGGGATATGATCGAGACCTTCAAAATACTGAAAGGAATCGACAAAATAGAGCAGAGAAGATTATTTACACTGTCCAATTTGACACGGACTAGAGGACATGTAATGAAGCTAAGGGGGGGCAAGTTCAGGACTAATATCAGGAAGTTCTGCTTCACTCAGAGGGTGGTTGACGCCTGGAATGCCCTCCCAGAGGAGATTATTGCAGAATCGACCGTCCTAGGCTTCAAGAGCAAACTAGATGCATATCTCCTTAAGAGAGGCATATAAAGATATGGTGGACTATAAATTACGCCAGGTGTACACCTGGCAGGGCCTCCGCGTGTGCGGATCGCCGGACCGAAGGACCGAAGGTCTGATCCGGAGATGGCAGTTCTTATGTTCTTATGTTCTTAGTATACAGAGTATGAGAGATAATGAACAGCAAATTCTTAGGTGACAAATCGGTTGAACAGTTTCGTTTTTACTAATTTTCTAAAACTAAAATAGGATGAGGAGTGCATGATGACGTTACCCAGCCAGTCGTTCAGTTTACCTGCCTGGAAGGCTAGAGTTCTGTCCAGGAATCTTTTGTAATGGCAGGCCTTTATTGTTGGATGTGTAAATATGTGGAATTTACGTGTGGGTCTAATAGTACAATCCAAATTGAAGTGGGGGACTAGGTACATAGGGGCCAAGCCAAAGACTGATTTGAAACAGAGACAGGAAAATTTGAATAAAACTCTTGCCTCGAGGGGCAGCCAATGAGGTTTTTGATAATAGGGACTTATGTGTTCCCATTTTTTTAAACCGAAAATCAGACATACTGCCGAATTTTGAATAATTCAGAGTTTTTGAAGGGTTATAAGAATATAAGAAATGCCTCCGCTGGGTCAGACCTGAGGTCCATCATGCCCAGCAGTCTGCTTACGCGGCGGCCCAACAGGTCCAGGACCTGTGCAGTAATCCTCTATCTATACCCCTCTATCCCCTTTTCCAGCAGGAAATTGTCCAATCCTTTCTTAAACCCCAGTACCGTACTCTGCCCTATAACATCCTCTGGAAGCGCATTCCAGGTGTCCACCACACGCTGGGTAAAGAAGAACTTTCTAACATTCGTTTTGAATCTGGGTTTTTTTGAAAGATCCTAAATAAATAATGTTACAATAGTCCAGCATGCTTAGAATAGACAATTGTACCAGTAGACGGAATGATGCTGCATCGAAGTATTTTTTGATGATTCTTAGCTTCCATAATGTTCAGAAGCATTTTCTAGTCAATAAATCCGTTTGAGCGTCTAAAGTAAGGTATCGGTCGAGCGCCACTCCCAGAATTTTTTTGAAATTGACAATAGGGAAGTCCTTTCCATTCAAGGAAATTTTTGAATCTTTGATTTTATCGTTTGGGCTTGCCAGGAAAAATTTGGTTTTATCTGAGTTAAGTTTCAGTTTGAATTCTGTCATCCATAATTCGATTTGTTTTAGGACGAATGCCAGGTGATTCTTTGTCTCGGAGGTTAGGTTTCTGAGGGGAAGATCTATGGTGATGTCATCTGCGTAGATATAGAATTTGACTTTTAAGCTTTGTAATAGGTTCCCCAATGGGGCAAGGTAGATGTTAAACAGGGTAGGGAACAGAAGGGAACCCTGCGAGACTCTGCAAGTGTTTGTCCATCTGCATGATTGTTTGTTATCACTGTGGACTTGGCAAGATCATTTACTCAAGAAACCCTGAAACCAGAGTATGGGGGGGATGTCAATTTTTTTTTGTTTCATTAAAGTCATGCTTTCAAAGATAACCTGGAGAAAGGAATGTCCACAGGACTGTTCACCCATTGGAAAACCCTCTTTGTAATTTGCCTCTCCTTTTTGCAGAGAATGGGAGCGGAGCCAGGGGCAAGCCGACTATGGCACTGAAATTTCATTTCTTTAAACCCCTGCACCTTGTTTAACCTTCATATTTTGCATTTGCCAAGTGCACAGGCTAAAAATAATTTCCTGCAGCCATCACAAATTTTCAAAGAATCCTCAGGCCTGCAAGCTACTTGGGACGGACTGAAAACCATATTCAGAATAACTATCAGCTGTAAAATGAAGTAGGAATGAAGAAGAATTCTTCCTGGTTTTGAGATCATATTAATGATTTGAGAAAAGCACTACAATATTTTAGTAAGAGTAATGAGTTAGAAAAATTTATTTCCAGACTTCTTTGCAGATGGTGCTGTTTGATGTTTTTTGACATCCCCCGGGGTCTGTGAATAGATACAGAAGCTGGGGTGTTGTTTTTTTTTAAGACTTTCTTAATTGCAAAAAAGTCAATTCGAAGCAGTTGGAGGTCACTTGAAGTTCCATCTTTTGCACAGTGTAAAATGAAATGAATAATTCAATGTCAGTGGAAAGCCTGACTGCTAAGGAATCAGAAGAGAGAAAGTTCTCTAAAAGTTAGGGAAGATACATTTTTTACCTTGCTCGTACTGTAAAAAAGCCTTGTTTATTCACAAAAAGTAATTTTATAAAACAGGGCACACAGGCAGGTAAAGCAAGTATGTGTGTAACACTGGTAGAAATTCAGCATAATAAATGCATGAATTTATCCCTGCTGTTACTAATTTTTCCTACTACTGTACTACTATTACCATTAAAGTGATTGTAAGTGTTGGATTCTATTTTATATGAAATGATTGACTGTAAATAAACAATGAAGCTGTCCCAAGTTTTATCCAAGTCAAGTAAACATTGGTTAGAGTTTATGACTATTGGACTGGACAGAATGATTGGATGAGAGGACCAAGTGTAGGATGAATGGTTTATTGCACCTTCCAGCCTTTCCCTGACCTCAAGCAGTCCTGAAAATTATTCAGGGTAACTCAGGGTTAGCTGTCTGTCCCTTAGAGCAGACACAATTCTGTATAGGATGCCAATGTGCGAGCCTTGGGCACCTGGGTCAACTGGAGTCTTAGGCCTCCTTCCCAGTGCATTTTGCGCTGGGAGTGGCCTAAAACTCTGATTGGCCAGATACCAAAGGCCACACACATTTTTTTTTCTCCCTTTATTCACAATTATCTTTATATTCATCTTCACATGATAGCATACACATTATATTTTGCTGGAGTACCTCCCAACTTCATATTCATCACTTCTTGACAACTCTTTCACAGCTCCACACTCTACCACTTTTGGTTAGACCCTTTCACAGCTCCATTAATATTTATACATTATCAGTCACTTGTATATCTTCTGAATTCTGGTACTATACCACCTCGTTGCATGGTGCCACTTGGATCTTCAGATTCACCAACACATATACATCATTCCATTGTTATACTATCATTTATAGGACCCTTGAGGAAGACTTGTCGAAACACAGACCGTGTTGGTTCCAACGCTCCCAGCGGACTAGGTCCTTAAGGTTTTTATGTGGATTGCAATGTTGAATTTTTAATAAAGTCCATTTCAGGAACATCGTCTCTTCAGTGTCTCTTTGACTTTTTTCTCTGTGGATCTTCCAGGGTCAATTGCTTTGTTTTAGGCTTTTTTATCACCAGCCGCTGCTGTATTAGCTCCAATGCTCATAGGAATTCTATGAGCGCTGCAGCTAATACCGCCATGGCTGATGATATAAAAGCCTAAAGCTGCTTCATAAAAGGGGAGGGGGTTAAGTCTTTCTATTGGCTTAATTGGCACTGTTAATTGAAAGCACCATTAAAAGCCAATGAAAAACACAATGAAAAATATTAATTGGACAATAGGCACCTACACAGAAAGTAGGTTAGGGGCAGAGTCTGGGCATGGATTGAGCTAGGCGCTGATGGGCATCTACCTTAGGCACTGGTAAACCAAGAAAAACCTGGCTTTAATATACTGGCATTTATAATTTACTACCACTTGGGATACTTATTTAATATACTGGCGCCTGACGTATACACGTCTACCGGTGCCTAAGTCAATTTAGGCACCAGTGGGTGTGATGCTACAAACAGCGCGTAACTTTGATTGACATGTGGCAGGTGCTGTTTTTACAGGTGCCTATTGAGTTAGACACTATTTATAGAATCCGGCCCTAAATGCTAAAAAGCCTGTGGTTATAAACTGGGTCTTAGCCTTTAAAGTGCGCTAAGTCCTTTAATGTGTGTTATGGCCCTAATACCTACATGAAAGCTCTAAAGCTGAATGATGAATTCTCTACCTTATTGTTTTATCTGACAGGACCCCTGATGCAAGCATAGTGCCATATTTGACCTGTGGCTCACGTCCTCATTTTGGCCTAGGGTTACCAGACGTCTGGATTTCCCCAGACATGTCATCCTTTTCGAGGACATGTCCAGGGGTCCGCATGGCTTTTCAAAACCTGGCACTTTGTCCGGGTTCTGAAAAGCTTCCTCAAAATGGCGTGGGGGGAGGCTTCTGTCCAATGAGAGCAGGCCATGGGGGCAGGGCTAGGGCGGGATTGGGGGCAGAACTGGTGCATAACGGGGCAGGGATTGGTAGAACTGGGTGGGCCTGGGGGCAGGTCTAGGGGGTCCAGATTTTACTAAAGTAAAATCTGGTAACTCTATTTTGGCCACCCCCACTGTTTGCATGCTTTAAATATCCTGCAAAGGTTTTTCTTCTTGGTTCTTTTTGTTGGCCATTGGCGCACTGCCATTAAAAAGAAATACAGCATTCGCACTTACTGACACCTATTTTGCTCACCCAGTAACCCTGCACTAGTCAGCGCATGGTAATTTAGCTGTGCTAACTGATTAGCACAGGGATGCCCACTCGGCACCCTTTTGCACCTGAATTAGCTTGCACCAATTTGGAACTTACCACAGAACAGCTGAGTGCATCCTGTGGTAAGTCATTTTAAGTTGCAGTAGAGCATTTAGTGCCCCGGGCTGCAGTAGAAAATTTCTACCAAGGCTTTTTTTTGTGGGTTGTGGGGAGTTTGTTGTTTTGCTTCGTTTGTTTTTTTTTTTTAATCTAATGTAAACTGCTGAGATGGTTATCTAATTTGGCAGAATTAACTAGCGCAAATAATGGTGTTTAAGAAATATTAATAAAACCTTCAGGAGACATGACACCCCTGTTGCAACAACACTGGTTAGACAACTAGATTAATGGAGCAAGACTGACCTACGTCGCCTTTAGAAAAGCTATAAAAACTGCCTTATTCGACAGAAATATCACCTAAAAAAATATTTACACAAAACTCTAAATCAATTTGTAATATTTCAAACATGTCCTCTCCTGCGTATGAAATTTCTAACATCTGTTAAACTTTCTGTATATTGTATTTTGCTACCTTTTTCAAGATTCTGCATGCTGTATTTCTCTTATCTCTGCATATTATAACTCGCTGACTGTCCAGCTCTCTTCAATGTAAACCGCCTAGAAGTCTCACGACTATGGCAGTATAGAAGAATAAATTTATTATTATTATTAGGTGTGTGCTCCATCTTTAGCAGTATTCAAATCCAAGCTAAAAGCCCACTATTTTTAAAGCCGTTTTCAACTCTTAACTCTCACTCACTATACCCATTGGATCATTCCTTCTACCAGAAACTCCCCAACCCTGAGATGTCCTTTGTCTGTCTGTCCAAATTAGATTGCAAGCTCTTCTGAGCAGGGACCATCTATTGAATGCTAAATGTACAGTGCTGAGTACACCTTTCAGTGCTATAGAAATGATAAATAGTAGTAGTAGCAGCACATACTGCAACTTAGTAAAAAGGGCTCTTTGGCTTGATAAGAGAAAGAGCGAATGAGAGATATTTGTCTGTTTGCCTTAATTTCCAAGTTTATTGTAAATTTGATTAAACGCTTATCAAACTACTAAGCGCATTGCAACAATAAAATGGGGGAAGAACAGAATTAAAAACAGCAGTATTAAACAGACGAAATATACTCAGACGAACAAGACACAAAGGGCTCCTTTTACAAAGGTGCGGTAGCGTTTTTAGCGCACACGTTATCCGCTACCGCCTCCTTTTAAGCAGGCGGTCGTTTTTCGGCTAGCGCACGCTAACCCGGTGCGTGCGCTAAAAACGCTAGCGCACCTTTGTAAAAGGAGCCCAAAGTAAATGTAATCAGAACAAAAAGGACAGGGGGGAGAGCTACAATAAATCCAGAAAAGAGAACATATATGGGGAAAAAACCAAAAGGACTAAGGGGTTCAATAAGAAAAGAATAGTAGCATAGCTAGCCGAAAGCATCAATGAATAAGAAGCTCCTTTAAATTTATCCAAGTTCTGCGCTGCCTGAAGATAAGTGGGTAATGCGTTCCAGAGTGCCTAAACCTGAAATGCTGCTGAATTGCAAAGCTTTACTCGACACTCCAAGCAAGACCCTGAAGCTCTTCGCTGGCTCAGTTCAACCTTGAAACATCTTGGCTAACCCTGTTCTATTAAACAGAAGAAAGTGGAAAATAAATACGGATTTGCAAAGCCCATGTCAAAAGGGCTTTCAGCCATGTACAGGAAATGGGCAAATAAAGCATAACCTTTGAAAATTTCAATTTTCTGCATGCTCCCTACAAAGCTGTGTTAGACCAGTCTCGGAACAGAATGCGTTTCAGTGATTGTAAGTCTATCATTGTGTACTCAGATACAGTTCATAACCTTTGGATATTAATTTTTCACTTGGCAGGTTTATCATTTTTTTCTGTTAAACTTTTGCACACTTAAGATTACAGCTTCCTCCAGTAACTGGTACATCTTGGGAAAATATGTTAACATTAAGATAATCATTTATATTTTGTAACTGGACCTGTAACTTTGTACCTTAAGATTGGAAATAACTTGTTCAGTTTTGGCTCATTGCTGAAACTGAGCAACAATCACATAAACTGGATCCTCATACCTGCTGGATACCAAAGAGGGAGCAGAAAATATGAAAAAGGAACTGCAAAAGTTAGAGGAATGGTCTAATGCCTGGCAACTAAAATTCAATGCAAAGAAATGCAGAGTAATGCATTTGGGGATTAATAATAGGAAGGAACTGTATATGCTGGGAGGAGAGAAGCTGATATGCACGGATGGGGAGCGGGACCTTGGGGTGATAGTGTCCGAAGATCTAAAGGTGAAAAAACAGTGTGACAAGGCAGTGGCTGCTGCCAGAAGAATGCTGGGCTGTATAAAGAGAGGCATAGTCAGTAGAAGGAAGAAGGTGTTGATGCCCCACTTGGAGTATTGTGTTCAGTTTTGGAGACCGTATCTGGCGAAGGACGTAAGAAGACTTGAAGTGGTCCAGAGGAGGGCGAAGAAAATGATAGGAAGCTTGCACCAGAAGTCGTATGAAGAGAAACTGGAAGCCCTGAATATGTATACCCTAGAGCAGGGGTAGGGAACTCCGGTCCTCGAGAGCCGTATTCCAGTTGGGTTTTCAGGATTTCCCCAATGAATATGCATGAGATCTATTTGCATGCACTGCTTTTAATGCATATTCATTGGGGAAATCCTGAAAACCCGACTGGAATTCGGCTCTCGAGGATCGGAGCTCCCTACCCCTGCCCTAGGACCGGAGCTCCCTACCCCTGCCCTAGAGGAAAGAAGGGACAGGGGAGATAAGATTCAGATATTAAAATACTTGAAGGGTATTAACGTAGAACAAAATCTTTTCTAGAGAAAGGAAAATGGTAAAACCAAAGGACATAATTTGAGGTTGAGGGGTGGGAGACTCAAGAGCAATGTTAGGAAATTCTATTTTACAGAGAGGGTGGAGGATGCATGGAATACGCTCCCGAGAGAGGTGGTGGGATGAACACAGAGGATCTAGAATCAGAAAATAATATTAAATATTGAACTAAGGCCATTACTGGGCAGACTTGCACGGTCTGTGTATGGCCGTTTGGGGGAGGATGGGCTGGGGAGGGCTTCAATGGCTGGGAGGGTGTAGATGGGCTGGAGTAGGTTTTGACGGAGATTTCGGCAGTTGGAACCCAAGCACAGTACCGGATAGAGCTTTGGATTCTAGCCCAGAAATAGTTAAGAAGAAAAAAGGTAAAAAAATTTAAAATTGAATGAGGTTGGGCAGACTGGATGGACCATTTGGATCTTTATCTGCCATCATCTACTATGTTACTATGTTCAAGAAATTCTATTTGCAGTTTTTTTGTTATCTAGCTATTCGCAATAGTTATCTGCCTTGAACCTCCTATGATAGGGAATAGTCAGGCTAGAAGCAATATCATACAGTATAGTGTAACATTTATAGTATTTATTTAAGTATTTATACACCACCTATAACCTAGATGGTTTACATTCAGGTACTCAAGTATTTCTCCCTATCTGTCCCAGTGGGCCTCACAATCTGGCTAATGTACCTGGGGGGCAATGACTTGCCCAGGGTCACAAGGAGCAGCACTGGGCTTCAACCAGCCACCTCAGGGTGCTGAGACTGAAGCCTAACCACGAGGCCACTACTCCTCTAAAAATAAGAGAGTGTCATCATTTTCCTCTAAGGAAACTGAAACATGGAATAATCTCTCTCATGACAGCAGCCTTCATAGTAAGCTTTTCATAAGAATCTTAAAACTTAATTATTTCAAAAAGTTTGACTTAATGCTGCTCATTTTTTAAATTGTTTTAATGTTCCTAGATTCTATTGTGTGACTTTGTAGTTCCTATATTTTTGTAAACAGTTTTGGACCTCACTTAGAATTGTAATAAATAAATAAAAAGATTAGAATAATGCAGCTATCTTTGGTCTGACGTTTTTTTCTGTGAGGATCATTTCCAACTGCTAGACCAAGCATTCACTTTACCACACTTGAATTATTGTAATGCCTTGTATGCAGGGTTAGAAACATAGAAACATGATGGCAGATAAAGGCCAAATGGCAAATCCATTCTGCCCATCCACAGTAACCAATATCTCTTCCTCTCTCTAATCTAAGAGATCCCACGTGCTATCCCATGCTTTCTTGAATTCACACACAGTCTCTGTCTCCACTACTTGTTCCAGGTTATCAATACAATTATAGTCTAAATTTCAATTATTATATAACACTGCTGCTACATTAATTTTTCAAAACCCTCAAGAATGATCATGAGTGGGGGATGGGGGGGGGGCACTCAGGAGCACATTTGGTTTTCTTTGGAGAGAATGAAATAGATCAGAGAGACAGAAGAACTGAAAGATCTTATGCGGCTCCCAGCTGATTTTACAGAATGTAAGAATACCATACTGGGTCAGCTCAGTATCCTGTTTCCACAGTGGCCAATCCAGGTCACAGAAACCCAAATAGTAGCAATATTCCATGCTACTGACCCCAGGGCAAGCAGTGGCTTCCCCCATGTCTGTCTCTATAGCAGACTATGGACTTTTCCTCCAGGAACTTGTCCAAACCTTTTTAAAACCCAGATGCACTAACTACTGTTACCACATCCTCTGGTAATAAGTTCCAGAACTTAACTATTTTTTGAGTGAAAAAATATTTCCCCCTATTGGTTTTAAAAGTATTTCCATGTAACTTCATTCAGTGTCTCCTAGTCTTTGTAATTTTTGAAAGAGTAAAAACTCAATTCACTTTTACCACCCAGATTTTATAGATTTCAATCATATCTCCCCTCTTTTCTAAGCTGAAGAGCTCTAACCTCTTTAGTTTTTCCAAATACAAAAAGAGTTCCATCCCCTTTATCATTTTGGTCATTCTTCTTTCTACCTTTTCTAATTCTGCTAGATCGCTTTTGAGATATGGTGACCAGAATTGAACATAATACTCAAGGTGAGGTTTTATTTAAGTCCAGGCTGAATATTAACCAGGACCTAAATAAACTCCGGTGTACAGCTTATCTTGAATTAGCCTCAGATATTCAGTGCTGGTGCCTAGATAATGTCCAGGGCTAAATACCTGGGGCTAATTCAGCCATGGGCTGAATATCAACCAGTTATTTTTTGTTTTATTTTATGAATGATGGGTGGTAGTGGGTGGTAATGTATTTTTCAGTTAAATATGCTGGCTCTCATACTGCAATCCACCTTGGGCCTAGTAGCGTATCAAGGGGGGAGGGGCAGGGGAGGCCATGCAAGCAGCTGACTAGAGATGCTGCTCACTGCCGGTGATCATCTGAAGAGGTATGCTGAGGGGGTGCATGGCGGGGAAGAGTGGGAGGAAGCACATGGTGTGATGATGCAAGGTACCACTGCCCTGGGCACCTCCTTCCCTCGCTATGTTGCTGCTTGGGCCTGTATGAGGATTAGGTAAAATATAGATGCATAGATTGGATTAGATTAGGATGTCCAAGGAGGCATTTACCATACTCTGTGTTAACTGAGAAACAAAACACAGGGTAAGTGCAAAGCCTGAGTAGTACAGGCAGGGAGTATGCTCAGCACCACCTTTGTATGCACCAGACAGAGTATTAACCACAAACACTCCATGCACAAAATAAATCTAGACGCAAGGCATGCCTTCACCTCCTAAACATGTACTGGCCTTCCAAATCCCCACCCTTCGACTCAGATGTCAGAACCTTCACTTGACCTCTCACCCCCTCCTCTTCCAGAACCTTCACTTGACCTCTCATACACACCCCTCCATACACACCCCTCCTCCTCCTCCAGATCTCAGAATCTTCACTTGACTCCTGGGGCCTATATAGGATCTTTATTGGTCACTCAGTAGTCCCAGGTGACAATGGCTCCCTTCCACTGCTTCTCAGTATGGAGGAGTGTGTGGCGCAGTGGTTGAAGCTACAGCCTCAGCACCCTGGGGTTGTGGGTTCAAACCCCGCGTTGCTCCTTGTGATCCTGGGCAAGTCACTTAATCCTCCATAGCCCCAGGTACATTAGATAGATTGTGAGCCCACCGGGACAGATAGGGAAAATGCTTGAGTACCTGTTTGTAAAACCGCTTAGATAACCTTGATAGGCGGTATATAAAATCCTAATAAAACTTGAAACTTGCACTGACCTCTCACACATACTCCTCTTCCTCCTCCTCTAGATCTCAGAAATTTCACTTGACTCCTGGGGCCTATATAGGGTCTTTATTGGTCATTCATTAGTCCCAGGTGGCAATGGCTCCTTTGCACTGCTTCTCAGTATGGTGCTCAGCTTCAATATAGTGCCTCTCCTCTCTCCCCCCCCCAAAAAAAAAAAATAGTACTGTAAGATTACTACTGTGGGGAAAGCATCATATTGGATTTCAGTGCCATCCTGGGCATCAGCAGAGGGGGAGTGCTACTACCAAGGGCCAGTGAGCAACCAATGGAGTAGGCCCCAATTACAAAGAAGGCTTGCACAAAGTTGGAATCACTGTCCGCTGTTGTTCTAACAATTTTTCATCTCATCTGACTATCTTTGAGAACTGATGCAAGAACATCAAACGGGTGGGAACCCTTCAGTCTTAAGGCCAGACAAACATATTTTTCTTATTTATTTAATTTTCTATGCCGTTCTCCCAAGGGAGCTCAGAACGGTTCACATGAATTTGTTCAGGTACTCAAGCATTTTCCCCGTCTGTCCCGGTGGGCTCACAATCTTATCTAATGTACCTGGGGTAATGGGGGGGGGGGGGGGGGGGGGATTATGTGACTTGTCCAGGGTGCTGAGGCTGTAGTTTAACCACTGCGCCACACTCTCCCCATACTGTATAAATCAGTGGTCTCAAACTCAAACCCTTTGTAGGGCCACATTTTGGATTTGTAGGTACTTGGAGAGCCTCAGAAAAAATAGTTAATGTCTTATTAAAGAAATGACAATTTTGCATGAGGTTAAACTTTATAGTTTATAAATCTTTCCTTTTGGCTAAGTCTTAATAATAATATTGTAATTTATAGCTAAAGAGACATATGATCAAGAAACTGTTTTATTTTACTTTTGTGATTAAGATAAACATACTGAGGGCCTCAAAATACTACCTGGCGGGCCGCATGTGGCCCCTGGGTCGCGTGTTTGAGACCACTGGTCTAAATACACTATCAATCCAATGGACAGTCACCCCAATTTAAAATTTTCCACGAGATAACCAGCAGTCTGTTGTGGTAGAAACATATTTCTGTTCACCAAAAATTGCAACCAGCTTCTGCTTTATCTCCACTTCAAAGAGAACTAACTCGTCACCGTTCGGCTGGAGACCAGTCACCAGTTCAGCAAACACAGGCAGCTCATAGGCTGTGTTTCCTGAACAGCAAATTTAAAATGAGATGATCCACTGTTTGCGTGATGAAGTTTGCAAAGCAAAATCCTGTTCCCAGTTTTGCTATTTTGCTTGGTTTACTGAGGAATCATCACTTACGTACATCTCAGGTTTCACTTTTACTTTTTACTTCAAGCATCATATGCAACTGAGTAAAAGTAGTAAAAATCGCTGAAATTATTACTACAGTAAAAGTTAAAGTAGCAAATATTATCCTGTATTTCTTTAAAAGCAAAAATAACAGAACTTTTACTTAAGTACAGTAACTTCTTACATTTACTACTACTATTAATTATTTCTATAATGCTACCAGATGCACATTACATTTACTTTAGAGAATGGAATGGGGACACATTTTTCCCCGTCTCATCCCCGTGAGTCTTGTCGCTGTCCCATTCCTGTAAGCTCTGCCTTAACTGCACAAGCCTCGAACACTTATGATTTTAAAGTGTTTGAGGCTTGTGCAGATGAGGACGGAGCTTGCAGGAATGGGGCAGGGACAGGAAAAGAACTTGCCAGGAAGGAAAATGAATTCCCGAGGGAACAGAGAAAAATGTGTCCCCGTGTCATTCTCTAATTTACTTATTACTATAAAACAATGATTGTATGTTTCGTGCATCCCTGCTGCATTTCGATGCCCACATTTACACTAGCCCTGGGCTGATGTAGGATTGGGCACCTGAATGTTATGAAACTAGGTAGCGATTCTGTTGCAGAATAGGTTTCTACCACCTGCCCTTAGGATACCTAAGTGGAATTGCCAAGATATAGAATTGTCCCCTAAATATTCCACAATTAAAATGCTCAGACAATGATTTCTGGTTTGTCTTTAAGAGACTTTGAACGCTTGTAATTGCAAACTGGATTTTTTTTTTTCCAGCTATTTTCCCCAAAAGGTTCAGATTTATCGTTTACATTTGGGATGAACTCTCTCATTCCAGATGAGATGCTGTTGGAGTCTCAATTTTTCATTCACTGTTTTCCATTCTGCCACTATAGGCAGGAGGAGAGTCAGAGATAGAAAATTTGAAAAATTTATAGGTAGCTTGAAGAGAACATCTGGTAGCGCTCTAGAAATAAGTAAGATGGTATGTACAGTACACACATTGTCTCTCTTTCAAGAACCTCGCAATGGACTGATAACTTTGGGCTCCTTTTTCATTGCTTCACCACACCCACTTGACATCAAAACAGCACTATGCATCAATAAGCTTAGTTATCCTATTCAGTCTACTATGAAGGTATTGGGTGTAACACTAGACCAGAGCCTAACCATGAAAGACCAAGTAGACTCGTTAATCAGAAAGGATTTTTCACTCTCTGGAAGCTTCGGACTATTAGAGCATATTTTGATATGTCAGCATTTAGAATGCTGGTACAATCCCTCATACTGAGTCAACTTGATTATTGTAATATCGCCTATTTAGCAATTTCCCAAAAGAATTTGCAACGATTACAACTGGTGCAAAATGCAGCAGTCAAACTGATTTTTGGACTGAAGAAGTTCGATCATATGACATCTTACTACCTACCAACAGCTGCATTGGCTGCCGATGGAGGCACGTGTGAAATTTAAGTTTGGTTGCTTTTGCTTTAAGGTACTATTCGGTCTAGCCCCTAAATATATATCTGACCTTTTCTCTTTCTCAGCCAACAGACATAAGAGAAGCTCACATATGAATTTTGTTTCTCCTCCAGTTAGAGGAAGTAAACTCAAAAGACATCAACAACACCTTTTCTCACATCAGACAGCACTATGGGGTAAAGATCTAGAACAGGGGTAGGGAACTCCAGTCGGGTTTTCAGGATTTCCCCAATGAATATGCATTGAAAGCAGTGCATGCAAATAGATCTCATGCATATTCATTGGGGAAACCCTGAAAACCTGACTGGAATACGGCTCTCGAGGACTGGAGTTCCCTACCCCTGATCTAGAACAATTGCTTATGCCTACTACTTAAGGGGAATTTAGGAAACGCCTAAAAACATATCTGTTCCTGAAATATCTAGGCAGCTGACCTGCACAACTCTTTCTCCACAATAACTGATCCCTAGATCTGTTAATCACTAGCTTTTAACTCTTTATGTTCACTCGTTCTGTACCATTTTTTAATCATTGTAAACCGCATAGAACTTCACGGTCCTGCGGTATATAAACTGTTATTATTATTATTTACTAAGATGCGCTAATGCTTCTATTAGTGTGCAGGACTTGCAAAAAATTATGGTGGGAGTACTTACTGCCTTCTATTTAGGGAGCACGAAAGAGGAAATTCTAAATCCAGCACCTAAACTTAAGTGCCGGTCGGCACCCTACCAGTGCCTAAGTTACTTGAAGAACTCCATTAGAAATGGCAAAAAATGACGAGGTTCAAGTGCCTACTGTTACCTAAATAAAAGGCACTGGAATCACGCCGACTTTGGCATTCAGTGCTTTAGGCCAGTGGTTCCCAACCCTGTCCTGGAGGACCACCAGGCCAATCGGGTTTTCAGGCTAGCCCTAATGAATATGCATGAGAGAGATTTGCATATAATGGAAGTGAGAGGCATGCAAATCTGCTCCATGCATATTCATTAGGGCTAGCCTGAAAACCCGATTGGCCTGGTGGTCCTCCAGGACAGGGTTGGGAACCACTGCTTTAGGCCACTGAATGCCAAAGTAGGCATGGCCAACACCGGAAGTAGTGTTAGGTGGCCTAAAGCGCCTATGTAGGCATGATTCATGCAAAGATAGGCGAAGGAAGTGTAGGCCTGGAAAACCCTGACCTACCTTTCTGGCGCCTTTCTTTCCCATAGGCATGATTCTGAAGCCAGCGCCGATGCGTTGAGCCAGAGCCGATGCGTTGAGCCAGAGCCGCTTTCACGGTGGCTGCCGATATCGACGCTGGTTACAGAATCTGGCCCTAAGTGGTCCTACATTAACTCAACATTGGCCAGTTAGTGCAAGCCAATGCTCAGTGGTCTCAAACCTGCGGCCCGGGGACCACCAGGTCCTATTTTGAGGCCCTCAGTATGTTTATCATAATCACAAAAGTAAAATAAAACAGTTTCATCATCATATATCTCTATAGCTATAAATTACAATATTATTATTAAGACTTAGCCAAAAGGAAACTATAAAAAGTTTTACCTCATGTAAAATTGTCATTTCTTTAATAAGACATTAACTATTTTTTTTCCTCAAGTTCCTACAAATCCAAAATGTGGCCCTGCAAAGGGTTTGAGTTTGAGACCACTGCCCTAGCTGGTATTTCCATTACCATTTTCTGCCTATGACATGCCCTCCCTTCCCAAAAAATGATTCTTCCTAATAGTGCGCTATTAGCGTGCACTGACAGATAAATTACTACAAAATACTTGAGCGTGACTTTTTTTTCCCCATGCGATTTAGTAAAAGGACCCTTTTGTTTTGCACCTTTTTCAGGTATAACAATCATGCCCAAGTACAAAAGATAGATTATACCAATGGAATAAATACCCCCCCCCACCACCCCTTTTACAAAAGCGGGGGAGAGGTTTTTAGCTCTGTCTGTCCGGCACACTGAATGCTCTGCGCTGCCCCAACAGTCATAGAGTTCCTATGAGCATCGGAGCAGCGCAGAACATTCAGCACGCCAACCGGTTCTAAAACCTCTTTTGTAAAAGTGTGTGGGGGGGGGAGGGTAAGTTAATAGTTTAATGAAAATGTCTTTCCTGTGTTAACACCTACACTCTTTTCCCCTAGTGCTAAGCTGTCTTTTCACTCTCTCTCATTTCAATCTATTTATAACAGATTTAACGATAATAAACAGTGAACCCTTTTTCATTTCTTTCCTGTTAAGCTTCTAACACTTTTCAGATTTGCTGTTAATCAGATAACTCTTTTATACTGTGGGGCACACTTTCCTTCCTTTCTAATTTCCTTCTTTCACTTCTGCTTCAGAAACCCTGAAAATCAAGGGTCAGAATCAGATAAGCAAATTTCAGGCTGTGCTCTACACTTTCCAAACTGGCTCTCCGTCCCTAAATATTCTTATCCATTTCCTTGTGATCTCATGCATTAATTTGTAGTAATGCCTTATATAAAGGAATAAACAAAAAAGAAAATTAGAAGATTATAAATTATACAGAATACCTCAATAAAAATCATCACCCACACACGAAAATTCAATCATGTTACTCCTCTTTTGACCAACGCCCACTGGCTACCAGTAGAATATCAAATAGTATATACAAGATTATGGGCTCCTTTTACAAAGGTGCACTAGCGGTTTAACGCGCGTAATAGCGGGTGCTACACCGCCGGACGCGCTAACTGCTACCGCCTCCTCTTGAGCAGGTGGTAATTTTTGGACAGCGTGGGGGTTAGTGCATGATGAAAAGTCATGCACGTTAACCCCGCTAGTGCGCCTTTGTAAAAGGAGCCCTATGTTATTATCTTTCAAAACTAGAACCAGTGGCCAACCAGATTTCATCAATAGGCTCTTAATTCCTTATTCTTCCCAATGATCCCTCCGATTAGTCAATCAAAACCTGCTTTCAATCCCATCACTCCCCTCCACGCACCGCCCCCCCCTTCTTTTCCCCCCATACCTCTAGTTGAAGTTGTAGTTTGCGGCAGTCAATATCATGCTCTTTGCGACCCCCGTTGGCTCTTCCCCCTGGTGTCACTTCCGAGTGCTGTGCATAGGAAGTACATTTCTCCCTCCGTATCCGCGATTTCCATATCTGCGGAGTCGCTTATTTGCGATTTTTCAGCTGCTGACTCCGCCCCCAAAATTACATCATCATTAAAGTTCTATTTCCTTTTACTGTACCGATAAAAAAGTTTATCGCTTACCATTCACTCTGAAAATCGCTGCTTCCATGCTTTCTCCCACAAAATCGCTATTTCTCTGCTTCCCAGTATGCACTGAGGAAAACACTGCTTCCCAGCATCCATAGAGAGAAAGGCTTCTTCCCAGCATGCAAGGAGAAAATTGCAGGGAATCGCTGCTTGCCTGCTATTAGCCCTAAATTCTCAGTACTGTATTGAACTCTCAGTATTGAACTTTTTTCTTTGCCCTGAGATTATGACTGTACAAGGTATTGTTGTATAATAAAAATTTGCGAATTTCAATAGTAGTAATAGTGGCTTATTTCAAAAACCGCGAATAACAGTAGAAAATTATTTGCGGTTTCAATAATAAAAATGATGACACTTTCTAAAAACCATAAATAACATATAAAAAGTTATTTGTGGGTTTTCCATATTCGCGCCTATGCTCCACCCGCATCCCCCGCAAATACGGAGGGAGAAGTGTAACATCAAAGAGAGAGTCGATGGAGTCACGAGGAACATGTTGTTGACCACCGCGAGCAACAACTTCAACTAGAGGTACGGGGGAAGGGAAGGGGCGCACATGGCGGGTGGGATCAGGGAAGAAGTGGGGAGGGGGGACGCCTGCAGCAGGTGGGATCAGGGAAGGAGAGGGGAAGCAGAGAAGAGGGCGGGAGAGGGATGCCACTGCCCTGGGCTCCTCTCACTCTCACTACGACCCTGGCCAAGTCACTTAGGCCCAAATTCTGTAACCAGTGCCTAAAGTTAGGCACCTATTTCAGAGGCGCCCACCTAGATAGATACCTATCTCATTTGAATAACAAGCTTAATTAAGCTTTTTAATCAGCACTGATTGAAACATAGGCACCTATCAAGAAAACGCGATTCTGTAACAAGGCGCCTCTAGAAATTTAGGCGGCTTTCAAAAAAATTGGCATTATGCATGTTAGGTGCCTTCTTACAGAATCACTGCTCTTAAGTATGCTTATGCGCTCAGCTAGGCACCTAACTTTTAGTTGTGCCTAGAGCTTGCTTATTTACTGAGCACCTCCAAAATAGGTGCTGCTCAGCATGATTCACTAAACAACACCCAATTGTGCTTGAATCGCGCTGAACGGTGCCTAATTAGGCGCCTAACTTTTGGGCCCTTCTTATAGAATTTGCCCTTTAATCCTCCACTGGTAAGGGCTCCTAAGGAGCTATTTGAGGAGAAAAAAATATTATAATTTTTTTTTTAGCAAAAAATTATGGTTTTATTTTTATATCTACATAGATAGAAACATAGAAGTTTCAAGTTTATTAGGTTTTTATATACCGCGACCTTAGAATTACAGGGTTCTAAGTGACAATTTTCAGTATTTTTAACTCCGATGACTTCCGTGTTATAACACTCGCGATGTTACAACACTCTGATGTTACAACACTCATGAGGATTTATTGCAACTTAACCGTTCCTTCATTTCATAAGAAATTACATGGTTCTATGTACAGAAATTAGTCTATGACTTTCGGTACAGTTAGAACCATGTAATTCTAAGGTCACAATACCGCCTATCAAGATTATCTAAGCGGTTTTACAATCAGGCACTATTCAGTTTTCCTTTGTGGATGTTATGCTTGAGTTCAAGCATTTTCTTGTCAACGTCTTGTGTAACAGAGTCAAAATTGTCATCTTCTTCTTTAAGTTTCTTGAGTCGGGAGTCAAGATCCAATTTATATGCATCTGTTTTCCGTTTTGAAGTCTCAAAAGAATGGTAAGATCTAATGAACACTTGTTGACTATAGAACACCATTTGTCTAAAAATTATTGATCATCCAGATACATAGATGGTCTTTTCTGAATCCTGAGACCACAAGGAATCCTTTTATGATGGCAATACTCCAGTACATATGTATAATGAAGCTCATTATGAATAATGTCCTTGGGGGCAGCCTTGGGTAAGGTGACCATATGTCTCATTTTCAATGGGACCGTCCTGTTATTGGAAGTCAGTGAGGGGCACATAGGAAGGAGGCACTGAGGGCACTAAGGACATGGGAACGGGCACTAAAGACATAGGAAGGAGGCACTGAGGGCACTAAGGACATAGGAAGGAGGCACTGAGGGCACTTAGGACATGGGAAGGGGCACTAAGGACATAGGAAGGAGGCACTGAGGGCACTTAGGACATGGGAAGGAGACACTATGGGCACTAAGGACATAGGAAGGAGGCACTGGGGGACTAAGGACATGGAAGGGGCACTAAGGACATAGGAAGGAGGCACTAGGGGCACTAAGGACATCGGAAGGAGGTACTGGGGCACTAAAGACATGGGAAGGGGGTACTGGGGGCACTAAGGACATGGGAAGGGACACTAAGGACATAGGAAGGAGGTACTGGGGGCACTAAGGACATGGGAAGGAAGGAAGGAGGGAGGGAATAGAAAGGGACAATTGTTGGACCTGAGTGCAAAAAGAAAGAAAGAAACGAAAGAAAGGATGCACAGTCAGAAGGAAACGCAACCAGAGACTCATGAAATCACTAGACAGCAAAGGTAGGAAAAATGATTTTATTTTCAATTTAGTGATCAAAATGTGTCAGTTTTGAGAATTTATATCTGCTGTGTATATTTTGCACTATATTTGTCTATTTTTCTATAGTTACTGAGGTAACATTGCATATTTTAAAGTCATCCGCCTTGACATCTTTGAAACCCCCTAAATATAAATGATAATTAACATTTTTGTATAGTGTGCTTTGTGGGGTTTTTTTAATTTATGATTACCATTATGAATTAATAAGATATATGTACATGAAAAATGAATGGAAGAAATTGAGGGCAGGTTTGGGGGCGGGGCTAGGGCGGGACTGACAATTAATAGATGTCCCATTTCGATGAAAAAAATAAATGTCACGTTAGCCTTGGGTCATCCAGATCATCGAGATGCAGCCAAATTGTGGCCATTTTAGAGCCACACTAAGAAGTGGCTTCAACACGTGAGTAGCCCATGTGCTAGAAATGGCGCAGGTTAAGTTTTAATGCAGCCTACTAAAAGGGTCCCAATATCGGATAAGTAAAAAAAAAAGTATTCTTTCACTTTAATATAATTTCAGCTTTGTCAGTTAACAATTTGATTCTTTGTTCTTTAATCTTATACATTCATTTACAGGTTTTGGTAGGTTCCTTCCAGAGCATTTCTGGGTTTGGGTTGGGGGTGAGGGGAGAGAGAGAGAGACGTGGCTCATTTCTCCTCCTTCTCCCCAGGTTAGCCACAGCCTCACTATGGAATCTGGGCTGCAGATCCTGATGCAAGCAGCCAGGGGCCAGTCCTACAGCAATGTGCTCTAAAGCCCCAGCATCCCGGGTGAGCAAAAATACTTCTATTTACATACAGTTCTGGATGCATATCAAATGTATTTGACTCCAGCACTCTGGCTGCTTTCTGGTTTCCTGTTGTAACCCTGCTAATTACAGTCTTTCCTTCTCTCGGTTCTACTGTAGCTGGTGCCAGCCCCTCTATATGATAACAGTTAGCTAATGATGCGTATTTAGAAAATTTATATTTATATGCTTCCTTAGGGCTTACTATACCGCAGGTCAAACGAAAAACTTTAAAGATAGAAAGGAATGGTATTTCCAAGACAGGAAAGAGAAAGCTAAGCATTCAAACAGAGAAGAGCCACACGCTCAAAGAAGGAGTCAAAATATGCCATCATATGTACAATCTACATCTACTGTACATACCAGCATCTGGTTCCCATATATAGCCTCAAAAAATGTATTTTTAAGTGCGACTTTAAATCTCTTGAAGGATAACTCTCTTCTGATGGTGGGAAGGAGATCATTCCCGATTACTCTGTGGGAAGGTCTTTGATATTATCTAAGTCAGTGGTCTCAAACTTGTGGCCCACCAGGTACTATTTTGAGACCCTTGATATGTTTATCATAATCACAAAAGTAAAATAAAACAGTTTCTTGATCATATGTCGCTTTAGCTATAAATGACAATATTATTATTAAGACTTAGCCAAAAGGAAAGATTTATAAACTATAAAGAGTTTTACCTCATGCAAAATGGTCATTTCTTTAATAAGACATTAACTATTTTTTCTGAGGCCCTCCAAGTACCTACAAATCCAAAATGTGGCCCTGCAAAGAGTTTGAGTTTGAGACCACTGATCTAAGTGTAACAAGGGTTTCTTTCTGTTTACTCACTACATGCATATAAGCAACATGCACTTTTTCTGTTCCCTCACACTGATGCAGAAAGCCACACAGTAGAATCACATACTGATGGCTTAATGAGGCTTCCACCATAAAATTAACTTTACAAATCCATGGCCATGCAGTAAGCAATGAGCATGCAAATTAATGCTGTAGTCATCTACAAATCGTTGCCACAGTGTCCCCTTTCCTATCAGTACATGAGCAATGGTTGGATTACATATTGTCAGGAAGTGGAAATTAAAACAAAAAATGTTGCTGCCAGTCTCCATCAGCCTTGCATCCTTGATGGTCTAGTGACCCCTCTCCCCCAATACTGTAATAAAAGCTCTGGTACTCTAGTAGTCACTCCCTCAGTCGATCCAACCCACCTGCTCCCAACATTAAACTAAAAGCCTTGTAGTCTAGTGGCCCCTTCCCTCCCCCTGACCCAATCCCTCTGTCTCTGACTGTAAAAAATATTATCTGGTGTCTTGTGTCAAAACTGCCCCCCCCCCCCCACACACACACAGGGCATATCTTAAAAGAAACAGGAACAATGCCCACTCTCTCCTTCTGGCACTGCCATCTTGGAAAATGGTAGTATCTAACCTCAAGTAGTGCATCCTGGGATGTACCAAGATGGGTCAGTCTGCCAAATGTTTTACCTTTTTTGTAGTCTGAAATGGAGACACAAGCCTGAAGGGACATTCCAAGGCCCCTTTGGAGCCCCTTCAGAATCCAAATGATCTAGAAAAGTCTGCCAGAGTGGACTGTGAGTAATTTCTTTTCGGTAATTATGGGTAAATATAAAGTAAAGGTTTGTTTGTTTTTTTAACTTTATTTAATTTTTAATACCAACAAAAAGTGCAACACAATTTATAATCAACTTAATCAAAGTAAAGGTTAAATATTGTTCTGTCACTGGTTCATCGACAACTGGACCCATGAACAAATGTGATTATAAAAAAAAGATGGGCTCACGGTAGCTTTCTGCGTCATCCCCTAAGAGGGCTATTTATGAAAATGAGGTAACTTGCACCAAAGTTAATATGTGGTTCCCATTCTTTCCAATGAGGCCTATTCAGTGATTAGCATACACAACCTGTGTCGATGTTAGTGTGGGTTATCATATATTCATTAAATATTGGCTCTCTTAGGAGTAGAAGTGAAGGCTATGATTTTAAATCATGATTTATTTTTGTGCCCAGCTTTTCCAGTAAGGGCTCAGAACATTGCAGGAGTCCGCAGTATGGTTTAATAAGCACAACAGTTCATTTTTATCAGTGCTGCATTACAACCTAGTCAGGGGCACCACCAAAGCAGGTCAACAAGGTACTGGGTGCGTCTTATTTATGTATTCAATTTTTTAACCTGTCTTTCCAAAGGAACTCAGAATAGGTTACAAGTCAGGTACTCAAGTGTTTTTCCTATCTCACCCAGTGGGCTCACAGTCTAGCAAACCTATCTGGGGCAGTAGAGGATTAAGTGACTTGCCCAGGATCACAAAAAACAGTGTGGGGTTTGAACCCACAGCCTCAGGACACTGACGCCTTCCAACGCCTTCTTCAGAGGACACTTTGCTGAAGACGATGCGATCAGCATAGCATGGATCTTTCTGCTCATGCAGTTATTCTGTATTCACATCATCTTCAGCAAAGTATCCCCTGAAGAAGGCGTCTTCTAAATGCCAAAACTGGGATCCTTGTTGGGACTTATTGTTTTGAATAAAGGATCTACTGTTTTGAAAAAAAGACTTATTTTGGTTTTTGCCTGAATCCCAAGACGAGGGGCTCTTCTGTTTTGCCTAGAGAAGAAGTAAAGCATTGCAAATAATGATTGTTAAGAAAGGGAATTGGGTTTAAAAAAAAAAAAATCAGCTTCAGAGTCATTTATAGGGGTGGGTGGGAGGAATTCACCACGCTAGTTTACGCAAAGTGTAAATCTGAGCTCCTGGAATCCGCAGATTTGACATTTTTATGGTCTTCTCCAGCAAGAATATGAAGCAACAGTGAAAGGAAAACATCTGGTTTCACTTTCTTCTTCACCACCATTCCCATCTGGCAAAAACCTTAAAATAGGCCACTGTTCTGCTGCCTCACAATGCAGGCCCCTTTCTACTTGATCTCTCAAGAACCAGCTGTTTCTTGTACTATATGTGTGTGAGCGTTTTTCTAATGAACGAAAGCAGTTTCAATTAGCTCCTACCTTGCGACAGACCCACTTTCTACAAAATAAATAATTACAAAGAATGTTTTCCGCTGAAATAAATATTTGGCTTGTTTAGGACTAAGAATAATCCCATGCGGAAGTGTAGCATACTATCCTAATTTTAGAATACTGTCAGATCAACGTTTTAGGTTGTGAAGAAATAATGATTAGCTCATTGAAAACGGCTCAGAAAAGACATACAATTCATTTCCTTTAGGACTGATTTCTATCCAGATTATCCCAGTGCACACATTTGCATACATGGTACAATTGGAGACTCTTCTAAACCTTTAAGACATAACTAAACACAACCCAAAAGCCAGCCTGGAAACCTCCATGAAACATCTGTGCAAAGAAGAACCTGTCTCCAGGCTCAGAGGATCAAAGCTAGTGGCAAAGTACCAACCACATTCAATATGAACAGCCATGCTGAGTCAGACCTAGCCTAGTAGCCTGTCTTCACGTTGGCCAATCCAGGTCACTAGTACCTGGCAAAAACCCAGACAGCAACATTCTATGCTACCAATCCAGGGCAAGAAGTGGCTTTCCCCATGTCTGTCTCGATAACAGACTATGGACTTTTCCTCCAGGAAATTGTCCAAATATTTATTAAAACCAATGGAAGCTTTGAATTGTGCTTATACTGGAAATACAACTGTCTTTTTATGCAATGATAGTTTTATTCCACTTGGCTGCAAAGTTAGGAGGATTAATTTTAACGGATCTTGTGTAGTGGGGATACTTCCCACCCCACCCCACACACACACACACACTAGTTTTTCCTAAGGTTACTGTGTATAATTGACACCCAGTCTTCCCAAGAGGGAGAAGTAGACTTGTAAATCTTAAGCAGCATCTGATCTCCCGCAGGATCTGATGCTGGGAGAATTGTTTTCTGTGATATGTCTAAAGAAGAGGTGCCCTAAGTGTGATGGAATGGAGTGGGAGGGATTCCTGTTTAAGTTTTTTCTGCAATTTAAACTCAGCTGGTAGGTAGCGAGGGTCCGATGGGGGTGCCTGGACTCAACATTTAGGAGGAGTTAGTTCTTGTGTGAGTAGCACTAGAGTGCAGGGGTCCACATTGGTCTGCCATTTCATCAGCCAACTCTGCTGAAATGGCTAGGACCAAGGGATAAATATCTGGACCCTACAACAAGATAGTGTTAGCCCTTGTATAGCTAGCACTGATCAGAAGGTTCTATCTCAGATCCTCTGGAGAGTGATGAAGAAATTGCTTAGTTCTCCCACAGGTAACAAGGGGAAAGGAGGAGCTAAAGCAGGGGTCTCAAAGTCCCTCCTTGAGGGTCGCAATACAGTCGGGTTTTTAGGATTTCCCCAATGAATATGCATGACATCTATGTGCATGCACTGCTTTCAATGCATATTCATTGGGGAAATCCTGAAAACCCGACTGGATTACGGCCCTCAAGGAGGGACTTTGAGATCCCTGAGCTAAAGGAAGCCAGAATCAACTCACTGAACAAATAGTGTAAGGCAGTGGTTCCCAACCCTCTCCTGGAGGATCACCAGCCAGTCTGGTTTTGGGGATAGCCCTAATGAATATACATGAGAGAGATTTGCATAAATGGAGATGACAGGCATGCAAATCTGCCCCATGCATATTCATTAGGGCTATCCCCAAAACCAGACTGGCTTGTGGTCCTCCAGGACAGGGTTGGGAGCCACTGCTGTACAGAGTCACAAAGAAGACAATCCCTGCTTGAAAGAGCTTACAATCTAAACAGACAAGGCAGACAAACAGGATGTCATGGATACAGTTAAGGGAAATGGTTAATCTGCTGACTAGGTTGGAAGGCAGTGGGAAGTAGGGTTATGGACTGAAGGCTATATCAAAAAGGTGGTTTTTCAGTCTGCTTTTAAACAAGGGAAGGGAAAGGGCATGACGGACAAACCCAGGTAATTTATTCCAGGCATAGGGGGCCTGGAATAAATTACCCGAGTTTGTCCACCAAGCCCCTTCCCTTGTTTAAAAGCAGACTGAAAACACACCCTCACTTAAGGGCTGATAAGCAAAGGCATATGGTTATTGTGAGAGGTGTGTGCACATTACTGGGTGCACAATGCATTAATGGTGAGCAACAGTGGTGACACAGGGCAGCTCTGTCTTGTCTCCCTCCGTAGCATGAACTTTCCAGAGTAATCCCCACTGATGTGTATTTATGCTTTTGGGGTAATGTACAAGGCCTGTATTCATTTAGAATAGTTAGGCCTGAAACCTCTCTCCCATAGCACAACAAACTTGAATGCACAATGTACCCAAACACCTTCTTGGCATCCACTGCCAATATTAATGAGGGCATATTCTTTGTCTTTGCCTACCATACCAAATTAGGAACTCATCTAATGTTGCCCTCAACATTCCTACCCTGAAATAAAGCCTGTCTGATCTTCATGTTGTTTAATTTGGACATATAGGTTGTTGGACATATAGGTTGTCAGCCATTTGGTTAATAAGAGTACTTTAGCCAAAATTTTATGATCTATGTTTAGCAGGGATATTGGTCTGTAAGACCCACAGTTGGTGGAAAGACTCTGTTCAACTTTGACAACTCTACTATTCCCACACTTTTTATTGCCCCTCCTATCTTTTCCCTCTTTAAAATATCTCCACTAATCTAGGTGCCATAACCATTAGAAACTTTTTATAGACTTTTGCAATTAGTTCATTTAGGGCTCCTTTTACAAAGGTGTGTTAGGGCCTTAATGCACAGAATAGCACGCACTAAAATGCCGCACACGCTAGCCACTACCACCTCCCTCTTGAGCAGGCAGCAGTTTTTCGGCTAGTGTGCGCTAATCCGGTACATGCGCTAAAAACGCTAGTGTACCTTTGTAAAAAGGAGCCCTAAGTCTTGGTGCTTTGCCAGTTTTCAACTCTTTAATCACTACCTCTACTTCCAAAAAGGAGATATCACTGTGCAAAATGTTATGCCTCTTCGTCTGGCAATCTGATCAATTTTACCCCTTCAAATACTCCCCTATCTCCCCTCAAGCCACCCACTAATAAAGTTTCTAATAGAATCCAGGGAAGCATTTCTGGATCCCTCTATCCCCCTCTCACATTTTCCCTCCCAAGTCTCTTATTAGAGCCCCTTCCAATATTTATTGACAAATTTTTGAGACTGTATTGAAGATTCCAGCCATATGATTAATATTTTGGAGAACCTTAATTATCGCCACGTAAACAAATTTCAAAATATATTCTCCCACCAGACTCCTACAGAGACAAAAGAAAAAACCTTAGATCACAGGTGAGCCATTATGCATTTAGCTCTACCCAAATGGACATCCTTAGCATTAAAAAAAAACAAAAAACATTTTTGCCTATTGAGTAGGCAAAACAAAAAATAGAGGTGAAACAAACCATAAAACAAAAAAGTGTGTTTAACCTGCGTCCTTACCTTTTTCGCCAATGTTTCGTGGTACTGGACCCCTTCTTCAGTGCTACAGGACCTCCGTGGATGGTGACAGGTCAAAGGCGCGCCGAGACAATTGAGTGGAAGGCGGAAGCCCGCACCAAAGAAAAACAGTGTTTTAAGGGGCTCCGACGGGGAAAAAGTTAAGTTTCCAGTATAATGAGGGGGGTTACAACCCCCCACAACGCCACACAACGCCGGCGCGGTCTGTATTCAGTAAAGGGGGGGTTCCTCACCAACACACCCCCCCGGAGCCCCTTAAAACACTGTTTTTCTATGGCGCGGGCTTCCGCCTTGCACTCAGTTGTCTCGGCGCGCCTTTGTTGGCGTGCGCTTTTGACTATGAACTCCGTGGATACTTAGGGCTCCTTTTCCAAAGCCGCACTAGGTCCTTAATGCGTGGAATAGCATGCACGCGCTGGCCGCTACCGCCTCCTTTTGAGCAGGTAGTAGATGTCCGGCTAGCGCGCTATAGCGTGCGCTAATCTGGTGCGTGCGATATAACCGCTAGCGCGGCTTTGTAAAAGGAGCCCCTAGACCTGTGATATATAAAAACATTCAATATATTTAAATTCTCAAATTAAACAAGCCAAAAATATTTACGCTTTTACTCACAATTCTGTATTTCTACCTTTTCTGCTCGCTTCACATTCCAACGTGACGTCTGATAGCCAATCAGTTCACCCTTTGTCCTGACTGGATAATGCAATTAGCAGTCACAGCTCAATCATGGCAGGTATGAGATTATTTTTTTGTTGGCAGTTAATAAAAATAAAACTAGTCAATATTTGAATTCAGACCATTGGGGGGTAAACTGTATTGAGCTTAAAAATCCAATGTTGTTCTCTACACTGTAGATTTAATTGTCTGTTGCCTCCCCGGTTGTTCTAGGGGATAGGGTCTAGCCCAAAGCACCTTCATTGAAAAATGCCATGTGAGCATAAGATACAATGTTGGACCAGGGGTGCTTGTATATTACAAAAAAACTCAAATACCCTTAGGGCAAATCCTGTTCTCAAAAAAAGAGATTTCAGTTTTTACTCCTTTATAGTAGCATAATTTTAAACCTCTTCCTAAGGCTCAAAAACGCACTGTGGACTTAAAACTCTAAAAGCCACTACTATACTTCAGGAATCTTGTAAAGGGGAAGAAAACGCCTCAGACTCGTGCCTGCTGCTAATTTTATAAGCATTCAGGCTACTCTTAGAGTTACCTCATCAGCATACAAAACCCCTCCTCCAAGAATTCCTACCTTCAGTAATAAATATTTTTTTTCAATACTAATGCGTTAGAGCCTTAATGCATGGAATAGCGTGCACTAAAACGCCCCACGCGCTAGCCACTACCGCCTCCTCTTGAGCAGGCGGTAGTTTCCGGGTAGCGGGCGCTATACTGCGCGCTAATCTGGTGCGTGCGCACCTTTGTAAAAGGAGCCCTAAATACTTTTCAAATATTAAAATATTTCAATAAATTTCCATCTACATGCGCTGGGAGCCCTACTCTAAACTCCTAAAGAACAGCTGTGTCAGGAGCGACCATAAAATCGCTTCCCGCTAATGTAATTGGACTGCATCCGGATTGTGTGCCAGTAAATAATGTCACTAATACTGTCATGATAAACGCTTATCTTTCCCTGTGATGTGCTGGATCAGGCCCACGTGTCTTTCATACACACCGCTGTTCTTGTGGCAAGTCTGCTCAGCCAAAGCCGACGATAGCCTGAAGGGAGCCATGTTTGCAATGCCTGTGAGCACAGAGATTAAGTGCCGATGTGAGTATTTGGCATCTGTTCTGAAGACAGGAGGTTTTAAAAGATTGTATGTTTTCATTTGCATTGTTTGAGAACTGAGAATATGTCTACTTATATCATTTTTTAGTGCAGCCCACGAAGCCCTGATGCAGCTTAGCGAAATGCTGGCTGGCCATCCTTTTTTTTATGATGTTGCTTTTTTCCTCCCCTCCCTATCTGATGACAAATGCTGCTATTTTCCATCCTACCCCACCCTGCTATCCTCCATCCCCTCTCCGATGACTAGCACAGTTGCCTCCCCCTTCCAATAACCGCCATTGCTGTCTTCTACCCCCTTCTGATAACCGGCACTGCTATTCCCCCCCGATGACTGGCATTGCTGTCTTTCCCCCCAACCCAATGACTGACACTCCTATCCTCCACTACCCGCTCCCCCCACCCCAGACTGACATTGCACTTACATTTCCGGGATTCAGGAAGCCGATGCTCTGTGCTTGTGAAAGGCCTTGAGCATCTGTGTATGCTCAAGGCCTGCTGGCTCTGTCCCTCTTCGGGATTCTTGAAGGGAGTCCAGTACCACCTTGAGCACACGCAGATGCTCAAGGCCCTTCACCAGCACAGAGCATTGGCGTCAGCTTCCTGAGTCCTGGAAATGTAAGTGCAATGTTGGTCTGGGGTGGAGGGAGTGGGTAGTGAAGGACAAAAATGCCTAAGCCACTGTCCTTCAATTCTCCAATGCTGCCATGGCCTCCTCTGTACTATTCTTTTGCCGTGGTCCACCCCCTTTTGAAGTAACTTCCTGTTTCCGCTTGGGTGGACCGCAGCAAAGGAACAGTGCAGAGGAGGCTGTGAGCAGCACAAGATAATTACTCCCATGCCTGCGACCATGTAGTTTTCATGGTGAGGAGAGCTTTGGAACCAGGTGGGGAGAACATTTGGTGGAACGGGGGGATAGGGAGAAAGAAGGGAGAGATGCTGAATTGGAGGGGCAGAGAGCAGAGGAAGGAGATGGAGGAAAGGAGAATGAGAGAAGAGATGGTGCACATGGATGGAGGGAAGGAGGAGAGAAGAGAAGAGAAAAATATGGTGCACATGGATGTAGGAGAGGGGGAAGAGCTAGACAGATAGAATTGAGATGGAGGCAGAAAACTGAATAGGAAAATCAGTGCCAAAAATTGATGTAGTGCAAGATGTGACAAAGGAGAGGAAAGAAACAGTAAATGCATAAGGAGGCCTTGGAAACAGAGTTAAGAGCAAAAAGGGAGCAAGATGATCAGAAAAATAAAATCGCCAGATAAGAAAGGTAAGAAAAATGTTTTTATTTTCAATGTAGTAATTGAAATAGTCATTTCTGAAAATTTACATCTGTTTTTATCATTTGAACTTTTCAGGAAGAAATGCATTTCTTTCTATTTCTTTTGTGGTGTACTGTGTGCAGAGTCTGGCATATTAGGGTTTCATTTGTGTATAATAGTACTTTTAATTTGTGGGTTTGTGTTTGGAAAGGGTTTTTCTGTTTTCTGCATGTGTGACTGAGGCCAGGTGTTCTGGTGGGGATAGAAGTTCAGAAACTGTGGCCCCAAGTAGGAAGATATTTGACGGCTCTCCTTCAGCTTTTTTGGAGTTGAAACAGCCCCAACTGAAAAATTTGTGATTACTTATGGCATTACTACTTATGACACTCACTACCCAAATTTCTAATCTCGATTTATATTCGAGTCAACCTTTTTCCCTCCTTTTTTGGGAGAAAAATGTTACCTCAGTTTATATTCGGATCAGTTTATTTTTGAGTACATATGGTATGAGGGGATGCCGAAAAGTTCTCAGCCCAACTGACCAACTTCCTAAATTTTGAGCGTTATTTTACCACCATAGTTGAAAGAGTTATCTTATCTCATTAAGTGCCAATTTGCAGAAACAAAATTCTAGGTTTTGACATTGTTTCAGACCATATCCACGTCATTCTCTTCTTGGGACATAACAGCCAACAGAGATAAGGAAAAAAAATTATGGAAATGAATATTGGTTTGTTTCTAGATTCATGCTTTTTTTTTTTTTTTTTTTAATAAATGTGATTTAAAATAACTTGTCAAATTGTACTGTGCTCAGATCAAAACCAGGCAATGAGTGAATATCTGAGATCATTAAAATAAAAACAGCAAAGTATTGCACAGTGGCTCTAAATGAAAAGTGCCAGCTTAAACTCTGTATTAAAAAAACCCCAACTAAACAAAACGCTTACTGCATATGAAACCTGACTCATGCAAGTTTCAGCAAAAGTGCCTATCCCTAGGGAGTAAAGTTTTAATCTAAACCACATTAAAAAGAAAGACTATCTTATTTCTATTTCACGATGAAATTCAACTTGGCAGAGAACTGGCTGAACATGGCTGCCTCCCAGAAAGACTATAATGTACATCCCTGAGCTAGGTACTTCCTGCCTAAAATCTTCTATTGTGCTTCTAATTTGCTCATTGATTTCTTTTCCCCCCATGTATTGATTATTCAAGTAATTCTTTATGGTTTGTCTGTTAAGGCTTTGGATTAGTTTTAAAGGAGAAACTTTCCTTGCACGTGATTATTTATTTCTGTAGCTTCCTGGAGGTAAAAAGCTTTCTCTTAACATTTTCTTGCCAAAACTGCTGCTGTGAGCTTTACACACAGGAGAAACAATCAATGGGACAATTTTTACTGTTTTGAAGCTTTGGTTAAATTTGCCTTATTTATTATCTACCCATCATAATTAATTGTGTAAAATGTCTTTTAAAAACTGTTACAATGAAGTACTAATTTTGGAAACTTTCAGATTAAACCGGGGGAGGGGGAGGGGAAGGGAGGAAGAGGTTGTTTGTAATAATTTGCTGAAGTGGGGTTTGTAGCTAACAGTGTGATTCTGTGGGCAGCAATGATCATTTTCATACCTGTAAACGCATGCTTATCCACATGAAACTTTCATGATTTTTCTTCCCTCCAGTGCAGGGAAGTTCAGTAGAAGTAAAACCCGGATGTTCCAATCCATCCTCCTTTTTCTGGAGCCATATGGTTACCCTACTCCAGTGACACTGCCAGAATTGATATGGGGGTGAAGGAGGCCAATGGCTGGTTTGGGGGGAGGTATTCAACAGTTAGTATGGGTGAGTACTCATGTCCATTTTCTCTGCCTTCCCTCCCTTCTTCCTTTCTGTCTCTTCCCTCTTCCCCTTCACCCACACCTAGGGCTACCAGATTTTACTCCTATAAAATCCGGACCCATAGTCCTGCCCCCAGACCTGTGCAGTTCCACCCAGCCCCACCCTGTTATGTGGACCCCCCCCCACACACACACACACACACACTCTACTTAATAGTGATCGCACTGCCTCGCGCTGCCGTGTTGGGGGGGGTGGGGGATATAACCCCCCCACATTATACTGAAAACTTAACTTTTTCCCTAATAAATAGGGAAAAAGTTAAGTTTCCAGTATAATGTGGGGTTACAACCCCCCAACGCCAGTGCGATCCTTATTAAGTAAAGTGGGGGGGTTCCCCACAAACACCCCCCGTCGGAGTCCTTTACAAGAAGGTTTTCCTGCGGCATGCTGAAGTCTTGCGCTGAATTGTCGGCACGCGTTTGTCTCGCCTGCTTAAGACTATGAACCGTGTTAGCCACACACAAAAAGAAAGGTGGAGGTAGCCCAAAGAGTGACAGCACTTCCATGCCTACTTTCGGGCCACTTTTTACAAAGCCACAGTAGCATTTCACCCATGGCAAAGCCCATTCAATTACTGTGGGCTTCGGTGCATTTGCCGTGAAAGGGGTCCTTAATGTTTGTCATGCATTATTTATTTGGATTTTATTAACCACCTTTCTGCAGATAGTCACTCAGGGCTCCTTTTACTAAGGTGCGCTAGCGTTTTTAATGCGCGCTACATTGCCCCGCACGCTAACCCCGTGCTACACGCCAAAAACTAATGCCAGCTCAATGGAGGCCAAAAACTAATGCCAGCTCCTGATTTAGTGCAGGAAGAGGGGGTCGGAACATACCGCGAGTGATTTCCTGCACTCGTTGGTGCTCCGGCTGCCCTCTCCTGCCTCTCCCGCTGCCCTCTCCAGTCTCCCCCATGAAAAATCGTATTTGTGGTTTCTCAAGATTTGCGGGGGTTCCTGGAACGGAACCCCCACGAATATCGGGGGAGTACTGTATACACAATTTACAATTAGTGACAGTTTGGCCATAATAAAATACTCAAATGCCAGCGATAGTGTATTATTAGAACAGCAACATAAACTTGGAAATAGGCAAATTCAGTAGCAATAATATGATACAGTACACATTAAAATAGCACGTTTAGGACATATAACGCCTATTTTAAAACAATTGCACTGGTTTCCCATAAAACAAAGAATACAGTATAAGATTATAAAGTGTTATCAATCGTTTACCAAGTTTTGCAACATTCAGCCCCTGCATGTTGCCAACAGTTATTGGAGTTACCAGGGAGATCAATAAGGTCAGAACATGGCATGCGATTGTCAGTTTGTAGAAAGATGGAAGTACATTATGCAAATACAAGAGCCTCTATGGACTCCTTTTACTAAGCCGCGTTAGGGCCTTAACGCGCGGAATAGCACGCGCTACATTGAGCTGGCGTTAGTTCTAGAAGGGTAGCGCGCGATAATTTCCTGTGTGCGCTAAAAACGCTAGCGCACCTTAGGAAAAGGAGCCCTATGTTTTCAATAGCAGGGGGTTAGGCTCTGGAGTGCGTTGCCAGGTCAATTAGGTTTAAGTGCAGGGATGGGCCAGTTTTTAAAAATGATTAAGAACGAAGCAATTTGTTAGTGCATTCGTGTGAATGTGATGTTAGTTTGAACAGAAGTGCAGGACTTAAGACAACTGTTAATATGTTATGTATTGTTTGTTTTTATTATCTTACGTACGTATGTTCATTTGGAAACCGCCTAGGTTTTAGGTGATGTATACATTTTATAATAAATAACAGTAAAATGTTCAAGTAACAGTTCATATTAAAACATTGTAAAAACATTCATTCCATGGAGATTTGATACTTGCAAAGCCATCATGTGAAATCATCTTATTGGACAACAGAGAGGACATGCGGAAGTGAAAACAGAGACAGACAAGACATGGAGGGCCATTTTTTTTATATGATATTTAAATCCATGTTTACGGAACATGCACAAAAATCCAGAACCAAACATGCCACTTTTCAAAACTGCACTATTGCTCCTGCTTTGCAGAAGTGCTTTTCTTGGCTCCTCACGGAGAAGATTTTATCCATATTTGTTATCTATCTTTCATACCACTGAGTGAATACTAACTTGGACCTCTGAAGAAGACTTTTAGCTGAAACACGGACCGTGTTAGGTCTGTATTACATCATACATCATGCAGTGGAGATTATTTTATTTGACTTATTTTAATAAATGCCTTGTCAAGATCATTGGTTTCCACAGTCTCTTTTCTTCTTCTGTGTCTCAACATCTCAAAAAAAACATTTTCGAAAATGGTTGCGTTTGTGCTCAGTGCATCTATCCTTTTGAACCATCTTAAAAAAAAAAAAAGTCCAAAGCAAAAACACACAGAGCAAGCCATTGGGATGTAGGAGGGGGCCAACATTCTTAGCAGACTGGCCACAAAGACATCCCAGTAGAGCAGTGGGGCACCTTAAGGGCCACTGCAGTGAACCTCACATAAAACGTCCCAGGTACACATCTCACATAGCCCCCTTCTATTGTATGGTGAGCCCTCCAAAACCTACCCAATACCCACTATACCTACCTCTAAAGTTAGAAGGGAAAAATGTAAGGAAGTTCTTCTCCCAGAGAGTGGTAGAAAACTGGAACACTCTTCCGGAGTCTGTCATAGGGGAACACACCCTCTAGGGATTCAAGACAAAGTTAGACAAGTTCCTGCTGAACAAGGACGTACGCTGGTAGGGCTAGTGTCAGTTAGGGCGCTGGTCTTTGACCAGAGGGCCACCGCGTGAGCGGACTGCTGGGCATGATGGACCACTGGTCTGACCCAGCAGCGGCAATTCTTATGTTCTGTATACCACACCAATAGCCCTTATGTCTGCAGTTGTCACCTATATGTGTGTACAGTGGGATTAGGATGTGATTTAGAAGGCTCACAAATTCCACCATAAGTGTAGGGGTTTGAGTGGAGTATGAGCCTGAGTCCCCATCTCTGTGGTTCACTACAGTACCCCATCAGGCTACTCCAGAGACCTGCCTGCTGCTCTAATAGGACTGGCCATGATATCTGTAGCTGTCATACAGGCAGGTATGCACTGTTTCATTCACATCTTTGGAGGTGGTAGGAGGTCAGTGGCCACTGGAGGAGTGGTCAGTTTGGGCACCTTTTTGGCACTTACTTTTTGTTAAAACAGGTCTAGCCCCAGCCATCTAAATTGTACCCTGGACATATTCTTAAATGCTCAATTATGGTAGAAAAATGTTCAAATCATATGCCTGCCCACACCATTCCTCTAACACATGACCTTGAAAATTTGATGCACTGCGGACAAGCAACGTAGAAATCTGTCTAGAATTGGAAGGGTTTGGTGAGAAAAACATTTTATTTGCCCCTGTATGCTACTTTTAGGTTGCTTTTCTTTTTTTTGAAAATGAGCTCTAGAGTATAGCAAAGCAATTAGGAAAGATAAAAGGGGATGATTAACTTGAAGAAACAATCACAAGTACATTCAGATAATGTACCAACTACTGAAACACCTTTGCCCCATATCCTTCTGGTGTTGGACTAAGTAAGGAATACAATTGCTCTATAGCAGTTACAGATAAGTATCTGTTTGATTTCTTTTGAAACGTGAGATGGGATGTATGTTTGGTGTTTGAAGACTTGTGGAAACTGGACTTTGATTTCTGGAACTATTAGCATGGAGAACTGAACTTCAAGTTTAAGGGCTTACATGTTTAAATGACTTTGGGACTATTAACTGGTAATGGACCCCCTTTAAGAGGAAAGAAGGTGTTCGTCCTCAGCCGCTGCCCTTTTTGTGCTAAATTTCTTTTGGGTGAGCAGTTGCTATGCTTTGTTTATGGAAAGCTCTTTATCTCCATTGAAGTTATTGAGGTGTCTTGCTATCTCTTTTGCCTCTGTGATTCTTCTCAGCCACCAACAGTCTTCTTTCTCCAAGATTTTTGTGCCCTCAAATCTAATCGTATGACCAATTGCCTCAGCATGAAGGGCTACAGCTGATTTTTTTTTTTCCATGTTGCTTTGCTAGTGCATCTGGTTTTGACAAAGTGTGATTGGCCGCCACGGCATGGGATTTTGTACACTCCAGGAGTTTAGAGCAGAGGTAACCTGTTTTTCACATGTGTGAGTGCGGTGCAATGTTGGCTGTTTTGATATGATTCTTCTTTAGCAGTTTTCCTATGTGACCAGTTCAGGGTCCTGGGACGAAAGCTGAAGCGGAGCACACGGAGGATAGCATTCTCGGAGATTCTGCCTGTACCGAGAGCAGATGCAAAGAGGCAGGCAGACCTCCAGGCTGTGAATGCATGGTTGAGGAGATGGTGCCAGGAGGAGGGCTTCCACTTTGTGAGGAACTGGACGTCCTTCTGGGGAAAGAGCAAGCTCTACCGGCGGGACGGCCTGCACCTGAGCACAGCGGGAACTAGACTACTGGCAGCCAATGTGAGGAAGGAGATCGAGAGGGCTTTAAACTGAGGAGAGGGGGAAAGCCGACAGCTGATCTGATGTTGACGCTTCGGACAACAGTATCCAGAACAGATGCTGAACGGGCTGACTGCAGGGAGGAAGCAGAGGGACCGGAGGATCTTATGATCAGACAGCGAGGGAAACATCAGGTAAAGGGAGCTTGCTGGGAGAAGACTAAGGGGCATGGAGACACAGGGGGACTGGGTGGCACGAGGGCGAAAGCTGAGGGCAATATAGAGGTACCACAAGGTGAGGGGGATCAAACAGAGGCTCAAGGGATGATAGCCCAGGAGGGGGCCGGTAGGGCTAGAAAACCCAGAGGAAAAGCGGGGAAGTGGGGTGGCGGGAATGTGGGGAAGCTGAAAGCTAAGAGGGTAAAGGCTGAGGGCAAAGCAGAAGCACAGGGAACGGGAGAACTGCCCGAAATCCAAGGGCAGGCGGCCCAGGTAAATACAGAGGTGGAGGAAAAACTACGGGACCTGCGGTGCTTATACGCAAATGCAAGAAGCCTCATGGCCAAGATGGGTGAACTAGAAGTCATGGCCAAGGGGGAGGACCTAGATATAATTGGAATTGCAGAAACCTGGTGGAAAGAGGAAAATCAATGGGATGTGGCGCTGCCGGGGTACAAGCTCTACAGGAGGGACAGGACCCACAAGAAGGGGGGAGGCATAGCACTATATATAAAGGACTCTATCCACTCGGTCGGGATGGATATGGCAACGAAGGCAGAGGGGCTGGAATCGCTATGGGTCAAATTGCCGGGAAACAAGGGTGCAGGCATAAAACTGGGGCTGTACTATCGCCCACCTGGTACGCCAGAAGGAGTCGGACACGACTTGGAAGCGGAATTGAGACAGGAATGCAGGACTGGAAGTGTAACAGTGATGGGGGACTTCAACTACCCGGGAATAGACTGGAGTACGGGTCACTCCAACTGCACTAGGGAAACAGGATTTGTAGAAGCTGTGAGGGACTGCTTCATGGAGCAACTAGTCAAAGAACCGACGCGAGGGGGTGCTACTCTTGACCTCATCCTAAACGGATTAGGGGGGCCTGCAAGAGGGGTAGAAGTGGGAGGACCACTAGGCAACAGTGATCACAACGCGATCAGATTCACATTAGAAAGGGGGACACCCATAGTAAGGCGGACCGCAACAACTGCGCTCAACTTCAAGAAAGGGAACTATGTTGCTATGAGGGAAATGGTGGGGAGGAAGCTCAGAAACATCTTTAGGATGGAGACTGTGGGAAGCGCCTGGACCCTATTCAGGGACACCCTGCAGGAAGCACAAAGAATGTACGTCCCCAGTTTCAGGAAAGGCTGCAAGAACAAGCGATCAAAGGACCCGGTTTGGATGTCAACTGAAGTAAAGAGGGCAATAAATGACAAAAAAAGTATCCTTCCGGAGATGGAAAAAGGACCCAACGGAGGAAAATCACCAGGCACACAGGAAATGCCAAAAGGAATGCCACCAAGAGGTTAGAAAAGCGAAAGGGGAATACGAAGAGGGGCTGGCCAGGGAGGCGAAAAACTTCAAGGCATTCTTCAGTTACGTAAAGGGGAAGCGACCAGCGAGAGAGGAGGTGGGGCCGTTGGACGATGGGGATAGGAAGGGAGTGATTAAGGAGGATAAAGAGGTAGCTGAGAGGTTGAACACGTTCTTCTCGTCGGTTTTCACGAGCGAAGACACATCTAATATACCGGACTCAGAGGAGCTAATGAGTGGGGAACAGGCCGAAAAATTGGAGCACATAGAGGTAAGTAAGGAGGATGTCCTCAAACAGATAGACAGGTTAAAATGCGGTAAATCACCGGGCCTGGACGGGATCCACCCAAGGGTTCTGAAGGAACTAAGACAAGAAATAGCGGGCACAATCCAGCATGTTTGCAACCTATCCTTGAAAACTGGTGAGGTACCAGAGGACTGGAAATTGGCGAATGTCACACCTATCTTCAAGAAGGGATCGAGGGGTGACCCCGGGAACTACAGGCCGGTGAGCCTGACTTCAATTATAGGGAAGATGGTGGAAGCTATGATCAAGGACGGCATTTGCGAGCACATCGAGAGGAATGGCCTACTGAGAACAAGCCAGCACGGATTCTGTAAGGGAAGGTCGTGCCTAACGAACCTTCTGTACTTCTTTGAGGGAATAAGCAGTCGGGTGGACAATGGGGAACTCATAGACATCATTTACCTCGAGTTTCAAAAGGCTTTCGACAAGGTGCCACATGAAAGGCTGCTTAGGAAGCTGTGGAACCACGGGGTGGGAGGGGATGTGCACAGATGTATCAAGCACTGGTTGTCGGGTAGACTGCAGAGGGTCGGAGTGAAGGGCCAATATTCTGACTGGCGGGGAGTCACGAGCGGTTTGCCACAGGGATCGGAGCTGGGGCCATTACTCTTCAACATATTTATCAATGACCTGGAAAAGGAGGCAAAGTGCGAGGTTATAAAATTTGCAGACGATACCAAACTGTGCGGTAGAGTTAGGTCCAGAGAGGAGTGTGAGGACCTGCAAAGGGACCGGGACAAGCTGGAAGACTGGGCAAACAAATGGCAAATGCGCTTTAACGTGGAAAAATGCAAGGTCATGCATATAGGGAAAAAGAACCCGTTGTTCAACTACAAATTGGGGGGGCATTGTTGGGAGACAGCAGACTTGAGAGGGACTTGGGTGTGCTGGTGGATGAATCACTGAAGCCATCTGCACAGTGCGCAGCAGCCTCGAAAAAAGCCAACAGGATGCTGGGCATCATAAAGAGGGGCATAACAACCAGGACGCGGGAAGTCATCATGCCATTGTATCGAGCGATGGTGCGTCCACATCTGGAATACTGCGTTCAGTATTGGTCGCCACACCTCAAGAAAGACATGGCGGTACTTGAGAGAGTCCAAAGGAGAGCAACGAAACTGGTAAAAGGGCTGGAACACTGCCCATACGCCGAGAGGTTGGATAGGCTGGGGCTCTTCTCTCTAGAAAAAAGGAGGCTCAGGGGAGATATGATAGAGACCTTCAAGATCATGAGGGGCATAGAGAGGGTGGATAGGGACAGATTCTTCAGACTGAAGGGGACAACAAGTACGAGGGGGCATTCGGAGAAACTGAAGGGAGATAGGTTCAAAACAAATGCAAGGAAGTTTTTTTTTCACCCAAAGGGTCGTGGACACTTGGAATGCGCTACCGGAGGAAGTGATCAGGCAGAGTACGGTACAGGGATTCAAACAGGGATTGGACGGATTCCTGAGGGATAAAGGGATCGTGGGATACTGAGAGAGGTGCTGGGATGTAACACAGTTATAGAAAGCTAACCAGGTAATAAGTATAGAAACCCAACAGGTCGTGCATGTGCAAGACCGGAGGGTTAGGACTACGATGGGAAGATAGGACTTCAATGAGAAACCAAGGTGGCAAGGGAGCCCCTTCTGGTGATTCAGACAGGTCGTGACCTGTTTGGGCCGCCGCGGGAGCGGACTGCCGGGCAGGATGGACCTATGGTCTGACCCGGCGGAGGCACTGCTTATGTTCTTATGTTATGTTCTTATGTTCTTATCTGTCACTCCTTGGCCATAGGGGAGCACTGCCATATTTTTGTTCTTTCGCAGCATTGGCCTCTAATAGTTGGGTTATCTAGAAGTTGAGTTGTCCAGAAGTTTTAGAGCTTGAGAAGTAATCCTTCTGCTGTAGCTATCAGCAAGAAATGTGTCCTGGAGGGTGTCCTTTTCATACTAAAAGCTACAGCAGAAGGTGCATCTAACATCAGGGGAGAAGGGAGAGAAGTAGAGCATGAGGGAAAGCAAATTTGGGTCCTGAGGAAGACGATCGACACTCTGCCACAGTGCACTGCTTCTCTCCTCCCTCTCTTTGCACCGTCACGACCTTCCACCAATATCCCACCCCTCCTCTCTCTCTCTCTCTCTTTTTCACCTCCCTCCCCATTCTCTCCTATCTGCATGGATGGGGAGTCAATAGTGTCTCTAGACAAAAATATTTGGGATGGCAAGAGGGAGGCAAGCCAGGTGTTGAGGGAGACAAACCAATGTAACATTTCCATATATCGTAATCATTGTTTTCCCCCCCCCCCCCAATCTTTAAATAAGCTACAAAAAAACTATAAGAAAGCCTCAAGGGTATTCTATTAATAAAGGCAATTATTGAATCCCACCAGTTAGTTTTATCCTTTTCTTTTTTAATTTCTCCTCTTTCATGTCTATGGGCTAGATTCACTAAGCAAACCGATCGTGTACTGATCGGTTTGTGAGCCCTTTGCAACCCGATTCACTTACATGTGTACCAATCCGATCCCAATCCGTGCATGCAAATGAGGGGAATCGGCATGCAAAGCAGGAAGGATGCAATTCGCTAAAATAAAAAAGCAACACTGACTGAGCTGGCCAATCCAAAATAAGCGACTGCTGAGGACCAGTCACTGAGGTTCTTTCCAACTGCCCTGCCTTCTACCGCCCTGCTCCTCTGCCCCAATCTCCTGCTCCTGTTAGCCCCGATCTCCTGCTCCTGCCTGCCTCTGCCCCAAATCTCTCTTTCCTGCTGCCCTGACTGGCCGCCCTGCTCTCAGCCCGAATCTCTCCTGCCGCCCCGACTCTCCTGCCCTTCCCCGCACTGCGAGCCCATGATTTTAACCCGGGCTCTTTGGGCTAGTAAATGTTAAAAAAAAAAAAGTTGCGGCTCTTAGGCATATGCGCAGACCATCTACAGGATCGCACATTAGTGATCCGTGCGGTCCGAGGAGGGCGTTCCTCTGATCGCCCTCATTTTAATTTTTTTCTTTTGTGAATTGGTTAGGCCTGCACAGATCATCCATGGATCGGGCACGGAGAGAGGTTAGTGAATCTAGCCCTAAGTTTCCTTATTCTATTAACCATTCTGTTTTTTCATACTGTGTTTTGTTTTGGCCTTGCTGCTATCTTGTTTTGTTCGTTTTTCTTATTTCTTTTGTTTTCCTTTGGTACTTCTTTATGCTGCTCATACTCTTATCATTCTTCTCTCCTCTCTTTTTCACATTCTTCCTCACCCAGTACTCACCCTTATCCACCCCTTACATGCTGCCTTCCTTCTGTATAATTTTACCTTTTTTCTTCATCTTCTCTCATCACTTCCTGCCCCATTTATCTCTTCATCTTCTTCCTTCCCTCCTTCATATGCACTTTATTCTCTGCTTTGATCTCCCTCTTCTTTCTCTCTCACCTTACCTACTCTTCTTTTTTCTCCTGACCCCATCCCCATGCTGTCCTTTTCCATTTTTCCTCTCACCTTGATAGCTCTTCCCCACTGCTTCTTTTACCATTTTCCTTCCTCCTTTTCTGCCTCCCTGAGGGGCTTGCAGTGACCATGCTGTAAGGAAGAAAGCGAATAGAGCTGGATTGAGGGTACAGTGAGCTCCTGAGATCTGTGATGAGAGAAAAATGGAGTTCTAATACCAGTGATAACAGCAAGAAATGTAATTAGTTACTGACAGGGGTAGGAAAACAAGACCAATAGAGCGTAGGGGAATTAAAGTACAGAGGTGACAGTGATTGAGAACACCTGAAGAAAAGCAAGTAGATCTTATGAGAAGCCAGGGTGCCCTAGAAAAGTAGATAAATTAGTAATTATGGAAACCAAATTAATGAAGTTAGAATATTACTAATGGAACAAGTTTAGATAATAGAGAAATGTACAGGTATAGAAAGTTCCAGCAAACAAAGCAAATTTCAGCTTGTACTAAGTATGGACACATGATGAATTATATAGGCAAAAGACACATCATAGATAGGTAGAAAAATAGTATATAAAGGATATCAGTGTAACGAAAGTCAGGATGATAGTCAGATCTGAGGTTTGTGAGCGATCACCCCCCTCCTCCCTTGCACAACTATAATCATTTATTGGCATAATACCATTTAAATTGCTTAATGTTTAATATCATTTAAATAGCTAAATAAGAGAAATTTTTTGACATTCTTATACTTGTGCAAGTCTTTTTGGGTGGTCATTCTCTGTTGAGTGGGGGGTCCACAGCCCCTCAATTTATCCCCCATCCCTCGCATCTCTTTCAAATGCACCATGCCCATTTATCCTTGCTCTCATCTCTCCTTCTGCGTGTGCACTTCCATAATACTCCAGATCCTCTCTCTCATGCCTGCTTCCACTGTCCCCTTCACCTTCTCTCGTTCAGCCCTCTGCTGTTATGACCGGTCATCATGCTCCATGCTATATGCCCTGTGCTTCCTTTCCCCCCAGAACTGGTAGCAGGAGCAACACCTTACACAGCATCATATTCCTGAGGCATGCAGAGCCAATTGTGTGATATTTGCAGTGACATCTATGGGAACTTATTCAGCTTGGCAAGCTGAAGCCATGTAAGGAGAGCTAGTTGTACAACCCAATGATCTCCACAGACAAATCCAAGAAACAAAAAAACAATGTGGAGAAATGATGTTCCTGAGATGGACTTTATTAATATTAAAATAATATTAAAACTTGGCAAACCACATAAAAACCTCTAGGTCACAGTCTGCTGAAAAGCTTTGGACCCTGGACCCAACACGGTCCGTGTTTCGACAGTCCTATGGTAAAGATACGTGGATAAAAATGCCAGTCGGAAATAAACTGATCCGTAAAAGCTGTGTGCAGGACAGGGGCTCAAAAAGCTGAGTGAGAATAAACTACTCAAGCATTTTCCCCTGTATGTCCTGGTGGGCTCACAATCTATCTAGTGTACCTGGGGCAATAGGGGGATTAGGTGACTTGCCCAGGGTCACAAGGAGCAGTGTGGGGTTTGAACCCACAACCACAGGGTGCTGAAGCTGTAGCTTTAACCACTGCACCACACTCTCCCCCTGCCTAAAAGAAAAGATGAGATATGGTGCATCCCTCCAAAAGCACCTAAAAAAGAAGGGAGGGACCTCCTCAGGCAGAAAGAAGGACTCCCCACTCAGAATGCTGGTAAGGTCACTGGTCAAAGAAAAAGAAATTAATTTATAATCCCAGGTTATATAATTTAAGTCTTTACAATCATTGGTAATGCATAAGAAAAATAGTAGCAGTTTATTTATGTAACCTGGAAGTCTAATATAAAAACCAGCAATCCTAGACATTGCGCACTGGAAACCCCTATCGCCCCTTCGCCAAGAATGGACACAAAACATAAAAAAAGCATTTTCCCCAAGAACTCACCATACAAAAAAATGTTCTGATTTTGGGGCAATCTCAGAAAAAAAACAAAACATAACCCCTCTTCAGTACCATGCATACTGTGAAGTACCTGTAAAATAAAACCCTACAAAAATCACTCAGGATCTATAGTGTCCTAAAAATGCACAAGGACATCTTATTTTTATTGAGACCCTTACTTCCTTTTCAGAGCAGTATAGAGCTAAACTACTATGCTATAAAAACCACAAATTTACAGAAGTAACACAACATAAGAAAACACAGCAACATAAAAATTTCAGTGGGAAACTTAATACTTCCTACAAAACTGTACATACCAACGCCATGCAGAATACCTGGCCTTGATCACAAACATTGAACACAGATAGACCCTTGCCAGTACAGAATAATCAACTACAAACTTAAAATATGTAGACAAAAATTAAACTTAAATCCCAAAATGCCACACTCTGCATACAGTGCAGCACTAGAGAAGAAAAATAGAAACAGCACCCTGCATTTTGCAAAATATAATTAAAGCAGTGTAAATTCATTGTAAAAATGCATTTTTCTATTCATGAACTTAAAATTTTTTTTCTACCTTTGTTGTCTGGACATTTTATTCATATTTGCCCCAGTCTCCAGTTTCTGCTTTCCTCTGTCTTTTTCATTTTCTTTCCAGATTGCCTGATTAACCAATCCAACTACATCAAGCAAAAAATAAAACAAATAAACAAAAATGCAAGGCTGTATGGCTGGGAATTCACTGAATTCCCTGAAGGCCCTGACGGCAAGCCACTAATTGAAACTTTGAGTGACATCGCTGAGGTCCATCATTAGTAAAAAGAGGAAAGGATCATTTTTATGGTACCAGAGTCATATTATAGGTATCCAAGTAGAGAAGACAGAGGTAGCCTAGTACTGGGATAAGAACCAGAGAACACGAGTTTAAATATCACTTCAACCCCTTGGGGGGAGGGGGGTTATTGGTAATATAATTGTCCATATTTGCAGAAGCTGTCATAGAGCCCAGATAGAAACTTATCTGCTGTACCTGAATGTCTACTGCTTTAATAACCTAAAGCAGTGGTCTCCAACCTTTTTCATATAAAGTACCACAGTGTGAATACGAGAGAGCTCTGAGGGCCGCCAAAAGATTTCAAGCTTGCACATACTACTAATTTTGCAAACTGCCTTGACTATTATCTATTCCCTCTTTAAGACACATTGGTACCATGTGTACCAATATTTTTTCTATCATGGCCCCTAACATCTGGAACTCAGCACCAAACTACATAAGAGAAATGTCATCACTTGATAAATTTAAAAGTAATTTGAAGGCCTTTCTTTTTAAAGATGCATTTGGAGTATAATAGTCCTTTTAAGGACTGCAAAGGAATTTCGTTCCTTGCATTTTCTTATTCTTTTTAATCTTTTCCACAAAGTGCTAGATTATTTATTTTTGTGTTCCCCTCCCTTTTGTTTTGATCCTTCTCCCTCTCTTTTATATTTTACAAATGTATTTCCACCCTATTTCATATTGTTTCGGTAAGTTAATGTTTGTCTGTGTGTCCGATTGTCTGTTTTATTAATTATAATTTGTTTTTAACCTTTGCCTTTTATTCTCTGTTTTTATATATTATGTTAAACCGCTTTGAATTTTGATAAGGCGGTATATCAAATTTTTTAAATAAACCTGAAACCTGACTTGACTGGGTATTAAACATTAAACATTAATACTAATATTGATTCAGCAACACTTCAAATATATATATTTTTTTAAAACTCACTTTATTTTGGATTGTCAACCATAGCAAATTCCATAAATGACACCCGAGTAACACATTTAAGAGAGAGTTTGCAGGCACTATAATAATAATAATAATAACATTTTATATACCGCAATACCGTTAAGTTCTATGCGGTTTACAATAGATTAAGCGAGGTACAAATTGATTGAATTTAAGAGGGGGGAAGAGGAGAGTTAATATGACCGGTGGAAGAAGATATTTTCCTTCTCCAAGGACCCTCAGCCACAAGAGGGCATCCGCTTAAACTCAGGGGCGGGAAATTTCATGGGAACACCAGAAAGTATTTCTTCACCGAAAGAGTGGTTGATCATTGGAACAAGCTTCCAATACAGGTAATAGAGGCCAACAGCGTGCCAGATTTTAAGGGTAAATGGGATGCCCATGTGGGATCCTTAAGAGGGTGGAGTTAAGGATGGGTCATTAGGAGAGGGATCTCCAGGAAAGCAGACTCAGGGTGGTGGGTCTGTGAAGTGGGCAGACTTGATGGGCTATGGCCCTTATCTGCCGTCATTTTTCTATGTTTCTATGGAAATGCGTTGTTGAGGAGAAAGAGATTAGTAGGACAGAGGAATCACTATGGAGGAGAAAGAAGATGAGCGGGTCAGTTGTCTAGATACTTTAGGAACAGTTGAGTTTTTAGACGTTTTCTGAATTCTTCATAAGTAGTGGGCGAAAGCAGTTGATCTAGGTCTTTACCCCACAATGCTATATCAAGTGGGCAAGACCGAAATTAACGCATTAACATAATCTGAAGAGCAATTCAGCCTAGGGTTACCAGATGTCTGGATTAAGCCGGACATGTCCTCTTTTTAGAGAACTGTCCGGGCGGCTTTTCAAAACCCAGCACTTTGTCAACACACTGTTATTCAGATTGCACAATATTTTGTAGGAGTGCAATATGAACTATCAGTCTTTGGTAGTCTGGAGGGGTTTTCAGCCGATGAAGTTATTACCCTTTCCAGTTGTGAGGAGGGGTTCTGAAGCTCTTTTTCCTCCAGTATTTTCACCACTTTGTGTTTGTTCCAGCTTATTATGTGTTTGAATTTGTGATCATTAAGCTTTAGGGTTATTGTGTGTATACAGTGAGTTAATTATGAGGTTCCCCAGGGGTCTGTGCTATTGATTTGATTCACTGGGCTCCTTAAAAGGAGGCGGTAGCGGCTAGCACTTGTGGCAGTTTAGCGCACGCTATTCTGCGCATTAAGGCCCTAGCACAGCTTTGTAAAAGGAGCCCATAGTTATGGTATTTATTATCATACTAGTATTTTAGCCCGTTACATTAACAGGTGCTAGCTGTCTGTCTTTCTTTCCCCCCCACTTCCCTGTGCAGCAGCCACAGCAGCATTCCCTCCCCCTCCATGTCCCTGTGCAACAGCATTTCCCCCACCCTACTTCCCTGTACAGCAGCATTTCGATCCCCTCCTCCCCACTTCCCTGTGCAGCAGCATTTCGATCCCCCCTCCCCACTTCCCTGTGCAGCAGCAGCATTCCCTCCCCCCACACCACTTTCCTGTGCAGCAGTAGCGTTTCCCTTACCCCCCCCTTCCCTTCCCACGGTCTCAACAAACCTGCTGATTCCAGCAGCGTGTGCAGCTCTCTACACATGCTGCTTCGGGGCCTTCTACTGCTCTGATTTACTCTGCCATGTCCCTGATGACATCATCAGAGACGCGGCAGAGCAAATCAGGGCAGTAGCAGGGTTAGGGTTAGTCCTGTAGGCGAGTGTAGGTAGGTGCTGGGGACTCGCACATGCGCAATCCTACAGCCACAGACCTACGGATCATGGAAGCACGCAGTTAAGAGTGCACATGCGCGGTTAGGGTTTTATTATATAGGATCTATGCAAAGGCCTTTTTTTTCAGCTGGTACATGCCAATATATATTACTAGTACCTTTTTCTTCCTGCCAGCCATAGGTGCCCCAACCGTGACCTTCCTCACCCGCCAAACCCAGTGCTTTGTCTCGCTCTATCTCCCCTATCCCGCCATTGCCACAACCCCTTTCCCACTGACACATCTGCTGGGCCAGTGCTAGTAAACAACTAGTGAAGATGTAAGTCCCGGAAGTGTATGTCACAAGAGATGGAATCGATGGAGGAAGCAGTAACGGCACACAGAGAGCCGCAGTCCTCACATCTGAGGTACGGTCTTATTTGAAGCTGTGTCATCCAACAGCATTGGTATGTGATGTGTGTAGCCCTCTGTTATTGTTACTGACTGCTCCCTTTGTGACTAAAATTATGAATCAAAGTCTCATTAATAGTGTTACCAGATGATTTGAAACTTGCTATTGTGTGTCCTGAAAACTCCCTTGTTGGGATTTAATGATCTTTCTAATTTTCGCCAAGATTGTATAAAAATCAGTTTACGTGCAGTTAGATGGCTTTTTATCATTTGCTTCCCTCTTAACTCCTTTCCAGGGTGGTTTCCGCAGGGCCCACTGTACCGAGAGTTTGGCAGTTGTGGATGAAATACACTGCGGATTAGATTGCCACACTAATTATTTTCTAGTATTTTTGGATATCCTGATCATCAAATTTTTTTGGCTTGGTTGCTTGACTGTGGCCTGGCATGGACTGTACTACAATGCTTCAATTCATTTCTCAGTAGATATTATTTAAGCTATATTTACAACCTTTATGTCCCCTCTTAAATTCTTTTGATATTCAGTTTTTTGTTCCTCTAATCTCATCTGTGCCTACTGCACTGACTTGGTTGCAGAAGGTTTTGTGGGTATACTGGTTTGGCTGACTAACAACTGGTTGCGGTTGAATATTTCTAAAGAAGTTTTTTGGTTATGTCTGATCCCACTCCAGTGTACCTAGCAGATGTCTTGATATCCGCCACTCTGTTAAAATCTCAAGCAAAGTTTGCAATTTGGACACTTTATTTTTTAGGTCTCAGATTCAACAAGTGATGAAGTTCATACTTTAAATTGCGTTTGCTGAGTAAATTACATTCTCTGTTGCCTTGTACTGATTTGTAGAAAGTACAATACAATACAACTTCTAATATCCTACAAATATCAACATGGAATCATTGCAGCTTACAGCAAGTTGAGTTACAGTTTTGATATAGCGTTATTGATAGGCGAGTTCAAATATTATGTCTGTGGGACGAAGAGGGCTGGGAAAATTTGAGTCTACTGGAGGAAGAGATAAGTCTTTAACCTTTTCCTATAATAATAAATTTTACGTTACACTGGTTCCAATCGTAATTATTTTAACAAAGCTTTGTATTATTCACCGTTATCATTTATGGCTATTGTAAACACAATGGCCCAATAGATGGGACAAATGATAGGTAGAAGGTGTACTGTATGTCCCATGCCATGGGACATACGATGGCAACGACATTTTATGGAATGTCCCACCATCCGGGACACATGATAGGAAAAGGTTAATCTTTCCCTGAACAGGCAACGCATGGATATTGCAAACTATGATGGACTAGTGCAGGGGTAGGCAATTCCAGTCCTTGAGAGCCACAGGCAGGTCAGGTTTTCAGGATATCCACAATAAATATGCACGAGATAGATTTGCATCTCAAGGAGGCAGAGCATGCAAATCCATTTCATACATATTCATGTTTTTCGCTTATCCAGCAGTGTTACAGCACAGTGTACTAAGCACAAAAGTTTAGGTCGGCACAATATGTTATTGTTAGGCCTCATTTCCCTGATGAAGTATTGAAACGGGGCTCGGTGGAAGAGTTGGCACTGTAACTTAAGATAAGTTTATCCTCTTTTCCTAAGAATGATTTATATAAAGTTTCAATAAAATAGCAAACAAAAATTAAGAATAAGATGATATCGCAAAGGGATCAATGGGGATTGCAGCCTGATCGTGTTATAGTACTCGATTGGCAGTCTGAAGATCCCAAAAATCACTGCATTGTCTACTACTTTGTATTTAAAGCTATAAAGTACAGTAAAACCTTGGTTTGTGAGCATAATTCATTCCAGAAGCATGCTTGTAATCCAAAGCATTCGTATATCAAAGCAAACTTCCCCATAGGAAACAATGGAAATTCGATGATTCGTTCCACAACCCAAAAACCTTAATAGAAAATACCTTAATAGAAAAGACCTCGCTCATTTAGTCACTAAATTCCTGTAGCGTCAGAGAAGAACCATCGGCTCAGTTATGATGATGTGACGGGTGTATAGTATATGCACTCGCATTGCAAGACTTGTTTAGAACAGTCACTACACACTTGCAGCATCAAAGAGAGAAGAACCATCGGCTCAGTTGTGATGATGTGATGCGTGTATACTGTATGTACTTGTATTGCAAGACATTGCTTGTATATCAAGTTAAAATTTAATCAAATGTTTTGCTTGTCTTGCAAAACACTTGCAAACAGGGCAGGATTAACCAATAGGCCAAGTAGGCACGTGCCTAGGGCCCAAAATGATCATGGGGGCCCGATGGAGGGCATCAACATTGTTTTTTCCAAACGGCAATGGGCCCATGCAGCATCGATCAGCAATGCAGCCCCCCCCCCCGATCGGCAACGCGGCCCCCCCCCCTCGACAGAAAGTAAGACAAGCAAGCAATGTGGGTAAGAAAGGCAACAAGAACTGTAATTGTTCAAGCGGTGCTGGTTGCCCAAAGCTTCCGTCTGACGCAGCTTCCTGTTTCCGCCTGGGCGCATGGTGGGGTGGGACGGGGCAGGGGGGGGTCCAGTGTACTTGGGTGCCTAGGGGCACTCAACGAATTAATCCTGCCCTGCTTGCAAACCAAGTTACTTGCAGTCCAAGGTTTTACTGTATATTGATATAGAGTAGCTGCTATTCAGTGACCGCAGTTATATCAGTTATACACCTGGCATAAATGTATGTGCATAAATGCAAGGGCACAGCATTCTGTAAGTCACCTGTAGAAGTGGGAGCTCCGCCCATGTCTCGCCCACACTCCACCTAAGTATACACTCCTGTGCATGTACACACTATACCACTTACATGCCCTGCTGGCACTTTCGTGGGTTAATGTACATTTATACATGCAAGGGGTGGTAAATGCAGGTTCAGTTAAAGAATTGCTCTTCATGTGTAGCAAAGTATGTTTTAGTTCATACCCCGCCTCCCCCTATTACAAAACCACAGTGCAGTTTTTCGTGCCAGCCGTGGCAGTAACAGCTCCAATGCTCATAGAATTCCTACGAGCGTCGGAGCTGTTACCGCCACTGCCGGTGCTAAAACATAACACTTTTATTTGTATACTACATTACCTTCCAGTTCTAAGTGGTTTACAACTCAAAGAAACTGAGACAGACTCAGGAAATACAAAGTTGAAATTGTCCACTACAAATCTTCTCTTATAAGAATTTATCGAATAAATACGTTTTCAAGAGTTTTGGGGGAGGGGGTGGGGACAGATACAACAGGAAAAAAAAAAAAGGTCAGGAAGAAATTATCGCAAAGTTTCTGGGTTAGTATTTATAACTCATAGCCATGTACTGTGTCCCATTAGTCAATGCAAATAATAACATTTTTCTTCTTTTTATTTGCTGTAGCTTAAACGGTGCAGTGATGCAAAAGCAAAGAAACTAATCACTTGGTGTGTATCAGCTATTTCTTTCCATATTTTTTTCTGAATATGCTATGAAGCCTTCCAAACTCCCCTGGCAGTTTCTCTGGGTAGGCTGGATGGGGGCCGATGCTCAAAATCTAGCTGCTAAAGCCCACAACCCAAACCCAGTAGCACAACTACAGTACAGCAAACTTTCTAACCAATGCTCAAAGCGAATGACATTCAAATTTTATGCACAGATAATTTGCACTATTAAACCAAAAGGAAGGGGAGAAATATGCCCAGCACATGTGTAAAAATGGTTTTCTGGTAAACACGGTCCTTGTGCACATGCCCAGACAGAGCTGGAAGTGCAAGCAAATATTGGCGCTGTTCTTCTGCGCCTTTAAATACGAGGTTTTCAAAAATGTAAATGTTTGAAAGGCTCAAATCTCAGCAAAGAAAAACAGACATCTAGATGTGCTTGCACTTTCACTTTTGCTCGGACTTGGACTTAGAACTTAGAAGCTGCACAGACTCCCACTTCCATAAAAGGACAAAACTGGCAGTTTATGTGAGAAACTGACAAGAAATCTTCTCCCCCAAACCCCTCTGTGCTGCCCCTGAGCTGATGGTAAGTTTTTGACATTATAAACCTTCATTTGCTTTGGGCACATCTGAGCATTGTGAAGGAATAATAACCGACTTCATTTGCACCCATTTGCAAATGCATTTCAATACACTTTGGGGCCGTGTTTAGCGCACACATTAACACCCGCACTCCAGCTCTTTGAGCATTCTGCACAGAATAAGGTACTTGCAAATCAAGCGCTAACCACTTTTTAGCACCGGTGCTCATTTTGAGCATCAGCTCTTTTAGGGTCATTTTATTGATGCATAAATGTGACCATACGTCCCATTTTGAACGGGACCGTCCCATTTTCAGATCCCGTCCCGTTGTCCCCACACACGGCTTCGGGACGCCAAAATGTCCCGTTTTCAGAGACGGCCTCCTGAAGCTGTGTGTGGGGACAACGGGACAGGCGATCGCAAAGAATGGGCTCTCTCCCTGCTTCCCCACCCACCGCTGAAACTATAGGAAAACAAGGTCCAGGCGTCGGCCCTCAAGCCTTCTCCCCGACGACGTCGGAGAGGAAGTTCTGGGCCAGCCAATGCGGCCTGGCTAGCCCAGAACTCAGTGGCGTACCAAGGGCGGGGCAGGAGGGGCGGTCTATATTTTGCACTATATTTGTCTATTTTTCTATAGCTACTGACATTGCATATTTTAAAGTCATCTGCTTGACATCTTTGAAAAAAACCAAAACTCGTAAATTATTAACATTTTCTCTGCGTACAGCGTACTTTGTGTGTTTTTTTAATTTTATATTTACCATTATGAATTAATAAGATATTGTGTGTACATGAAAAATGAATGGAAGAAATTGGGGCGGGGCTAGAGCGGGATTGGAGGTTGGCCTGAATATTAATAAATGTCCCGTTTTGATGAAAAAAATAAATGGTCACGTTACTGATGCACAAATGTTTTTTGCGGGAGTGTGTTAAGTGCCAATTAGCCCAAAGGCATAGCAGATATGATATTCTGGGTGGGCCTGAGCCCGAAGTAGGTGGGCACACAATTTCCTCCTCCCCCCATCTGCACCAATGACCTCTAACAAATAAATCCTGAGCTGGCTAGGATCCCCAAGCTGGAAGAGGTCCTTCGGTGGACAGAATAGTGCCGCAGTAGCATCTCCCTGCTACACACCAGATGTCCGGAGATCCCCGAATGGCTTTTCAAAACCCAGCATTTCGTCCAGGTTTTGAAAAGCCTCATCAAATCGCATCAGCTAAGGAAGAAATCTGCGCATGCGCGGATTTCCTCCCTGCCCAACAAGAGCAGGCAGCAGGAGGTAGGGCTAGGGCAGTCCTGGGGGCAGGTCTAGGGGGGGTCCATATTTTCTGATTGGAAAATCTGGCAACCCTAGCTACACATGCTCAATTTTCATTCATGTGCGAAGGGGTTGGAATAGCAGCAATATGTGGACAGTGCTGCTGGCTGCAGCAAATAGGACAATGAGCTGATCTGGCCACAAGAGGACCTCTTCCAGCTTAGGGATCTTGTTTGCTGTTATGTATGTTATCATGTAACCCGTACTGGGCTCCTTGGGGAGGACGGGATATAAATCAAATTAAATAAATCTGGCCACCACCGAACCTCTTCAGACTGGCCAGCCCAAAAAAGGTGCCAGAATTTTGGGTGGACCTAGGCCCACCTATTGCTATGCCACCGTTATAGCCCACAGGTATACAATGGGCTGCGCAGAATTTAGCACACACTAATTGCTAGTGTGCTAAATCCATTAGTATGCACATCAGTAAAAGAACCCCTTTATTTGCTATTATCCACTATGTTACTATGGAGCTTGTTTTCAAAAGATAAAACCATCCAGAAAATGGCATAAAGCGGCATTTGGACATTTTATTCCCTAAATTTATTTACAGTAGTTTTCTCTCCATAAGACGCACCTGACCATAAGATGCACCCTAGATTTAGAGGAGGAAAACAAGAAAAAAAAACATTCTGAACCCAGGCTCTGCACCCCACCCCACACTCCTTACCAGGCTCTGCACCCTGTCCCCCCCAGTACCTTTTAAAAACACTCCCATCCCCCTCCCCGTACCTTTTTAAAACATCCCCGCCCCATCGTACCTTTTATTTTTATTGATGCTATCCAGAAACAATGCCAGGAAACAAATACAATCACCAATGTCAAATGCAGGAATGCAGCTAATACAAGGAATATCTAAAGTCCAGCATCAGGTTTTCAAATGATAAACAAAAAAAGACAGAATACAGGAATTTGACATTGCAACAAGTACAAAAGTGCAAGAGTGAGAATACAACAGTGAACAGTGCATCAGAGAAAAACAACACAACTACCCCTCCATCACCCCACCCCCAGCCCAAGAGATGCCGGTGGATGTGAACAATGACTATACAAAAAGAATACCTAACTGTCCGACAAGCCCAAGAAGGGAACCACAGCCTACCAGGAGGACATGCCATGACCATCACTATTAGAAACCAAAACACCTCCCAACCCACTGGAAAAACATAATACACCAGGGCCCTGGCCTCTTATAAACCCCAGTGAAACCCCTTCTGAGTCCCATGAATCCCTGGCTCTCCCGAGCCCCCGCCCACCTACCCAAAAACCCCCTCCCCAGTCATGCAGTGAAGCCATCGCACCTTTTAAAAACATCCCCCTCTCCCCCCATACTACCTTTTAAAAACACCCTTATAGCCTGGTGGTCCAGCGTGTATCGGCATGGGCAGGAGGCAGCTTTCCGCGTTGTTGCCTATACCCGTGCCGCTTCCTGACTGGTTGTCGTCAGTTCTCACGGGACTCAAAAGGAGGACATGTCTGGGGAAATCCGGATGACTGGTAACCCTACTTTTCTCAGTATATTCTTAACAAGACTGGCAGGCACAAGTGAAGATGGTCTGGGCTCCAAGGGGGGGAAGAGTATTTAAGAAAGAGATTTTATTCTAAACCTTACAGAGCCATATGCTTCTCTTTCTATTTTCTCTCTCCTACTCCCCTCCCCCTCCCCATCATACAGGCATGTCAAGTTTAAATTACAACAGCAGGGGGAGCTCTCACACAGCATGTTTCAGGACATCGCACCCTTCATAGCAGTACATCTGCGCTTCAGTTAATATGGCAGGAAATAGCAGGCACACCATGGCAAGGGCCTTACATTAATACATCACAAAAACAGAATCGTTTGAGAGAGCTGACAGGCAGAGAAAGGCCGGGATGAAATAAGAGGGAATCCAAGAAAGCTTAATTAGTCTCAGTCAGCTTACAAACCAGTTAATCAAGGACCCAGGCTGTTGTTTTCACTTCTCATTATGTTGTACAAACTTAATCAGTTGGTCCAGATCAGAAGCTCTGGCTTTTAATATTCATTGGACAAAGCCTGTTTAGATCCTCACATGTTATAGTGGAGACATGAGGACAAAGTACTTGGGAGTGATATCCCATAAGGAGATGGGAAAAGCTGAGGCTTTACTTCGGGGAAGTTACTTTAAGCGGCTGCCATTATGCTTATCATGGTGGGGAAAACCTGAATTAAGAACATAAGGACAATCAAGCCTAGTATCTTGTTTCCAACAGTTGCCAACCCAAGTCTTAAGTACCTAGCAAGAACCAAGTAATAAAACAGATTTTATGCTGCTTATCCTAAGAATTTTCATATTTGTTTTCTGATAATTCCTAACATTCTATTTGCTTTCTTAGCTGCCGCCGCACATTGAGCTGAGGGCTTCAACATATCCTCAGCAATGACACCTAGATCCTTTTTCTGGACAATGGCTCCTAACATAGAATACAGCATCATGTAGCTATAGTTTGGGTTCAAAGCAACAAACCGAATCCAAAGAGGAAACCAAGGTTCAACTGTCTGCAGTGTAAAACAATCCAGAACAAACAAAACAAAAAACTGCAGACCTTGTACACGATGCAGGCAGGCTTTATTATGACAAGTAAATCGCTATTTACCCAAGGCTTTTTTCTTTTGATAATTTTCTCCTTTATCAAAATTGGACCCCTGACGAAGGTTAGTCCGAAACACGGACCGTGTTGGGTCCCTTACCTGGTAAAAGGTTTTTAATCAAAGATTTACTTGTCATAATAAAGCCTGCCTGCATCGTGTACAAGGTCTGCAGTTTTTTGTTTTGCTATAGTTTGGGTTCCCATATCCCACATGCATCACTTTGCACTTGCTCATATTACGGAGCAGATAAATTAGACACTAATGCTCTCTGATTTTCTCTTGAAATAAAAACTTTCATTAATAACCCTCTGGAAATTTTTACTGAACAAAGAGAAAACCAAGATCACATCCTTAGGCTTTCTTCAGTGACACTATGCATGTATTTTATTTGTTAGATTTTGCATTCTGCTTATGTACACAATTGTGCATCAAAGCAGATTACAAACATCAAATACAAATTAACATGCACAACAAACATCATCACAAAACACACACAGGGGTCTTTTTACTAAACTGCGGTAAAACATGGCCTTATAGCATGTCCTTATGTGGGTCTTTCCCATACACTAAGGTAAGGTTATCAGACATCCAGGAAAACCCGGACATGTCCTTTTTTTAGAGGACTGTCTGGGTGCCCAGACGGACTTTCTAAAACCTGGTAGTTTGGGTTTTAGAAAGCCTCAATCTCCAAGCCATGTCTGGAGGGCCTTTGAGCATATGCGGATAACATCACACACATCCACGCATGCTCAGAGACCATCCAGAGGTTGGAAAACAAAGACGAGGCTTTGCAAGGGTGGGGCTACAGGCAGAACAGGGTGAGGCTAGAGACAGAATGGGGCATGGCTAGTGGTGGAATGGTGCAGGGCCATATGTCTGGGTTTCTCGGACACAGAGGCCATTTTTATCATTGCTAGAAAATGGCCACGTCTTCATTTTTTTAATTAATGCCCATGCATTGTTACCATTGGCACACAATCATTAACAAAAATTAGCATGTGAACCCTTACTGCTACCCATTTTCTAGGCAGTAACAGGGAAGTTCTATAATCAGCACCTAAACTTAAGCGTTGGTAGGTGCTCTACCAATGCCTAAGATAATTGAAATATATTGTCAAAAACAGCAAAATATGGCTGTGTTGAAGCGCCTACCAATGCCTAAATAAAAGGTGGCTGGCATCGCATCTAGGTAGCTGCTTAAGGCCACGGAACATCAAAGTAGGTGGTAGCCCTGGGAATATCTCTGGGAGGAAGAGTCCACTGATCCTTGACAAAACCTGCGGGAGGAATGAAAATTACTACGGTCCCCTCCCGAAATCCGGTGAGACTTGTTCACAGCGAGAGACTTAGGGCAGCACTCAGCAACCCTGATCATGAGGACATCAAGACCTTTTCCAAAAAGAAGTTGGTCCTTGAAAGGAAGTCTGCTTAAAGTGGCCTTGGAGGCAACGTTCCAGCCCAATGACGGATCCAAAGAGTCCAGCACGCAGACACTGCATAAGCCGAGACCTTACTAAGAACTCAAATGAGATCATATAGGGTGACCGTCACATAATCTACACCATCCATCATCAGTGGGGGACAAGCATGTACTTCCAGAGAGGACACACTGCACAATCTTCTGTGACAGGCACGCGCCGCAAAGGAGGTGGCCTCTGCCACTTTGATACCTGGAGAAACTACTTCATAAGGCTTTTTCAACATAATATCAAAATCCACATCCACTCTGTGATCCTGAGAATCCTTACGCATTACTCACCCGTCACTAGGGAGGGTCATGTGCTGGATAACCTGCGCCACAGCAGAATCTACCTTAGGTTGCTCAAAAACCTGCTGAAAATCAGGAGCCAGCAGATAAAGCTTAGTCATAGCTTTAGAGAGCTGGAAAGAGCTTTCTGGGGTATCCTATTCTGTAACCAGACCACAAAGCTGTGGATGGGATGGAAAAAAGGAAGACAGCACATTAGAACTGTCCATGACTGAACTCTGAGATGTAGAAAGTGGAGAATCCAATTTGAGCTCTTTCAGAACATCAGCAATAAAAAAAGTGGACAGAGTCATGCTTAAAGAGTCTGCGGACTGAAGGATCATCACCCAAATGTGGACTCTCAGGGAAGCTGAGGTGACTAGACTCGGCAATATATCGGATCAAATATAAAAGCAGTGTCAGGAAACGGAAGAGGTATAATATCTGAATAACAATTACTGCAAATGAGGTCTGCCACAGCTGGACGAGAGCTCTCCCAAAGAGGAATCTCTGCCACCGGCTCAACTGGCCCAGAGACTGATGCGCCCGCTGGCTGTGCCAAATGAGCTGAGTCTGAAGAATACACTTTCCAGAGGAGCCGAATAAAGTCTGGTGAAAAGTCATACCCTGCAACCATGGCATGGTTCTGCTGAGGCACATGCAACTTGCCAAAAGAGTCCCCAGACTAGTGTTTGGTACCAGATTCCAAAAACGATCTCTGGGTGAGATTTTTTTCCCAAAGTCACAGACCCAGGCTGGCTTCCCAGCCCTAGAGTACCTGGATGAGGTGGTCTGAAGCTCCCACCCCCTCCCCCATTGCGCCAAGGCAAGTGGTACACGGTCGCTGATCTGGTGCCAATTTGGTGTAATCAATGCACACATTCGACAGATTAAGGGCTGGGGAGTCCATCCTAAATGATTTTTTTAATCAAATTGACAGGTTTTGAAGCAGAAATAAAACTTTGAAAAAAAGATAGTTTAAAATCCAAGATGGCCACTGCCAGTGAATTTGTGCCAAAAACATCAAAAATAAACAAAATCTGAAAATAAAAACCAGTTATTTGGGGTCTGGGGAGGTGGAGGACCTGAACCCTACCCTCAGAAACTGTGAAAAACGAGTTTAACACATTTTACAAACCACTTCTGAAGTTCCCATAGGAAATAATGGAGGTTTACTCACAGCTCTGTTGTGCCAGCCTGTCAGCTCTTTCACACAGCAGCTGAATGGAGGGAAAGGATTTTCTGCATCAGAAACTGCTCCAAATATAACCAAACTTGAAGATCTTCAGACTGCCAGTTGGCTGAACATTGGCTCCGCCCCCACCGATCCTTGCCATGCGATTGGGGGAAATGCAACCTGCGCCCTGAAACCCGGAGGTATTTCACTCTGGATGCATATAGCCTTTTTTACAGAAAGGGTGGTAGATGCGTGGAACATTCTCCCGGAAAAGGTGGTGGAGACAGAAACTATGAATTCATGAAAGCCTGGGATAGGCACGTGGGATTTCTTGAGAGGAAGGGATAATGATTACTGCAGATGGGCAGACTTGTTGGGCCATTTGGTCTTTATCCGCCATCATGTTTCTATGTAGTTACTTTGATTATATCAACTTTGTTTTCACTTGTAGCCTGTCTAGAGTTTTTAAAAAGGATGGGTTATAAATTTAAAAATAAATCAGCCATTAAAGGAAAGCAATCTACTAACCCAGCTGTAATAGTACTAGGCAAATCCCTGGGGAGGATGCTTGGTTAAGCAGTCAGTATATATTTCCTTTAAAGTATGAAGTGTTGTATAATGTGTTTATCAGTGAGCACAGAAAGCTTATGTGACGTGCTTAATATTACACAGCGAATAGTGGGCTCTCCAACTCTGTCTATTCTGCAAGTTGGTTGGGGAGAGGGAACAAACTAATATCCTCCTTGCCCCCCCCTCCCCCCCCCAGCTCCCTGATTTATTATGCTGTGAGGAGCAAATGACTGATCAAGCCATGATCGTGAAGGGTGACTCCATTTTGCTTCTTGTGCCACTATGTAAACCTGACAGTTCCAGGAAGCTCAGCGCATGATGCTCTGAGTGTTTCACAATACAAGGCACATTTGCTTTATTGGTTTGTGCCTGAATGTCAGCCTCTTTGCACTAACTCTTCCTCCAAGTTTTGCTTCTGGGCTACTCCTAATTGGCTGGTCCAGGTGATGCAGCAGTGCCAAGCTTCACTGGCATCCCAGTCCACTAACTGCCTTCCCAGAGTATTTACTAAGTAAGGGAGAAGGCACAGTGTCCCGTGAGCGAATCCCAGCCCAGCTGCTTTTTTTAAACATCTCTGTTGATTCATTGCACTGCTTCAGTATCACAAATAATTTCAGCTGCAGGGACCTGACCTGTTTGGCAACAGCTCAATGACATCAGCTGCCTAAAGCAAAGAGACTCTGTGATGACATGACAGCCGAGCCAGGGCTGGAATGGAGGGTGGGAGAAGGAGGGAGGAGAGGAGATGCAAAGGAGTGCAGGAGGTGGGGGGGGTGGAATTCAAGTGCCAGCCTGAAATACTGTAATTTGCTTTAGAGCTGCCCGAGTCCCTCTCTGCCTCTCTCTGTCTGTCTCTGTCTCTCTGTCTTCATCATCTGACTCCATCTAATTACCCTGCTTCCTCCATGCTCTTTCTTACAGAGTACAGAGTGGCCTGTCTGGAAAAGGTTTTAAGCATCTTACATGCATCTGTTCCTCCTAATCCCTCATAACTGTGGCCTCTGTGTTGTCACAGGCCTGAAGCTGTTGGGTTTTTTTTTTCCATGTGTCCTGCCATGTGGTAGAAATGGGTTTAAAGAGCTGCAAGAGCTCCCTGTCCTACTCCCTTCATTTGCCAACTCTTGTGCAAAAAAAAATGCTGCAGCTTTTTTAACGTTTTGTCTTTGTAGGGGTACCCGAAGAAATGGTTCAGTTAATGTACATTTGAAACAGTGCTATCAATGCTTCAAGTCAGTCACTTGGCTCTAATAATCTTCCACTTCACACGTCCCACTTGGCTCCTTCTGATCTTAGATAAATCACTTAATACTAGTTCTACTTAGCATTTCTATAGTGCTACCAGATACACACAGCGCTATACATTAACATGGAAGAGGCAGTCCCTGTTCAAAAGAGCTTACAAACTAGTTATGACAGACAAACAGGACAAAAAGGGTGAATTTATAAACACTGCTCAGATAGGTACAGATTGTGAGTCCTCCAGGAAAAAAAAATACCTACTGTACCCAAATATAGCAACTATGGGGATGATGCTGGAGGACCTTACCAGACTAGTACAAAACCGATTTCTTTTTAGATCTGTAATTCATCAAGTCGCTAGGACTCAAACACAAGTCCATTGCACCTAACAACCCGAATATATTCCACTTAGATAACTTCCAGATTTGTGAGCTATTTATAAAATTCTTTCAGCTTTCTATAGCTGGAGCTGCTTGCAGCCCTAGCTAATTAGAACTGCACTCTTGACCTTATATTTTTCCTGTTGAGGCTTTCTGCACCTGCTTGATCCAGAAAGCTTCAAGAGGGAACTGTTGCAAATTGTAGACCCGACGGTACTAGTTGGTTGTCAGAAATAGAGAATGACATGGTGACAGAATTTGTCACTGTCCCGGAAAGCAACCCATGTCATTCTTTAGTGTCTATCTCAACCTCAGTCCTTCTATACCAGCATCACTCAGAGGTTTTTGTCAAGGCTTCTGGTAATTTCTGGATTTTAGACCCAAGTAGAAGACAAGGCATATTAGGCACCTTGGACTCATGTTAGTCCTAGCAACTTGATAAATTACAGAAATAAAGAGATTGGTTTTGTGCTAGTCCGGTAAGGTCTTCCAGCGTCATCCCCATGGTTGTTTTCAATGTGTCCAGCCATCTGATTGCAGGTTGCCCTCTTTGCCTGGTTCCTTTGATCTTCCCAAACATGATGTCCTTCTCCAGTGATCTTTCTCTTCTGACAATGTGACCAAAATAAAACTATTGTAACTTCATCATTAGGGCTTTGAGTGACATAGCTAGTTTGATCTCTTCTGGGTAGCTCTTTGATTTTCTGAGGGGGTAGACTAGTGGCAGTAATTATACCCCAAGAAGATTTAAGCTCTGATCTTTGGCACAAAATTTGGCTTTGGAATCTCTCCTGCTATTGACCATATATAGGGTTACCAGACATCCAGGAAAACCCTGACATGTCCTCGGGCTTTTCAAAACCCAGCATTTGTCCGGGTTTTGGAAAGCTCCAATGAACTCTGGCCACATATGGAGGGCCTCTGAGCATGCGAGGCTAACGTCATACACATCTACACATGCTCTAGGCCCTCCAGACACAACTGGAGCTTGTTGCAGAAGCGAGGAGGTTTGTAGGGGGTGGGGCTGGGGGTAGAACTAGGCGGGGCCAGAGGCAGAACCAGGCAGGGCTGAGGCAGGGCTGGAGGTAGAACGGGGTAGGGTTATGTGTCCAGGGTTTTCCTTTGTAAAATATGGTAACCCTAACCATAAATGATAATGGAGATCCCCTTTATTGCCTATGCCTGAAGCTAACACCTAAGAGATTTTTTTAGAATCAGCCTGTCTATATCACCCAGGTTAGACTTTATAGGCACTTGCTACAAGATCAAGGAATTAGAGACTGGAGTAAGTACCAGGCCTGAAACCCAGTGGGAAGTTGTGGGGACCCTTTTCACCCTGTGGATGGTTCATTTGGAAAGCATTTTAAGTATTTACAAATACTACCCAATATGATTCAGGAGGAGGGGTTAGAGAGGAGGTAAACAAGTTTATATAATATTTTTTTTCTACTTTCCTGGTCTCTCAGAAGTCAGCAATGGAAACTTGGTCTGTCTGCAAGAAGAAGACACCAAATCAATTAAAGGGCAAAGATGGACCATCTTTTAACACGTTCACTGCCAACCTGTTTACAACTCATTGACCACAGAAATTCTGTGGGCTTTGGCAATAAATATATCACAATAATGTATTATTTCTCCATGGCAATCTAAGTAAATCATGTACTTTTTAAATCCAGGACAACCAATGTTTTCTTTTAATACATAATATTTGAGGAATACATGTGCAAGTATAAATACTTAAATTAGGATGCCCCAGTGAGAGGGATTATGAGAAGGCTATTTGAAGTAGCGAGCAAGATGGGTGGTCATCGAGGGAACTTAATAGACTATCTGCCATTGGTATCTCAGAACAAGTTCTTAACTGGTTTAACTCATACTTTCAGGATAGGTCATCTAAAGTCATTTTCAAAGACACTTCATCAAATAATTATATAAACTCATATGGTATCCCTCAATGTTCAATTTTGTCTCCTCTCTTATTTAATATTTTCCTAGCTCCACTTCTTACACTAAGTCAGTCCATAGGTTTTTCAGCTTACGCATACGCTGATGACATCCAGCTTATTCATCCACTAAATACCGGCAATTCCAATGAGATAAAGAATATAAATAACAAGTTAACACAAATCACACAATGGTTAAAAGAAAATATGCTATCCCTTAACCCATCTAAATCTTCAATAATGCTCTTGCCATGGAAAAAAGAAATTACATTTGAAGCAAAAATTTTTTTGGACAGTTTTCCATTACAAAAAGTAACGACAACTAAAATATTGGGAATATTGTTAGATCATGAGCTTTCCTATCATGATCAAATTAGTTCTGTAGTTAAGAATTGTTTTTATAAACTTCGCCTCATTAGATCACTAGCCAAATTTTTAGAACCTAAAGCTCTAAATATCTTAATTCACTCTCTGATTATTTCCAGGCTAAACTATTGCAATACATTATATCAAGGCATAACACAGAAAGAAATAAGAAGATTACAAATTATACAAAATACTGCAATAAAGATTATTACTCATTCCAAAAAAATATGATCATGTTACACCTCTTCTGCGTAATGCACACTGGCTGCCGATTTCATATAGAATAACATACAAAATTGCGCTACTTATATTTAAAACTAGCTGATGACCCGGCGTTGCACGGGTATTTAATTATAGCAATAACACTGTAAATGGATTCAAATAAAGATACTTTATAGTGGTGAATGAAATTATTGTTTTACAGCTTAAAAAAAAGTACAATATTCAAATTATAATGTGAAATATTTGACAAAATGAATACAATACAACTAATGCAAAACGTGATTATAAACAACATTTTTAGTTTCACCTCCAGGAGCAAGAACATATAAATTGTTGGGTGAACCCACCCTTGAGCAAGCAACATAGAGTTGTGGGCCGAGAGACCCCCAGAACATATCACCCCAGGTAGTGAGGGATCTGCATACCAAGTTTCGTTCAAATCGGTCAAGTCGTTTTTGAATTACTGTGAGAATGGCAGCTTTTTACATTTTTTCCATTGACATGAATGGGTGAAATCTGATTTTCTGTTTGTAGCTCCGCCCACGTGTGCAGGAGGGCCGCGAGACCCCCAGAACATATCACCCCAGGTAGTGAGGGATCTGCATACCAAGTTTCGTTCAAATCGGTCAAGCCGTTTGTGAATTACTGTGAGAATGGCAGCTTTTTACATTTTTTCCATTGACATGAATGGGTGAAATCTGATTTTCTGTTTGTAGCTCCACCCACATGTGCAGGTGGGCCGCGAGACCACCAGAACATATCATCCCAGGTAGTGAGGGATCTGCATACCAAGTTTCGTTCAAATCGGTCAAGCCGTTTGTGAATTACTGTGAGAATGGCAGCTTTTTACATTTTTTCCATTGACATGAATGGGTGAAATCTGATTTTCTGTTTGTAGCTCCGCCCACGTGTGCAGGTGGGCTGCGAGACCCCCAGAACATATCACCCCAGGTAGTGAGGGATCTGCATACCAAGTTTCGTCCAAATTGGTCACAGTGAGAATGGCAGCTTTTTACATTTTTTCCATTGACATGAATGGGTGAAATCTGATGTTCTGTTTGTAGCTCCGCCCACGTGTGCAGGTGGGCCGCGAGACCCCCAGAACATATCACCCCAGGTAGTTGGAATTACTGTGAGAATGGCAGCTTTTTACATTTTTTCCATTGACATGAATGGGTGAAATCTGATTTTCTGTTTGTAGCTCCGCCCATGTGTGCAGGTGGGCCGCGAGACCCCCAGAACATATCACCCCAGGTAGTGAGGGATCAGCATACCAAGTTTAGTTCAAATCGGTCCCACAGCTTTTTACATTTTTCCCATTGACTTGAATGGGTGAAATCTGAAGTTATGTTTGTAGCTCCGCCCACGTGTGCAGTTGGGCCGCGAGACCCCCAGAACATATCATCCCGGGTAGTGAGGGATCCGCATACCAAGTTTCGTTCAAATCCCTTAGAGGGAACATTGTCTATGTGAATTTACTCCTCCAAAGATAATTCATCTTTTTATGACTGAAATTTAAAAGTTTTCAGTCTTGTACATTTTTATAGAAAAAGCATACTTCCCTTTAAAGGTGATCCAAAATGAACTCATGGTCTGACACAATATTATGTTTTGAATAAAAGATGTTCTGCAGGATCAAGAATTCATGTCTGAAGCAGCCTTAATTTTTCAACATTTCCCCTTGCAATGATCAACATCTGTGCTGTGCCTTAGCGTCGTTCCAGTGATGGCAGAACTAAGCTCCTTAGTGGCCACTTCTGTAGCCTTAGTGGTTCCCAAACCTGTCCTGGGAGAACCTGACCTATCAGGTTTTCAGGATATCCACAATGAATAGTCACGAGTTAGATTAGATTTGCATGCACTGCCTCTATCACATGCAAGTTTAACTCATGAATATACATTATGGGTATTCTGAAAACCTGACTGGCTGCCTGAAGGTGACTTCCAGCGGGTGTGTCATCATCAGGGAATTTCCTCACACCTGCATTACTATCTACATTTTATTACCTCAGACATCTGTTTTAGTGGAAAAGGTATAGAACTTCAGTGTATTTTACCAATCAAGTATGAACCAAAAGGGCTATGAATGAAAAAAATTATTGTAGAAGAGTTAGTTTAGTTCTTGAATACCATATCTGAGAAAATACAACCTGTGGTGGATGCAGCCCAGCAGAGGATTAGAAAGAGGTATTTTGAGAAGAGAAATGAAATCCCAGCCCATGGAGGGAGCAGAATACTGAGCTGCACTGAGTAACATAATCTGAGAGGGATGGTATACTGAGAATAAGGGAGCTCACAGTTCCACACTAACTGCAGTGCACAGCACATGGTTAATACCTCCAATGAAGAGGAGCTCAAAGAAGCCTTTGGGTTTTGGTGTCAACAGGATCTGTTCTGAAACAGGTTGGCTGGTTCACTTGCTTGGTTTCGGGCTATGGGGATTTTGGTAAACTTTGGTGGATTTTTGTTAGAAGCCATAACAGTTATGCATTAATTCTGTTGATGCTGTTTCTGTTCTGTTTTGTCTTATTGAGGTATAAAACGGCTCATACTGCTTCTGGTTTATGAAAAACCCTGGATTCCTAAAGTGCCAGAAGCAAACAGTTGTAAGTACTGATAAGCAGACTGCTCCTTTCAGGACTTTTTTAATATTTGTTTTGATCCCATGAACGTGAATCACACTACACTGGCTTTTATGTAGACCACCTCCTCCCCACACAGCACTTCATATACACACATGCACAAATAGACGCAGGTACACACACACATATATGCATGCTCACAAAAACATGTATGTGCTGTTACAGGGAAGTCCCTATGAGCACCAAGGAAGACCTAGAGAAGTCAGATGTGGGTAAAATAGCATCTAAGCTAGCTCAAGTTCTTAATAGACATAAGCCCTGTTCACAGCCCAGACTTGTGTAGAGAGAAAAGGCACAGCCAGGAAGTACCTTACAAAATGAATCTAAGCAGCCAATTTCCTATTTATCTTTTTCTAGTCCTGGGTCCACTAAGATAAGATCAGGACCGGAAAGACAGATTCAGGGACTACTGTTAAACAGGACACACTGCATCATAGGCAGAAAACAGGTTTAAACCAGCACACAACACTCAGGAAGTCTCAGCCAATTAGGGAAAAGCCCATACCTGTGGCTGCCTGACTTCCCTAGTGAAGTGAAGCAAAAAGTAGGAAGAATATACAGCAGCAGCAGAACCTGAGTCCTGGATTCAAACCATGTTTGGTTTAGAGAGCACAATACATTTCCAGGAGGGAAGCAGGACATACACCATATGGCGGGGCAGGTAGAATACCCTAAAACAGGAATTCAGGATGAAAGCATGTCAAGCTGTTCTGAAAATGCTGAAGTTATGAATGAGGAAGAATTCATGGACTTTAGTGAAAAGAGTTCAGATTATTTACCCTCTGAAAGTATGATAGAAATGGGCAATGTTTAAAAGAGTAATAGTTTGCTAACATAGGGAAAGTAACATGTCCAGGTGTAAAGCTGTGCTGTTTAACCTGCCCTACTGAAAGCTGGGTCTAAAATTAAAAGGTATAGCTTTGGGAAATAACCTGGTAATGTGAAGGCTGTGTTCTACTAACAAACATAGAAGCAGTACATTCAACCAAAGGTACAAGATCCAGGTCACAGTTTCCTTTTGGACGAGTACAAGAACTGCTTTAATAACTGTATTGAAGTAAGAGATTGCCCAGCAGGGAAAGTTATTTCACAAAGTACGAAGATAAGAAATGTGAGTGATGTCAAGCCTGCTGAAGTAAATGCAATCATGCAGTGTTCTAAAATGTTAGAGCTTGAATGGGATTCTTGGATGGGATCTTTATAATTGATCAATAAGGGTGGTTTGATCACAATGGTTTGGCTCCTTGATAAAAACTCAATGGTGATTTTTCAGATGTGGTCTGCATGAACTGTAAAGCATAAACAGGGCTTAGGACTAATTAATATATTGATTTGCCTTTCTTTAATGAAGCTGGTTGGTTTGTGAAGGATCCCTAGCTAGCTGACATAGCTGGGTCACGGTGTAGATGAAGAAAATTCCATTTTAGATCAGTGGGTCATAATTAGTACAAAGAACAACTTGTGACTCCATTTTACTGCTCTGAGAAATCACGTATGCATGCAGGCCTGTTCTATGTATCTGTCTTAGTGCCTGGTACAGCCAGGAGGCAAAGGAATGTAGATGTTAGCTAGCCATTGATGTATAGATTATAGGATGGATTTATGGTTTTGTTTTTCTCTTTGCTCCTACCTTTTGGTCAGAACTGGTTAAACTGGTTCGGACTGGTTAGGACCCTATATAATCTTTGTGTTTGAAATTCTCAGAGTCTTCTGTTTATGCAGCCAGTTCTGCTCAGAAGTCCAGCATATATGCTTGTTTAATAAAAGCCTTTTTACATCTCTTCAGTCTCTGGCTCAAGTCTCTGCACTACTAACGGAGGGCCTTATCCTAAAAGGTACCTTCAGTTTGGTGCAGTTGAAGTAGGGCCAGACCAAAGAGTGGTAGTTAAAAAAAGAAGAGGTGCTTTTTTTCTTCTGTTATTGAAGCCCAAACCAGAAGTGAAGCTGAATATTGAACTGAGGCTAGTCTTTCTATAATTCTTATGTGGGTGAAGATCCTGTGTTTTGATTTTTATGTGGATTTGTGAAGGCATTTTGAACTACCTGGAAGGAAATACCGTATTTTTCGGTCCATAAGCCTCACTTTTCCACCCCCAAAAAAGGGGATGGAAAAGGGGGTGCATCGTATGGAGCGAAGATGACACCCCCGGTACCTTTTTAAAATACCACCCACCCTTCCTTTTAAAACACCCCCCACCCCACAGTACCTTTTTAAGTGCACCTTAAGCCTGGTGGACCAGCGGTGTATGGGCTGGCAGGAGCGTGCTGTCTGTGCTGCTGCCTGGGCCTGCCCCACTTTCAAAATGGCTTCATCAGTTCTCGTGGGACATCATTTGTAGCATTATTTCTGGTACAATTCTGTCATCAAAAAAGGCAAGTACTGCTAGGTGCTGGAACAGAAACCATAATGTCTGGAAATGGCTGCGAGTGCCTTGTTTGCAACAGTTTTGTTCATTTAGTTTCTTCAACTTCCTAACGCAAGAGTGCATTGTGTTGGAATCCTGACTCGATCCCATACCACCATCGCTGGCTCACATGCCAACTTATAGCTTCCCAGTAAAGGTTTTCCTTCATCATAGTGATGAAAACCAGTCGAAGAACATCCAGTCCAGCGGTTGACAGCTGACATACTGACTTCCCAAGGAGCCAGTTTTCGGGTGCAGTTCGCAAACTAGATGACTCCATACAAATTAATTATGCACAATCACCTACATACACAATATACAAGCATACAGTGCATGCTGGGGTGACTTCTAAATATTGTCTAATTAAGTTGAAATTTGACACATGCGTAAGACATACCAAGTAGACAAAAATAAGCCTTGTGGAAACAAGATTAGACAAGGTTGATTTTTTTTTTGCATACTACCATGGACCACCCTAATGTACACACACAAACAGATGCAAATGCACACATAGATATGCACACACACACAGATGTGCGCACAGACACATGCACATATATATGCATGTGTGCACACAGGCACATGCGCAAACACAAACATGCACATACACACAAAGGCACACACTTCACAAATATGGAAGCACTCACACATTCACAAACACACCATGCACACACATATAAATTCACAAACATGCATGCACACACAGGCTTGCACATACACGGATGCATGAATGCACACACACATGTTACAAAGAGGGTCTAAATCTTCAAAAATCTATGGAAACATTCCACAGGATTAGCCATCTTATTCGGAAGAAAAATGAAAAAGAAGCTGGTTGACCTAACTATAGACTAACAGATATATTGCAGCATGATCTTTCAAGTTTCTTGAAAGGGAAATCTCACATGCCTTAATAAAATACTGTAGTCTATAAGGTGCAAATGGCTTCTGTGACATTCTTAAAGATCTATGTGTTTGAATTGGAAAAGTCTAATATGTAGACAATATAGCTTGGGATTATCACTGGTTATTTAATGGGTTTTCTCTGTAACCAAAAGAAGATCCAAGGCTGTATGTACCTGGTCTGTGTATGATCCTCCCCTTCTTAACCCTCTAATATTTGTAACTAAGCAACAGAAGGTTACATTTTAATAAGTTGCACAGCAGCAGAATTTTCTGGTGCTTCTATGCTCACATACTTTTAGCCAGTGGCTAGTGGTGTGCGGTGAGAGCGTTCAAGGAATTCAGTGAATCCCCAGCTCTACATCCCTGCTTTGTTGTTGTTATTCACTTTTTGCTTGATGCAGTTTGGTTTGTTGAGTAGGCAGCCTGCTCAACGAGTCAAACTGCATTAAACAAGAAGTAAACAAAAAAAAAGTTGAATTATTGAGCTGGGGTTTCTCTGAACCCCTTTGAAGGCTCTGACAGTACTGATCTAAGTTTGATTGGCTGAGCAGCCTGCTCAACCAATAAAATAAAGAGCAGTTCCCTCAGGCCTTTAGGTTCAGCCATGTGCAGTGTGCAAGAGCCGCACATCCCTGCAACAAGTGCCGCTGAAGGCAGGAAGGAGCAGCCCACCTGGAAGAAGGTAACTGGGATTCCCCGCTGACCCAGAAGGCTTCCCTCTGATGTCAGCTCTAACATCGGAGGGAGCCTTCTAGGTCAGCTTTGGGGAAAGAGGCAGTAGGAAGAAGGACATGAGATCCCCTGTGGCTGTGGCAGCTTCAGCGGAGACTGTAGGACAGGAAGGGCATGGAATCCCAGGTGTTGGTGGCAGCTGCAGGAGGAAGGGGATGGGAGACCTGCGCAGTGCTATGTACCCCTAAGGGTATGCATACCACGTGTTGAGAAACTATGAAATAGCCCAGCCACTCTGCCCATCCACAGTATCAACTATCACCTCCTCTCCCTAAGAGATCCCATATGCTTGTCCCATGCTTTCTTGAATTAAGACACAATCTTTGTCTCCACCATCTCTTCAGGGAGACTATTCAAAGAATGTACCACCCTTTCTGTAAAAAAGTATTTCCTTAGATTTATTCCTGAGCCTATCACTTCTTAATCTATGCCTTCTCACTCTGGAGTTTCCTTTCAATTGAAATAGACTCACCACAGAGATGTTTAAACACCTATCTCCCCTCTCCCGCATTTCCTGCAAAGTATACATATTGAAATCTTTAAGTTTGTCCCCGTGCACCTAATGATGTAAACCATTAACCATTTTAGTTGCCTTCCTCTAGACCAGTGGTCTCAAACTTGTGGCCCAGGAGCCACATGCGACCCGCCAGGTACTATTTTGAGGCCCTTGGTATGTTTATCATAAATCACAAAAGTAAAATAAAACAGTTTCTTGATCATATGTCTCTTTAACTATAAAATTACTATATTATTATTAAGACTTAGCTAAAAGGAAAGACTTATAAACTACTAGTCATTAAGCCCGTTACATTAACGGGTTCTAGAATATATGTCTGTCTGTCTTTCTGTCTCTCTCCCTCCCACTGTCTCTCTCTCTCCCTGGCCCCCTTTATCTCTGTCTGCCTTTCTGTCCCTCTCCCTGCCCATGTGTCTTTCTTCCTTTCTTTCTGTCTCCCTCCCTCCTGCTGTCTGTCTGTCATTCTTTCCCTCCTTTTCCCTGTGCAGCAGCATTTCCACCCCACTTCCCTGTGCAGCAGCAACAGCATTTCCCTCCTCCCCCCCCTCCACTTTCCTGTGCTGAAGCAGCAGTGGTATTTCCCTTCCCCTCCAGGTCCCTGTGCAGCAGTAGCAGCATTTTCCCCCACCCTCCCTTCTCTTACCGCGATCTGGCCTGCTCCGTTTGGCCCCTCCCCCTTCTTGTACTGCTTCGATCTGGCCTTCTCCATTCGGCCCCTCCCCCTTCCTTTCCCGCGGTCTAGCCTGCTCCATGCCCCTCCCTTCCCTTATTGCATTCCTGTAGCTGGAGTCCTCTTCTTTGTCGCTGTCGCCCCCTTCCCTTCCTGCGGGCTGGCCTGCTGCGGCCGAAGGTTTTTTTAAAGTTTAAATGTGCCGCGGCGGCTCATCTCACGATCACCACCAGCATCGGAAGCGTTCTCCGATGCTGGTGCAGCTTGTGAGAGGAGCAGACACCGCAGCTTTTAATTTTTGCTTGAGGAGATGGAGAGCAGGGAGTCCAGCGCTGCAGGCCAATCCTGGCATCCATGGAGAGAAGGAGCGATATATGCGCGCATGCGCATTCCTGCCTCCAAAGACCTACTGATAACAGATCAGAGACCACGGAAGCATGCAGGTAAGAGTGCGCATGCTCGGCTAGGGTTTTATTATATAGGATAAAGAGTTCCACCTCATGCAAAATTGTCATTTCTTTAATAAGAAATTCACTATTTTTTCTGAGGCCCTCCAAGTACCTACAAATCCAAAATGTTGCCATGCAAAGGGTTTGAGTTTGAGACCACTGCTCTAGATCGACTCTATCCTGTTTATACCTTTTTGAAGGTGTGGTTTCTAGAATTGTATACAGTATTCTAAATGAGGTCTCGCCAAAGTCTTATGCAGGGATATCAATACCTCCTTTTTCAAGTTTCAAGTTTATTAAAAATTTGATTAATCGCTTATTCAAAATTCCAAGTGATGTACAAAACAGTAAAATTACAAATTTCTGGGGGGAAACAAAACAAACAAATATTAACAAAACATATTAAACAAAAGGAAGATAAAGACAGGTTGTTCACCCTCTCCAAGGTAGGGAGAACGAGAGGGCACTCTCTAAATAATAATTTATTTCTTATATACCGCTATACCGTGAAGTTCGAAGTTAAAAGGGGATAGATTCCGTACAAACGTAAGGAAGTGGCTCTTCCGGAGGCTGTTATAGGGGAAAACACCCTCCAGGGATTCAAGACAAAGTTAGACAAGTTCCTGCAGAACTGGAGCGTACGCAGGTAGAGCTGATCTCAGTTAGGGCACTGGTCTTTGATCTGGGGGCCGCCGCAGGAGCAGACTGCTGGGCACGATGGACCACTGGTTTGACCCAGCAGCAGCAATTCTTATGTTCTTATCGAAAAAAATACAAGTTGTTGATAGTAGATAAGACAAGTAGGGGAAAATACAATAGAAAGGGTGAGAGCGGTGGGCTTCAAATAACTTGGGAAATAGGATTCAATTGAGGCTCCTAATCTAGCTTTCTAGCAGTCAAATGCATCTTTAAAAAGAAAGCATTTTAACTTGCTTTTGAATCTGTCCATGTTGTGTTCTTCCTTTAAATAGATAGGAGGGAATTCCATGTTTGGGGGGCTGTGATAGAAAAGATGAATTGCCACCATGTGTTAATGTTTTTGAGAGAGGGAACAATTAATAAATGTTGGTCATTTGACCTAAGTAATCTTGTTGGAGTGTGGGGAATCAATAATCTATGAATGAAGGCGGGATTTTTATAAAGAAGAGATTTGAGAGTTAGCAGACTTAATTTATATGTTATGCGGTGAGCAACTGGAAGCCAATGTGCTTTCTTAAGGAGGGGTGTCACATAGTCGAATTTCTTAGCTCCAAAAACCAGACCTGCTCTCTTCTCTATTCTCCAGACACCTGAAGGGTTTTGGGCTAACTGAGCCCCTTATACCAAATGTTTGGTTGGAAATTATAAACAGAGTGTTACATCAGTAAGTGGGAACTCATGTGGAAGGTTTTATCCGAGTTCACCAGGGTTCAACACCACGAAATGCACCAACGTTGGTGCATTTGGTGGTGTTGAGAAAAGGTTTGGACAGTTTCCTGGAGGAAAAGTCTGTAGTCTGTTTTTGAGAAAGACATGGGGGAAGCCACTGCTTGCCTTGGACTGGTAGCGTGGAATGTTGCTACTCCTTGGGTTTTGGCCAGGTACTAGGAACCTGGATTGGACACCGTGAGAACAGGCTACTGGGCTTGATGGACCATTGGTCTGACCCAGTAAGGCTATTATGTTTTTGTGAAGAAAGAAGTGCAGCTGGAAAGAAGGAGGAGACCTACTTGGATGTTTTAGCTAGAACACAGGTACACACTTTTGGGAGGGGTCATGAACTTGGGACACAGAAGGGAGGGAGAAAGAGAGGCACATTTTATCTGCCATCATTTACTATGTTACATTGGGTCACAGGAGGGAGGGGTACATTGAGACAAGGAAGAAATGGAGCGTTAACTTGGGACAAATGAGAGAGGGGCATGAATTTGGGACACAGAATGGAGAGAGGGGACATGTTAGGACACAGAAGTGAGAGAGGGACAGGTTGGAAAGGAGGGAGCACTAACTTGGAATACAGAAGGGAGGGAGGGGGCATGAACTTGGGACATAGGATGGAAGGATGTGAGTGAGAGGGAAAGAGAAGATATACATGGGGAAAGGAAGAAAGAGGAGAATTATTGGACATGGTGATGGGAGAGGAGTGAGGTAGAGAGATAAGAGGGAGAAATGCTAGATGTGGTGGAGAGGAATCAGTGGGACAAATGGAATGGATGCAAGAGGGAGGAATGTTAGACATGGTGGTGGAGGGAATGGAGGAAGAGATGTGGCATGGAGCTAGAGAGGAGTGATAAGACACAGAAATGTTGGACATGGGCTGGTGGGCAGGGGCGAAAGATGCTGCACACGGTCCGGGGATTAAGACAGGGAGAAATATTGGATGTGGCAGTATAGGGGGTGGGAGAGAGGCACCCTGGATCCTTCTCTCTCTTTCCCCTACTCCCTTTGCAGCAAGGGAGAGAATAAGAGAGAGAGAGAGAGAATAAGAGAAAGAGAGAGAGAGAGAGAGATATGGTGGACAGTGAGAGAGAGGAAGACGTTGCACATGGGGGTGGAGGAGAGAGGAAGAAATGCTGTGCAGTGGTGGGGAGGGAAAAAAGAGTGCACTTTGTGTAGTTTAATTTTGTAGTTACCAATCTATATTATTAATAAGATTATATTGTGTATATATGATAAATGAATGGAAGAAATTGTATTTACAATTAGTGCTATTTTTATGGGGATGAAGTCTGAGGAGGAGCTTGGGCAGGTCTGGGGCGGGGTCAAGGGCAGAGCTTTTGGGGCCTCTCCCCCAAACAAAAAAAGCATTCCGCTGCCTATGCTTCACAGGTAGCAAATCTGAATCTCAGTTGGTCACTATTACATTTGGTATGGGAGAAAGAGGTGAGAAACTAAGAGACAATGTAATAGAAAGGAGGAAGGCGGGAGCCAAAACGTAGGGTAAAAGCTACAGTGAGCACTTTATAAGAAAACCGAGCCCTACCCAGCCACTTAGCAGCTTGTAGACTAATGTATATCAGTGGTTAGTAGTCACATGCTTTCAGTAGTGAGAAGAGGACAATGGGTCGGATTGTAGCCCCCAGAAGAGGGTGTATCAGGGCCCCAACTGAATTCCATGCACTCTCCTCTCAGCATATTTAGTACAATAGTCACATTTTATCCTGCTCCCTTCCTGTAAGCCCCCTTATCATGATGTCACACCGACAACATACTGACCCTCTCCAGCCGTTCCACAATCCCTTCATATGCCCACAGCCTCCCCATTCCCCAGGGTTATCAGATGATGCCATGCTATACTGGACAAACTGAATCGGGACCAGTACTGGAGCCTCATATAAAGGAAACTTGTGTTCCTGCTTTTCAAATCCATACTTGAAATGGGCCAAACCAGGACTAATTCACCCTGTGCCATCTGACACAGAGTCATCTGTTAACAGAGTCACCCATTCTTCCATACAGTTTGCTGTCAAGAAATCTACAAACAAATACTCAAGGAAGGATTTTATACAATACAATGAAGTAAGTAATATACTGGGGGTTACGATCCATTATGCCAAGGGGCAGCTGGTCCAAGACAGGTGGATAAGTCAATCACTCAGTTCCAGCAATGTGTATTCTCTTCTGATGCAGTTTGCCGCAAATAAATGCTGTTTTTCATTTTTTAGAAGCCTCCATTTCGACAAGAATTACTAGTGGAGAGGCACAGTGCAGAGAAAAAGCATAGAAACTGATTAGTAGTGACACATAGCACAAAGGATTTTAAAGATATATTGGTCGTTCGCGCACATAACAGCGAGGTATCATCCCACGTTTTTTTCATGCGTGCAGTTATCTGCATTGAGTTGTCATGCATGCGATTGTGTTGCGTGCATTTGACCATGCGTGCAGTTGACTATGGGCGCTATTGTGTTGCATTTGACCAGCCACCATTGAAAACTTTGGCTGCTTGAGTATTTTAAATAGGGATGTGGGTCATTCCATGTCACGTGGTCCAGAGCTCCCCACTCAACCATCTCAGAAACTGACATTTTTTCAGGGACCTCTAATGAAGATATCCAAAGTTATGGAGCATGGTCTCATCCAGGTCCAGAGTTAGGGGCCTCTTTGGGTCACTTTTATGTATCCGTGGAAGATTTACTTATTTATTGTGTTTATATACCACTTATAGCCTACTACGATGTCTATTAATTATTTCTAGAGCACTACCAGACGAACGCAGCGCTGTACAGAGTCACGAAGAAAGCGGTCCCTGCTCAAAGGAGCTTACAATCTAAAGAGACAAGACAGACAAACAGGATGCCATGGATCAGCGCCCTAATCGAGGACACCTAGCAGCACCTAAATTCCGAATCCATGCTCAGCTTGCCTAAGTGGTTTACTTTCAGGTACTCTGTGTCGAGTGGGGGGGGGGGCCCCCTCCTTGAAATTGAACCGGTTGACATGGAATTGCCCATGTGCAATGGCAAATGTCAATGACATTTCCTATATCATATTATGTCATTTCTAACCTGAGAGAAAAAAAAAAAAGAACCTCAGAATCTTTTCTTTTTCTCCGTCACCACGTTTGTTATTGCACAACATCACATTCTCTTGATGAATTAGTGCATCTCTTACTTAATAGTATACCCTAGCACCTGATTCTATAAGTAGCACATTCATTTTATTTTTAAGAATTAAAAGTTCCACATGGAACTCGGCAAGGCACCTACTGATGCCTAAGTTGAGGCACCTACTGGCACCTGACAGCTATCTGAAAAGTGGTCGTGTTTAGGTAAAGAGAATGGGCATGGTATGACTTAGACTTTGGTAGGCACCTGTGTTAGGAGCCAGTAAAGGGGCCTTAGGCATCTGAGTCAATCAGAGCCTTAAGCCCCTCCTCGGTGAATCCCAGGATGCACCAGGAAGGGGAAGGCCTGCCATTTTGAAGAGGTAGGCCTGCTGGCCGTAGGGATTATCAGTTTCATCAATAGGACCTGTATATATGTCAAATTCACCTTATCCTATAAAGGAAGCCTCAGCCCCACCACTCCACCGCTGTGTTAATTCATGTCTGCGGGAAGAATTACGTGGCACTTCATCATTGGCTGCCCATTTATATTATTTATGCTTTAGTGTTGTATAAACCTTCTATTTTTATATTTCTTTTTATAAATAATTTTCTAAAAGTTGTCTATGTACTTAGCTTTTCCATCAGCCAACGCCTGGGAGTCTGACCCGACATGACATGTTTCGCACCCAACAGTGCTGTATCAAGGGTCTCCCGAGGGCGTGCGTGTCATCCGACTCTACAGTAAATATGAAAAGTTCTCAGCCCAACTAACGAAGCTGGGGCAGTCTCCATCGAGGGCTATACACTTAATCTAGTGATTTTCCACTTTTTTCATTCTCTTAGAAAATATGGAATGAAAAAAGTGGAAAAAAAAAAACAACAAACAAAAAAAACCCGCTGGACTATGTGTATAGCCCTCGATGGAGACTGCTTCAACTTTGTTGGTTGGGCTGAGAACCTTTCAGCGGCCCCTCATATGTCCTCTTAGCTGTCATTTCTTCAAACTGCAGACCTAAACTCTGTATCCTTTTTCCATAGGGGAGCTGTTCCTTTCCTTTTATCATCTGTGTTGCGGCTACTGTTCCCTCTAAGCCAGTGTCTCGCAAACGTTTTCGAGCCGGGGCACATTAAACCTAGAGTCCCTGGTTCGAGACATCTGGAAGTGCGCTGGCGTCAGCATGCTGAAATGCAAAGGCCCTTCAAACAGGCCTTGAGCCGAGAGAAGGACCTGCGCTGGAGAGAAGAGCTAACAGAGAGGTGATGGCATCAAGAGATTGCTTACTGGACGTGCCTCTCTTCGTAAGAGACACATCCTATAAACAGTCATCTGGCACCTCTCCTCTTCCCCAGTTTACTGCGGCACACCTGAAATCTCAGGAGGCACACTGGTGTGACACAGCACACAGTTTGCAATACACTGCTCAAAGGTAAGCAGGAGTTCTCCACCTATAGTCCTGCCAGTAGGGGGTGCTGTTCACTATTATATTTTCAATGGTGAGCGACAGGCAAGTTCTGCAGAACTCCAGAGAATCTGCCTGTTGCTAGCAATTGAAAACACAATATTGAAGCACCACTGGCAGCAATGCAGTTGGAGGACTCCTGCTTAGAATTACCAGATGTTCAGTTTTACCCAGACATGTCCTCTTTTTAGATGATTGTCCAAGCATCTGGAGGCCTTTTCAAAACCAAGCACTTTGTCAGGGTTTTGAAAAGCTTCAAGCTGGACGGCTTATGCATGCATGCAATGCGGTGATGTCACACACATGCGTATGCTCAGAGGCCCTCCAAACGTGGCTCCAAGCTCAAGGAGAAGTTTGAGGGCAGGGCTGGGGGCGGAACGTGGCATGACTTAGGCAGAACAGGGCGGCCCTGGGGCAGGGCCACATGTCTGGATTTTACAATCATAAAATCTAGTAACCCTACTCCTGCTCAGCTTACAGGGAACAGTGGCGTTGCCCTTCTTTGAACTTTTAATAATTATGCTGTCTTTTTATGGGGGGGTGCATCTTGGATCAATATAAATCCATTATGATATTGGTTTTCTGTATGCAATATTATCAGTAGTACAACACATGTGTGGTACAATGGTTTAGCCCAAACCTGGTTATGGAGGCAGTCCAGCAAGTCAGGTTTTCGGGATATTCACAATGAATGCTCATAAGAGAGATTTTCATGATGAGGTTCAACATAGATAAGTGTAAAGTGATGCATGTCAATAACAAAAATCTCATTCACACATACAGGATGTCCAGGGTGGTACTTGGAGAGACCTCCCAGGAAAGAGACTTGGGAGTTCTGATTGATAAGTCAATAAATCTGTCCACGCAATGTGTGTCAGCAGCGAAAAGGGCGAACAGAATGCTAAGAATGATAAAGAAGGGGATCACGAACAGATCGGAGAGGGTTATCATGCCGCTGTACCAGGCCATGGCGTGCCCTCACCTGGAGTACTGTGTCCAGCACTGGTCGCCGTACATAAAGAAGTACACGGTACTACTCGAAAGGGTCCAGAGAAGAATAGACTTAATGGATAAGGACAGGTTGTTCACCCTCTCCAAGGTAGGGAGAACGAGAGGGCACCCTCTAAAATTGAAAGGGGATAGATTCCATACGAACTTAAGGAAGTTCTTTTTCACCTAGAGAGTGGTAGAAAACTGGAACACTCTTCCATGGCTGTCATAGGGGAAAACACCCTCCAGGGATTCAAGACAAAATTCCTGCTGAACTGGAGCGTACGCAGGTAGGGCTAGTCTCTGGGCGCTGGTCTTTGACTAGAGGGCTGCCACGTGAGCGGACTGCAGGGTACAATGGATCACTGTTCTGACCCAGCAGCGGCAATTCTTATGTTCTTATGAAATAAACAATGATGATGCTCTCCAAATCTACATTATTAACACTGGGGCCTTTTACTAAGCCACGGTAAGTGCTAGTAATCGCTTACTGCAGCTTAAAATAGCTTACCATGGTATGTACTCAGGAGTCACACGGTAAGTTACAAATCTGTGTGAACTAACTTGTGTGCTAAAAAATATTTTAAAATTTTTGGTGAAGAGTGGGCATTCCTGCACCATTCAGCGTAGCTAAATTACTGAGCACTAACTATTTAACACAGGATTACTGTGTGAGCCTTTACCACCTACAAAAGAGGTGTTGGTAAGAACACGTGCAGTAATTCTCTTTAATAACCGCACACTAATGGCAACATTAGCGCATGGCTGGTAATAGGAAAAATGGAAAATCAACCACTTTCCTACTGCGGTAATAATAGCCTTAGCGCATGGGAAAAACCCATGCAAGGGCATGCCAAGGTCACATTTTACCTTAGCTTAGCAAAAGGACACCGTTGCTATTAGGAAAATGCCTGTACATTCCAAATTAACTTTGCTAGAATGTTGGTAAGGTCACCTACAGAATGGCACAGGGACAAATTTGTCCCCATCCCTACGAGATCTCAATATCCCTATCCAAGTTCTGTCCCTGTCCCATTCTTGCAAACTCTGCCTTAACCACACAAGCCTCAAACACTTATGATTTTAAAGTGTTCGAGACTTGTGCAGATGAGGACAGAACTTGCAGGACAGGGACAGGGACATGGCTCATTGGGGACAGGTGATAGAGAGATCCCACAGGATGGGGAAACTTTGTCCCCCATGTCAACTCGCCATCATGAAAAAATGATCCACATGCTTGAGATGGATTTGGATACAATGGCGGTGGTACATGGAAATCCCTCTCATGCATATTCATTCCGATTATCCTGAAACTCTGATTGGCTAGGTGGGCCCCATCAACTGGATCAAGACCCTCTGGGAAATATTTTTAATTCTTTAATTTGAGTGCAATTTTGAATACGAGTATGAGGGTGATATATTTTTTTGTCACAGAGTATAATTTTGATTGAATGTAAGTGCTTTTATAGTATAATATGTTACACTTATTTATGGCTTCAAAATGAATAAAGATATAAATTAAAAAAAAATAAAAAAATCCTCTGCTCTATTTTCTTGTAAATCACAGGTGAAACTCTAGCACAGTTTGCCTGGCACCGCTCCCTTTACTTGGCAATGAGAAGCTGGGAGTCGGAGCTTTTTCACTTGAGCCCAAGGCTGTCTAGGAGATTTTTCTGTACAAAATGAATCTAGTGCCTTATACCTTTCATGTTTCAGTGTGTTGGGCTCCATCTCACTTGCTTTCACATCCTATGATGCTTTTTCTTCCGAGACCTTCATTATTGTCCATCTGCCTCTCCCTTTGACTCCACACAGGAAATACGGTGCAGGCTGTTAAACCAGAAACTCCCTGTTTACATCACATGGTGAAACTGAATGATTTATGAAACTGTGAATGGATCCTCTGTGAACCAATGCTGTCAGTATACTATATATGGTGAACTGCTTCTGAAAAAGCTAAGCACAAGACACCAGCCACTAGCCCTTATAATGCCCTGTCTATTTGCTCTTTTTGCCACTTTGTGTGATATACTGAGGCTGTTTTTGAAACCATACACCGGCAACAAATATCATTACAGTTAGTAATTTGTACAAACACAGTTGGTAAAAAGTCAGGGAATTTAGGGATTAAAAAAAGCTATAGCAGCAAAGGAAAACAAAAGACAAATTTATAAAGGATATACAAATTTATTTATATTAATCTTAGGTCATGAGAATAATCCCACTTTAAGTCTGAAATGTTGCCAATACATTTTCTTATCCTGGAATTTTTGCTGTGCAAATTTGATTCCTACTAAGATTATATATTGAGAATAAGGAACTATCTCAAGGAACCCTGAGGGCTAAGGGAAGTTTTTTGGAGAAGGGAACTTCTTATCATTCCCTCTGTAATTCCCCCACCTGAGCACAGTGTATTGATACAGATTATCCAGTTTGTCTGTCTTGACTAAATTGTAAACTCTTTTTAGCAGGAACTGACTCTTCTATGTTTTGATGTAAAGCACTGTGTATGTCTAGTGGTATTATAGAAATGATTAGTAGCAGAGGCTTACCCAGGGAAAAGATAATAGGATAATGTGAGAACCCCACAATGAGGAACATGAAGCATCCATGGAGATGAGGAAAGAAAATAAAAAGTAATCCATAATCTAGTAGTTACAATCTAAAGAGAAAAGGGAGAATAGAAATGTGCACTTCTCACATTAGACTCCGTGCTTAGGTGATTAGGTGTGTTCTTATAATTACCAGTTTTCATCTGTGTAAACATGTCTAGCCTTGTTCTCGCCAAACCCTGTTTGCCTTGGGGTGAACTAAATTTACATAACAGTCTAAATTTGCATAAGAGACTAATCTGCCAAATAGTCCTGAAATAACTGTTTCTCAATCTTCCTGTGAATTAAGTCATAGACTGTTTATTTTACGGACTGCTCATTTTTGTCTTCCTCTCGCCCTGATTGGAAAAGTAGGAGGAAATTAGGACCTTCGGTGCTGCTTCATACATAGATGGTTATTTAGTTTAACTGGCCAGTCTACTGCATAAACAGGGCTGTGTAAAAACCAGCCCTATTTTCATGTAGTAAACCAGTTAAGTGCTAAATCTCAGAATTTAATTAACCAAGTGTTGATGAGTCCATACTCTGGAACACCCCCAAAGTAGCTGGTTTTCAGTTCAGTGCTAACTGGTTATTATCTACAACACAAACCAGCTAAGTGTGATTTAAACATCTAGGAGCCATTGCTGGTCAGTTAAATTACTTTTAAATATCAACCTATAAGAATCTAAGAAGGTAGAATCAGATGTTTAAAATCACATAAATAATTGTAGAAACCTAGAAAGATAACAGCCACAACTATAAGATCATAGGGGAATAGAATCACAAAAAGAGTTTTAATCATAGAGCTATAGGATTCTATGTAGTAGAGCAGGGGTGTCAAACTCAATTTCATAAGGGGCCGAAATCTAAAACATAGGCTAAGTCACAGGCCAAATTTTTAATTAAGATACTTAGGGGTCCTTTTATTAAGGTATGCTAACAAATTTACCACGCGCTAAATGCGCACCTTAATAAAAGGACCCTTTAGTCTTAATAGTAGAAGTATAGGGTTACAACCTGGTCATTATTCAAATCATGTTTCCCTTCCCTCCTTCTTTCTTTCATGTGGTCTTCCTTTTGTTACACTTAGTGATGTCACATCCTGCTATTGCTTCTGTTCCTGCTCCAGCTCACCATACCTAGACAAGAGTGACTGCTCCGTTTACTCATCTGTCTCCCTATTCCTGACTCTCTCCAACTCAATCTCCAAAGAGCTCAATCATTTGTCCTCTTTCTTCTTCTCCCTCCCTCATTCAATTCTCCTCTATCCAGATCACTCCCACTGTCTTATCTAGAGAAAACTTCCTTTTACCTCCACCTCTCCTCCCCAATCCCCCCCCCCACAAATACTAGCACCCCCAATCCCCCAACCACTGTAATGAGGTTTCAATGGTATTTAAAATCCTTACCAGAGTATTTTCAAATAACAGTTGTCTTGTCCTTGAAACTAAAGTCACTGTTCATGAAAACCTTTTTGCTGTCCAATACCATTTTCTCTCTTCACAGTGCCCCCATTTATTAAACTGCGATAGCGTTTTGTAGCACCAAGAGCCACTCTGAATGCTGCACGCTGCTCCCGGCGCTAAAAACTGCTTGCAAATTTTAGTAAAAGGGGGGACACTAAAGTTTGCTAGTAGTTTTTAGTGCCAGGAGCTGCGCGCAGCATTTAGTGCGGCTCCCAGCACTAAAAAACGCTGTCGCCTGCAGAGGAAAGTCACCACCTCCTCCCACCCGAGATACCATGTCGTCAATACAGGATGCTGGAGGGAGGAAAATGGAGCATGCTAACTCCCAATTGGGCGTCTGTTGCAGCGGTGATGGACAAGCACGAGGGCCAATGAGGAAGAATGCCGACTCCAGCCATTCACGCATCTTCACGCATTCTCTCTGCTGCGGGAAGGAATGGCGGGCCAAATCGTAGCCCAGATTGTGTGCCAAATTTAATCGGGCCAGAGTTTGACATGTCTATATTAGAGTATCCTGTGCAATACAATCGTAGATGGGAATGATTTATATCCGCTCTAGGCTGGAAGGAAGTCAATGAGAGTAGAATAGCTCCCTTCTATGATGATGATGTCTTCTGCAGAGAGAGGGAGAAGGAAGGATACTCTTTCCCTATGAGCCAGCTCTATGGGTGCTCAGTATTGAGTGAACTCTATGACTGTGACCAACAATGGAATTTGATCAGGCCAATAGGATCTGTCTCTGTAACAGCTGTGTTTCTCAGCCCTTGGCTGGAGGTTTAACTAACCAGTCTGATTTGCAGAATTGTTGCAAATATACCATGGGTCTCCAAAGTGTACTACACAAATATCTCTCACCCATATTCATGATAATTACCTAAAAAAGTAGATCAGATCAGGTCTGAAAACCCTAATATGGTTTGATATAGTCATGACTGATCTAATCTAGTTAGTGGTTAGACTAATGGACTAGTTTGATGGTAGGAACAGAAATGGGAGAGTAGCGATCCAGTTGGCAGCACATCAGAGGCTGACCTAGAGCAGTAAAGTACTCACCATGAAAATTACGCGCACAAGGGTTTCATATGTTTTCAACTTATGGCAAGAAAAAGTGTCAGCACAGGGAAGAATTATGAAAGAAAGGAGCACCACTGTGGAAAAGGGCCATTGATCTCAGTCTGAATGAGCAAGGAAGAGGAGGAAAAGAAGCATGATGCCTGGAGGGGGTAATGGAGAAGTAAGATCATGTTGGGGAAGAGGAGACACATTGTCACAAAAAAAAAAAAAAAAAAAAAAAAAAGGAGGGCAAGGCAAGACCAGTAGAAGCTAATGGGGGAAGAAAGAGCAGGATGAGAATGTCATACCCTTCTGAGGGGGCAGGGTGAAGCAGTAGGAAGGTCAGTGAAGAAGGATAGGCACAGCAGAGAGATCTAGGAATCAGTAAGGAGGTATATTGATCACAAGGAAGAGGTGATAGAAACACAATGATGAGCCAAAATGTGAGTGTGGATCCATCAAAAAAATGGAAGCAAGGTTGGAAGATGTCCTATGGTGAATAAAATCCGGACACCTTAGACCAGGGGTCCCCAAAGTCCCTCCTTGAGGGCCGAATCCAGTCGGGTTTTCAGGATTTCCCCAATGAATATGCATTGAAAGCAGTACATGCACATAGATCTCATGCATATTCATTGGGGAAATCCTGAAAACCCGACTGGATTCAGCCCTCAAGGAGGGACTATGGAGATCCCTGCCTTAAACCCACCCTCAGTCCCGCCCTAGCTCTGCCCCCTCCCCCGGCCTTCTTTGGTTGTGCAGGAGACAATCCGCTTGCCCAACGCAATTGAGGACAAGTGCTGGGTTTTGAAAAACCGTCCAGACCCCTGGGTATGACCTCAAAAGGAGGACATGTCTGGAGAAATCTGGACATCTGTCAACCCTAGCTATGACCCTACCAGTTTGTTCCCTCACACAGCATCAGCAGCTAGGGAGATGGGAAAACAGGGACAGAGCTTGGTTTATGTGGCCCTTTCAAGTAAAAAATAATGTTCTGCTGCCCCTGGGAGCATTAGAAGTTTGCAGGATATCTACCGTAATGTCTCGTGTTATAGGTATATGCTCTATACCTATAGATTTACTAGGATAGTGACTTGTAAGTAAGTTGTACTGTTGAGCAAAGGCTGAGTCTCTTCCATCTCCCAGGGGCTACAAAAGCTGTCTCCCATGCTGAAGGGCATTTCAGCATCTCAGCCTTGGCTGGCTCATGGAACAGAAAACATGATCTAGAAATTTAACCCACATTCCCCGTATGACAGCACTGGGTGAGCTCAAAGGGTGGGAGCTCAAATAAAAATGGGGAAACACCCCTAACAGTTGTGAATGAAAGTCATTGAGAGGTCAGTTCTGTCTGGATCAAAAAAGGAAGGGGATCATTCTCAACACCTCTTTCAAGGGTCGGGTGCATACAGAAACTAAAAACTTAGAAATCAAAGAAAGCAGAGTCAGATAGCATCCAAAGAATAATAAATACATATAGAGAAACCCCTGCCAGGTAAATGAACCAATATCATCTAATACTTTCCAGTCTAGGGAGGGTTTTTTGGCAATAATATTAGAGTAGGAGGATTACCTGTCAAAAAGGGAGGGGATTGTGAATTTCTAAATAGGGCAGTCCAAGAACATGATTTTGCCTTTGGCTAGCTAAGCCTCTGTACCACCATGTTCCATTATTCCTTGACAGACTAAGACAAAGATCCACATGGGTCCTGGGTGTAAGAAATCTGAGGTTGCAAAATGTGTCAGGAGAAAAAAGTTGCAAAGGGTGGTGTCATCTTTGGAATGGAAGCCATGTCTAGGTGTGTAAGAATTCTAGAGCCCAAGGGATGGTGTCCTGGGTCCTGAGATTTGTCTCACAGTAAGGTAGCAGACACCGCTTGTGTCTGTGGACAAAGAAAAGTGACTGAGGTGGGGAGATCCCATGGATATCTGCAATCTCCAGTGACAGTACTTGCAGAAATAAGAGTAGGTGTTACCCCCTTGCCTACAAAAAGAGCAAAAATTCTGTCAGCCCTGTGCAAAGAGAAGGCCGATATTGCTATGCTGCAGAAAATACACCTCAGGGAACGTGAACTTGAGAGGTTATGTCACAGTTGGGTGGGGGAGATGCACTAGTCTGCTTTTTGTGATAAGCAGAGGGGTGTAGCAATATTGTTTAATACATATTTGCCTAGATAAATAGATAGATATAAACAGCTTACGATGTGGAGGAGAGATATTTTGGTTTGGGGGGAGGGGGACTATGGGGACAATGTTTTCTGATTCTACACCTCATTCATTGATGCACAGGGTGATTACCAATCCTTGCCGGGTTTTTTTTTTCCTTTTCACATTTCTTATTCACCTCCACAGCTCACCAGGTTATGTGTATACACCATTTACACCCAATCCACATCTCACATTCTCTTCATCATAATCTTCCCATAGGACCCCTGAGGAAGGAGTGTTTTCCGAAACACAGACCGTGTTGGGTCCTGTGCACTCACACAAGAGAACCATTTGTTTGGAATGCTACATTGCATCTTCTTCAAGAAAGATAAGACTTTTTTTTACCTTGCACATCGTTTCTGCAGTTTTTCTCCTCGATTGACTTTTTTTTTACTGCAACTTGGTTGGATTGTTTTTTTGTTATGTTAGCAGAGGCCTGAACCTCAAATTCCTGTCTTACATTGGCGTTCCTTTGTGCTCAGCAAATGCGGGATATCAAAAAACATAAACATATGTGCTTCCAATACATCACTTCCATTGATTTACTGGCCAGTTTGAGCCTAGCAGATTAGATTTTTGAGCTGTAGCTCTGACTAAACTTTCACCGATTCAGTGCTAACTAGTGGGGCCTGGCAAAACCTGACACTCAGGTCAAAATGCCCCACTATGAGAAGTTTTATGATAAAGCTAAGCTTTTGCTTTTACATGATAAGGACAGCCTCCATCTAACCTTAATAAAAGAAAAAAAAATTCTAAAATCTTATACAGGATAATATTCCAAAGAGCTCAGGTGGTTGTTGGAGAGGGGAGGTGATTCAGACTGGGACTTGTATAACGCCTTTTTGTAGTTTTACAACCACTCTCAAAGCATTTTCCCTATCTGTCCCAGTGGGCTCACTATCTAATGTCCCTGTGTAAGAAGTCCTTTTACTAAGGCGCACTAATCGATTTAGCGCATGCTAAATGCTAAGGCACCAATAGAATATAATTGGCGCTTTAGCATTTAGTTCATGCTAATCTTTAATGTGTGCTAAATCGATTATCGCATGCTAAATTGGTTTCTGCGTCTTAGTAAAAGGACCCCCTAAGTGCTCTATAAAAAAAATCCTCAGGTGTTGACTTGGGGCTAGATTCACAAAGCCTACCTTTGCTAGGTGATCCGTGGCCGATCCATGGCTGAGTCTTCCTGGGCGATCGATTCAGCAAGCCTCCTCATGCAATCGGAGGCACACCTCCATAGTGAATGAACAGATCGCTGCAGAGCGATCGGGACGCATGCGCAGACCATCTTCTTTTCCCATAGATGGTCTGCGCATGCGTTTGCTCTAAGCACAAGCGTGGGAGGGATAGGGGGAAATCGAGGAGGCTAGATCCAAGGCTGCCTGCTTGTATTTAGGACGTGAAGGTTTCCGGGACAGGGGGCTCTCGGTTCCCAGGATGGAGGGCTAGGCTTCAGCGTGGAAGCATCAGAGAATCAGGATCCCTCCTCCTCTCTGCCTCTCCTTCTAGCACACCCCAACTAGCAGTTTGACCCAGTACACTCCAGCCCTCGAGATCAGTTGGTGGCGAGAAGTGCAGTCCCGCTTTTAACCCACAGGTTAAAAAACACGGGCTCGCAGAGAGGCATGGCAGAATAGGGCAGGGCAGCAGGGCGGCAGAGAGCAGAGAGAACAGCAGCAGAGAGCAGGGCACTTTTTTGATGGTTTCAGGGCTGCAGGACTGGGATTTCAGGCATAGAGCAGGACAGTCGGCAAGCACGTGAGCGACTGGTCCCCAGCAGTTGCTTCTTTTGATCGACCAGCCCAGTTGGTATTCCTGGAGTTTTTTTAGTGAATCGCTTCCTTCCTACATTTGCATGCCATTCCCCCTCATTTGCATGCACAGATCGGTTCGGGCAGGAAGCAGATCGGGAGTAAGGTTAGTGAATGGGGGGCGGGGGTCAGGGTCGCAAAGTGATTGCAAACAGATTGGTATATGATCGGTTTGCTTAGTGAATCTAGCCCTTGATATTTTTGGGCAAAGGTTATTTTATAAGGTAGCGTCTGTTTAAGATAGCAAATAAGCCCTATATATAAACACACAAGCATAGCATTGCTGTCTGATGATGTGCGATTATATGAAACGGTGTCTTTGAAGCTGTGTGATATCATCTTATTCTGTGAATGAACCTGAGTGCCCTAGCTCTAATATAGAATCACTAAAGTTATAAATAGGAATAAGCTATATAATCTCATTAGCAAAGCCTAAAAAATGTGGAGGGGTATAATCGAAAGGGACGTCTAAGTCCGTTTTCATCCAAGTTGCAAGTCGTCCAAAAGTAAAAAACAGCCTAGGACACATTTTCAAAAAAATAAATACATCCAAAATTTTTTTTCTTTTGAAAATCATCCATCTTTATACCACATTTTCATCCAAGTCCAAAACGCCTAGAACAAGCCCTGTTGGATGTGGGAAGGATCTGCACAGTGATGAACTGAACACCCAGACATGCCACCTAAATAGTGGGGTACCTTACAGGGCACTGCTGTGAACTTCACAAAAAGGGTGCCATGTCTTCTCCACACTACAGCTCATGGTGAGCCCCTCCAAACCACCTCCAGAATCCCCTAGACCCACTTATCTACCAGTAAAAAAGGGTTTTGGGGGTGTATTGGGGAGAGCACATGTAAGTATCAATGCAGTGATTACACGGGCTTATGGGCATGGGTCCTTTCTATAGGTTCCTAACCCCCCAAGACGACTTAAGCCACCTCTGTGCTGGACGACTAGGCTTTCTTATGCAGGCGGCCAGGTGATGATGGTCTGGAGGCTGAATTTTAAAAAGGTGTGATTAATACATGTATGATGGGGGGGTCAGTGATCACTGGGGTAGTGTGTGGGGGTCTGTTTTATGTGTTTTCAGTGCTTATCTGGTGACTTTAGGTGGGTTTTTGTGACTTAGACCATGTTTTACATGGTCTAAGTTATAACGTCAAAGTTCCGTCGATCATGGGCTGTACAACTTTCGGTTATACATGCTGTACAACTAAGTCTAAGCCTGCCCACATCCCGCCCAAATCCCGCCCTCGACACTCCTCCTGAAATGCCCCATTTAACTATGGTCGTTCAGCAGCACTATGAAGGCCTAGGTCGTTTAGAAATACGTCCAAAACCCGGTTTTATTATCAACACTTGGACATATTTGGGAAATGTTTGTCCAAGTGCTGACTTAGGCCGGTTTTCTCTTTCGATTATGAGTCCCACAGAGTATAACCAGAGAACAGGCTAAGCACATTAGCAATTATATGAAGAGACTGCACTAGTTTCAAATAGTGGAGAAAAAAAGACCTCGTATCTTATTTACCCTCCTCCCCCCCCCTTTTTTTTTTTTTTTTTACAAAAGTGCAGAAGAGGTTTTTAGCATCAGCCAGCACGCTGAATGCGCTGCGCTGCTCCGACGGTCATAGAGTTCCTTTGAGTGTCGGAGCAGTGCATAGCATTCAGCGTGTCGGCCAGCATCAAAAACCTCTTCTGCGCTTGGGGGGGGGTGTTATTTAATCAATTTTCTATACCGTTCTCTCAGGGGAGCTCAGAATGGTTTACATGAATTTATTCTGGTACTCAAGCATTTTCCCTATCTGTCCATGTGTGCTTACAATCTAATGTCCCCAACTTCATGAGACTGAATATATTTTTTTATAAAGGAGCTTCTCCAGTCATTGATTTAAAAAAAAAAAAAAAACAATACAAAACACTCTCCACTTTAAGTATACCACTCTATTGCAGTCTTAAAAAAAATTTCATCAAGGTTTATAGAATACCAGAATAAGTCGGTATCAGTGCGACTAGCATTTTGGTGCCTGCAGTTACAACAGCCAGAAAGCTGACATAAGTGTGTGCACTGAAATGTGGCAGGGATATCCATAACTCTGGGTAAGTCACATAACTCTCCATTGCTCCAGGTACAAAATACATACCTATTATTAATGTAAACTGCTTTGATTGTAACCACAGAAAGGCGGTACCAGTACATCCCCTTTAAAAAAAAAACCAACAACATAGTATTACATAGAAACATAGAAATAGACGGCAGATAAGGGCCACGGCCCATCAAGTCTGCCCACTCCAATGACCCTCTCTATCTATCTTTGCGGATAGATCCCACATGTCTGTCCCATCTGGCCTTAAAATCTGGCATGCTGCTGGCCTCAATAACCTGAAGTGGAAGACTCTTCCAGCGATCAACCACCCTTTCGGTGAAGAAGAACTTCCTAGTGTCACTGTGCAGTTTCCCGCCCCTGATTTTTCACTGATGCCCCCTCGTTGCCGCAGGACCCTTGAGACAGAAGATATCTTCTTCCACCTCAATGCGGCCCGTGAGATACTTGAATGTCTCGATCATATCTCCCCTCTCTCTACGTTCCTTGAGTGAGTAGAGTTGCAACTTCCCTAACCGCTCCTTATATGGGAGCTCCTTGGGTCCCGAGACCATCCTGGTGGCCATTCTCTGTACCGATTCCAGTCTCAACACATCCTTGCGGTAATGCGGCCTCCAGAATTGCACACAGTACTCCAGGTGCGGTCTCACCATGGATCTATACAGTGGCATAATGACTTCAGGTTTACGGCTGACGAAACTCCTGCATATGCAACCTATGATTTGCCTTGCTTTGGATGAAGCTTGCTCCACTTGATTTGCAGACTTCATGTCTTCCCTGACAATCACCCCTAAGTCTCTTTCTGCTTCAGTTCTTGTCAGAATCTTACCATTCAGGGTGTAAATCCTGCATGGATTTTGGCTTCCCAGGTGCATGACTTTGCATTTTTTGGCATTGAAGCTGAGTTGCCAGTACCTAGACCAGCGCTCCAGACATTTCGGAGGGGGTGCCATTCACCACTACCCTCTGAAGCCTACCTCCAAGCCAGTTCCCAACCCATTTGGTCAATGTGTCACCCAAACCTAAAGAACTCATCTTGCTCAGCAACCTGTGGTGTGGTACGCTATCAAATGCTTTGCTGAAATCCAGATAGACGATGTCCAGGGACTCACCAACATCCAGCTTCCTCGTCACCCAGTCAAAGAAGCTGATCAGGTTGGATTGACAGGATCTCCCCTTAGTAAATCCATGTTGGCGGGGATCCTGCAGATTCTCCTCGTCCATGATCTTATCCAATTAGCGTTTGAGTAGGGTTTCCATTAGTTTGCTCACTATTGATGCGAGATTCACTGGTCTGTAATTTGCCATCTCCATCCTTGAGCCTTTCTTGTGGAGTGGAACGACGTTAGCCGTCTTCCAGTCCATCGGGACGTTACCTGTACTGAGGGAGAGATTGAAGAGCGCGGATAGCGGTTCCGCCAAGACATCACCCAACTCCCTAAGCACCCTAGGGTGTAGGTTGTCAGGCCCCATTGCCTTGTTGACCTTGATCATGTACACGAGTGGTAGCTCGATTGCACTCTTTGGGTGTGTATCAATATTGTAACTATCCATAGAATTATTACATATATTTCTCTTTAAAAAGATGTGTTCTTAAACATATTTAAATCACTTATCTTCAAGGACTACTCACTCTATATAGAAGGCAGGGAGCCACGCCAACATGGGCCGTGTTTCAAAGATTGCATCAGGGTGAGGTCCTGGATCTCAAATAAGTGATCAGTTTATTTAAAAATTTGATATACCACCTTATCAAAATACAAAGCGGTTTTACATAATAAAAACAAAGAATAAAGAGGGCATAAGTTAACAAATTACAATTATTATTACAGACAATCAAACGCACAGACAAACATTAACATACCGATACAAAATGGAAAAGGGCAGAAATACATTTGTATAATGAAAAAGAGAGGGAGAAGGATCAAAACAAAAGGCAGGGGAACAAAAAATAAAGTCTGGAATTCGTTACTGGAGAATGTGATGAAAGCAGGGTTTAAAAAAGGGTTGGATAATTTCCTAAAACAAAAGTCAATAAGCCATTATTGAGACGACTTGGGAAAATCCACTGCATATTCCTAGGATAAGCAGCATAAAATCTGTTTTCCTCCGTGAGATCTTATCAGGTTCTTGTGACCTAGGTTGGCCACTGATGGAAACAAGATGCTGTCCCAGTAAGGCAACTTTTATGTATTCTTATATACGATTTAAATTTGTTTAAGAGTACATTATTTTAGAGAAATATAAATAGTATGAGAATTCTATGGCTAGTTATTGATACACACCCAATGAAAAGTGTGAATGAGCTATATAGGCCTGTATGAAATGAGTTACTACCGAGGGGTGTTAGCTGTATAACCCATGTGAAATTGAAATAATTGTTTGCTAGGATTTGAAGAATGTAGTATTCTAGACATGTACATGCACAAAGAGCTCATAAATGTGGCACCATCATATGCTGTTCTAAACACTTAAGTTGCTTGTCAAATAACCCCAAAGTCTGTACTTTTGTACAATTGGTTTAATGGAATGTCTAGACTACCTACCACTAGCTTTAAACGGAAATATAACATTCTATGAACGGATAAAATGTTGTTATACATATACTGTAACTATGCTTTGATTTATGCAATAATAAGTTATCTTTACTAGTTTTGTTTATTTTTTGTTTTGTTCTTTCAAGCTAAAGCTGTGGAGGGGCATAAAAAAAATGTCTAAGTCCCCTTTTGGCCTATGGCCCTAAACGCTGAAAGTAGCAGCAGGGAAAATGTTGGGTGGGTTTTTTGTTAGTTTTTTTTGAGAATGGACAACGTTCAAAATGAGGCTTTTTTTTAAAGAATGGCCTACCTCAGCAGTTTAAACGCCCAGACCACCACTACATCTAACCTTAGAACAAATTATCAACCCAAAAAGTAGCCTAAGTCCCAAACGCCCAAAACAAGACCTTTTAGGCGAAGGAGGGGGGCCAATCCTTCACCTCTAAACTGGATTCTGTAACAGGTGTCTGTCAAAAACAACCCCCCCCCCCGTGCAACGATCACAGCAGGAGAGATGGCTCATCTCCCCTGCCGTGATCCCCACCCCCCGAACTGCTATGACCCGTGGCAGGAGAGATGCCCAGTCTCTCCTGTCGTGGTTCATGGCAGTTTGGGGGATTGGGGGGGGGGGGTCACAGGTACATCTTGGCAGGAGGGGTTGGGCTCCCTTCTGCTGGTATTGTTTCGGGGGTGGGGGGTGGATCACGATTGCGACAGGACAGATTGGGCATCTCTCCTGCCGCGATCGCGATCCCCCTGCCACGAACCCCGGCAGGAGAGATTGGCCATTTCTCCTGCCGCGATCATTGCAGGGGAGAGGGTGGCAGGTTACCGGGGCTGCTGAGCTGATTGTGGCAGCCGCGATCAGCTCAGCAGCCCCTATTGGGAATTTATACCTGTTTTGACTTGGTTTAAGTCAAAACGTATAAGTTCCGACTAGGCAACCTGTTAAAGATTTTGGTTATACTTGCTGTATGACTAAGTTTAGGTCAGCCCACCTCCCACCCTTTCCCCTCCTCTAAAAACATCTCTTTTCGTTCTAGGCGTTTAGAGGCAGGGGAAAGGCCTAAACTGGGTTTAGATACGTCTAAAACCAGCTTTGATTATCGATACTTGGACAATCTGGCTTTTTGATCGTCCAAGTACCGATTTAGGCCACTTTTTGGACGGTTTTTGTTTTTTTGATTATAAGCCCCAGCGCTTTCAGACCCCAAAAATTTAAGGAGCAACTGAAATCTCCAGAAGTACTCCATCAGTTCTGGCTGGGCAGGAAATTCACTTAGCTGTGTGTTGTGTAGGTAGAAAGTGGGAGGAAATAGAAAGAAGGCATGAGCAACAAAACACCCCCCAAACAGCAGGTCTGGTTGCTGTGGAGAAGCTTGTTTTAATCCTGTGAGCAGATAATTCCCATCTTGAGACCCTGGAGGGAGATTAGTGGTTCTCCCTTGTCAGTCTCGCCTCCTTAAGTAGATAGTTCTCTGGATACTCTCTTGTTCTGCCCAACCCATTCCTCGCCAGCACTCGGCATAAAAAGCTCTGCAACATTTTCTGAGATCAGGCTCATAGGGGACCTATAAGCTAATAGAAATGAGAAAACTGATAGGCTATAATTAATTTTCCAGTTCAGCAGTTCTGTGGGAAAACAAGGTTTTTGTTCCAAATTACTCTGTATGCGTGGGGAGGGGTTAATACAGATCAAGCCATGTCTGACTATTCACATTTGCTAGAGAAACTTAAAGGATCCTGGCTCAGACCTATAAGGCACAAAACAGAAAGAGGGCACTACTGGTTAACCCTTTCAGGACCAAGTGACATATTTGTCCCATAACTTTAAAATCCTATCAATTTTGATTGGGATAGTCTACAGTTCTAAATTTGATATGTACCGGATTCCATATGATACTGCCTTTATGTAAACAAACTGGTTCCGACATTCATTCATTAGCGTCGTTGCTAGATTGACGAGAAGATTCACTTGCCACACTGTCCATAAGCCAGAAGTGTGATTTTTTTAAAATAAAAATAATGATATTTCACAAAAAAAAAATCAATTTTTTGGCATCTGCAAGCCCTTTTTACCATAAAAATGTCGTCAAAACCACAAAAATTGGCCTACGATCCTTATGGTCCTGAAAGGGTTAAGCAGTGTGAGAAATATAATGGACACAAAACATTTTGCCCGAGTCAGACCTGGAAAGCTATGAGATAGGGGGGATATTTATTTAATTTTTCTATATTGTTCTCCCAGGGGGAACTCAGAACAGTTTACATGAATTTATTCAGGTACTCGAGCATTTCCCCCTGTCTGTCCCAGTGGGCTCACAATTTATCTAATGTTCCTGGGGATAGGGGGGGATTAAGTGACTTGCCCAAAGTCACAAGGAGCAGCATGGGTTTGAACCCATAACCTCAGGGGACTGAGTGCTGCAACTCTAACCACTTCACCATATTCTCCCACTTAGTTCATAAAGTTTTTTTTTTTTGCATGTAAAACCTATTTTGCCCACAGAAAAGGGCTTTTATATAATTGTGCTTCTGCATACATATGTCAAAAGTTACATGGATAGCATAAAGGATTTTCCGCAGCCTTATGTGAATTATGCCAATGGAAATTCAGATATAGCCCTGTCAAGCCACCCTTACCTGGGTAAGAGTCAATCCTAGATGGATAAGTCTCGATGAGAGTAGAGATATATCTCCCATTGAAAACAAAAAGCTAGCAAGAATTGCTATTTATTTATTCAATTTTTTTATATCGTTCTCCCAGGTACTCAAGCATTTTTCCTTGACTGTCCCGGTAGGCTCACAATCTATCTAATGTATCTGGGGCAATAGGGGGTGGGATTAAGTGACTATAACTTCATTAATGAACAAAGTAGCATCAAGTGTCCAATGTAATCCTAGAATCCAGAAACTTCTGCAACTCTTTGGGGGTTATAAAAAGGAAAAAAGAAACATCTCTAAATTTAATACAGCGCTTGCAAGGAAATTTTAGGGAAAAAAAAGAAGCTTTTAATATCAGCTCTTGAGAATGAATAGTAAAAAAAATCCTTACAACTCAATCGAGTGACCTTGGAAAAATCTGGAAACATATACTTTCCCAAAAAGATGCTATTTCTAAATTTTAAAGAAAAGAGCTTCATAATGCAGCTCTTGGCTGGATCTAATGCAAAGAGGGTGATTTAAAAGTAGATTAATATAAAACCTCCTCCTGTGTATTTTCCAATAAACCCATCAAATCCACACTATCAGATCACCCCTCTTGACTTCATCAAAATTCTCCAAAACTTCCACCTTCTGATGTAAAATCCCCACATTTTTAATAAGGAAGAAACTTCACACCTGAACACCCTTAAGTTGTTTTCCTATCATTTCTAGGGTGCAGGCTGTTTGCAGCAACTTGGGAAATGTTAAAATCCAAAAATGATCACAAAAAGCACGACAATTCATGTTTTTTTTGCCTGCCAATAGTAGTGCTCACTCTTTCAAGAGAGTGCCTACAACTTTAAAAAAAGAGCACACACTCAGAGTGTGCATTCTTTCCCAATTATTTTCCCATTGCACATACGTGATCCACTGCATGTTCACACTGCTGGGGAAAAAGTGCATACTCTTCCTGAAAGTATTTGTTTTCTTTACAAAAGAAAACATGCTCTCCCTGCTTCAGGCCAACCAGCATTCCTCTCCCCGACGTCAATTCTGCCGTCGGAGAGTAAGTTCCGCCCAGCCAGGCAGCGATTGGCTGGCCCGAACTTCCTCTGACGGCAGAATTGACGTCGGGGAGAGGAAGACTGATTGGCCCGATAGATCGCCAAGGCAAAGTGAGTCCTGGATGATCGACTCACTTTGTCTTGGCGAGCTACCTGTCGATCGCGATCGACCTATTGGGCACCCCTGTTCTAGGGGTTATTTTACAATCATTTTAGAGCTATAATGTGAGTTGTAGTATGCACCTTCTCTGACCAGAAGAAGTCAGCAATTACATAGTAAGGTTTGGACAAGTTCCTGGAGGAAAAGCCCATAGTCTGCTGTTGAGACAGACATGGAAGAAGCCACTGGTTGTCCTGGATCGGTGGTATGGAAAGCCACTACTATTTGGTTTTTTGCCAGGTACTTGTGACTTTCCCATAGTCCACACAGTTTTGAAAAAATGCACATTCAACAATATTGCTCCTTGATGAAAAAAAAAAATGGCTAACTGAAATGATTGAAACCAACATTCTGAAAACTGAAAACCCATCTGTTCGATACGTAATCTCCTTTACCCTCTCCCTTCCTCCCCTCTCCCCTCCCTCTCCCTCTTACTTATCCACCTCCTCTCTCTCCCCTCTTATCTCTCTTTACAGTCGCTTTGAGCCTGTATAGGTATGAACGACGCACAAATAGAAGATTAGATTCCCACAAACGACAAGCGACACAAAACAAAAATTTTGTTGTTGCCTATCCCCATCAATATCTAGTATTGCCCGATGTTCTTGAATCTTCCTCTTATGGGTATTAAGGTTTTCCTGGAGTAAATCTGAACCTTCAATCAACATATCCAACTTAAAGGTATAGGAAGAGTCTATGGCCATCAAGGCTTCCCATTAAATATCCAGAGTTACCACATAGAGAATGACATGGGGACAAATTTTTCTCCGTCCCCATGAGTTTTGTCCCTATCCCATTCCAGTAAGCTCAGCCTCAACTGCACAAACTTCGAACACTTGACTTTAAAGTGTTTGAGGCTTGTGCAGATGAGGACAAAGCTTCCAGGAATAGGACAGGGAGAGACACAAAACTCATGGGGACAGGGAAATTGAGTTCCCACGGGGATGGGGAAAAAATTGTCCCCGTGTCATTCTCTATTACCACAGTAGGTTTTAAAGCTCCCTACTCAGTCCCTTTTGTGCCTGTACTGCTTTTCCTAGAACTTCAGTATCAGCAGGTGTCAGAGCCACCAAGGACTGTCAACCTCAGTCAACACCAACAGCCTCTAAGGCTCCCACAGCTGCAGCTCTCTAAACAGCATCAGGGGACAGAAATGCCCATAGAAACCTTTCCTGCTCAGTCAGAACCAAGAACAACTTCCAGCATCCAAACACTGAAGAGATTCTAAGTGTCATGGGTGTCTTGCAATGGTCCGAGCTAAGTGATATATCAACATCACTAGAAACAAGACTTCTCAAGCCAAGCCAAGTCCTGCCCTGGATTGTAAGGAAGAGGTTATAGTCTATTGTCTGGCTAGTTTTTATTTGTTCTTGTTTTCTTGAGTGATCCTCTAATCCAGTGCCTCTCATCCCAGTCTTTAGGGCACATCCAACCAATCAGGTTTTGGTGACATCCATAATGAATATACATGAGCTTGATTTGCATACCAAGAAGACAGTGCATGCAAATCTAAATCACGTATGTTCGCTGTGGTATCCTGAAACCGTGACTTATCTGGGTGTGCCCTGAGGATTGGGTTGAGAGGCGCTGCTCTAATCTGTCCATTTCCATCACAAATTGTACAAATTGCAACCATTCTTTCATCTGTGGCTCAACCTTTTCACCAATTCAGATTGCTCAGGATCCTCTATCTCCTCCAGAGCTTAAACAAACATATAAGTATTAGAGTAGTCCAATACCTCCATTCCCACTATCTCCCCTAGAACCCTCTTATCTTTGGACACCTATAAATCATATGTAATAGCATTCCCCTTTCACCATATTCCTCCAACATGTTTCCAGAACGGTGGCATTTTACCCCTTGCAAACTGCAAGGGGTAAAATGCCATAAGAACAACCTTACTGGGTCAAACCAACAGTCCATCAAGCCCAGTAGCCCGTTCTCAGAGTGGCCAATCCAGATCCCTAGTACCTGGCCATAACCCAAGAAGTAGCAACATTCCATGCTACCAATCCAGGGCAAGCAGTGGCTTCCCCCATGTCAGACTATGGACTTTTCCTCCAGGAAGTTGTCCACACCTCTCTTAAAACGAGTTAAGCTATCCGCTATTACCACAACCTCTGGCAATGCGTTCCAGAGCTTAACTATTCTCCGTGTTAAAAAAAAGTTCCTCCTATTGGTTTTAAAAGTATTTCCCTGTAACTTCATTGAGTGTCCCCTAGTCTTTGTAATTTTTTACTTCAATCATATGCTCTCAATTTAGCATCCGCAAACAGCTAATACCATACTTCTCCAGACATCTTTCTAATTCCTTGCTCGACTTATGTGCATTGCAAGAAGAGCTCATTTAAATACTAATGATCTCCTTATGATGCATTTGCATAGGGTTCTCTATTTTAATGAGTCTATCAGGGCCCCAGTCCCTAATTCAGGTTGGGTACAACAATGGGAAATGCATCCATTACTTCTTAATATCACTGAACACTTCTCTTTTTCTAAGCATTTCCACACTGTAATTCACAAAAATGAAATGCAAATTCAGATTATTTCCTTATTATTTTATTCATCCCAGCTTTCTCAATCATTGCAACATTGAGGGGTTTTTCAGTCTAGAAATTGTGCATGTTAATGAGCACCACTCTTTTTCTCCCACTCACCAGGGAGACAATTCACTTCACTGATTCTGTGTACCTAATCAATCAGCAAGCCCAGTGTACCCTTCCTAAGTGTCAACAAGTCTCTCAGAAATTGCTTTAAAAAGGCGAGTGGTTTATTTTCTTCCAGACTCTCCAGATATCCCAAATGTCTTATTACTCCTATGAGACCAGCCCTCCAAGGCCTAGATTCACTAAGCCCACCGATCTTACCCGATCCAAGGCAGGCCGACCGATTCTCCAACCCTCTGCATGTAAATGGGGGTGATCGGAGGCACATCCCTCACCAACGAGACAGATCGCATGCACTTTGCCTGTAGATAGTCTGCGCATGCATTTGCTATCCTTTTTTAAAATTTTTTACTGGCCATGACTCTCCAGCTCTCTGCCGCCCTTCTCTGCAGTGTGAGCCTATGGTTTTAACAAGCAGGTTAAAACCATGGGCTCATGCTGCAGGGAAGGGCGGCAAGCAGGAGAGGGAGAATTGCGGCAGAGAGCACAACGCACAAGCAGATGCCAGGGCTACTTATGATAGGGCTTTCTGTAATATGGAGCCTTACCCGCCGCAGGTGTTTATATTATTGTTGAGTACACACACACACGAAAAGAGCTTTTTTTCGGCAGGAAAATTGTGGTAGAAAGCAGGGAGAGAGGAGAGTTTTTTGAGCAGGGAGCAGAGCTGTTGGCATAGCAGGATCGCGGCAGAGAGCACGGAGGGAGCAGGGCTGGTGGAAGTTGGCTGGGATTTCAGGGCAGCAATGGAGAAGGAGAGTCGGCAGGGACGTGTGCGACTGGTCCTCAGCAGTCGCTTGTTTTGGGATCGGCTAGCCTAGTCGGTGTTCCTTTTTTTTTTTTTTAGTGAATCATTGCCTGCCTACATTTGCATGCAAGGATCGGATCGGGTGCGGGAGGAAGGTTAGTGAATTGGGTTGGGGTCGCTAAGTGGTCGGGACTTGATCAGTGGGCTTAGTGAATCTAGCCCTAAGTGCACTACCTCAGCAAAAGATGTCTGCCACCATAAATGCTCTCTAGCACCCACTAGTGTTTACCTATTAATGCCTGCCTTATTTTGCTTCATTATGCATTTTTATTATTGTAAACTCCTTTGCTGGTATTGCATGAAAGGCTCTGCTTTAACAAAAGGAGGATTGTTGACTGCAAAGTGGAAATTGAGAGTGTTATGGAGGGGAAAAGCAGGTAGCTAGTTTTCTGTTTTTGAAAGATGCACCCTTAAATAAGTAGGAATGAATACAAGTAGGGTTACCTGATTTTCCTTTTAGAAAATCCAGACCCCCCTAGACCCGCCCCCCGAGGCCCGCCCAGTTCCACCCATCCTGCCCTGTCCTGCCCTAGCCCACGCCCCCCACTGCATGCTCTCGGGCAGTAGGGTATCCACGCATGTGCAAATGTGATGCGATGACACCAAGCACACACGCGCATATGTGCGAAGTCATCGCAGATTCCCTCCTGCCCGACGGCGATGTGATAGAAGATTTTCAAAACCCATACAAAGTGCCAGGTTTTGAAAAGCCATCTGGACCCCCGGATATGTCCTTAAAAGGATGACATGTCCAAGGAAATGCAGACGTCTGGTAACCCTAAATATAGGGTCCTTTTACTAAGGCGCGCTAGCCATTTTAACACACGCTAAATGCTAACATGTCCATTATAATCTATGGGCACATTAGCATTTAGTGCATGCTAATATTTAGCGCATGTTAAAATGGCTAGCATGCCTTAGTGCAGGGGTCTCAAAGTCCCTCCTTGAGGGCCGCAATCCAGTCGGGTTTTCAGGATTTCCCCAATGAATATGCATTGAAAGCAGTGCATGCACATAGATCTCATGCATATTCATTGGGGAACTTTTGAAAACCCGACTGGATTGCGGCCCTCGAGGAGGGACTTTGAGACCCCTGCCTTAGTATAAGGACCCCTATAAGAGAGAGAATAGCATATATTAAATAATCCTGGAGGAAAAGGATAAAATATGAAAGGAAGAGAAGAAATTGGCAGAAAGAAGAGATTGCAAGTAGGAGAGATATGGGGGGAGGGGGGGATGAAAGAACAGGATCTTCTAGGGAGGAAATAGACTGCGGGATTAGAGAGGAAACGAAAGAAGAGAGCATGAACAAAAAAGAAATAAAATAACCCCCCCCCCCCCGAGAAATTATTTAAATGAAGACAAGATTAAAACGAATAACCAAAGATATTATCCAATGTATACAGCAAAGACTGGACTATGTGACCAGGTAAGACCTGGATTGGAGTAGCCCGAGCACTGACCTGGCTCATCCAAGCCTCAGCAGAGCAGTTGTATGTGGCATGGAGGGATAGATGGTTGTCAGCATCAAAATAAAAAGGTCCAGTACAGGTGTTTAATGTGAATTATAAGATGACTTTATTTTCTGGTTTTATATTGTAGTGCAATTCCAAAAACATACAAACGAAAACTCTCATTGGTTGCTAAACAGCCTGTAAGCCCACCATGCTTCATTCATTACTAAAGTTCAAAAAAACACAAAAATAACTTTTAAATTTCAAGTTCTGGAACCTGCAACCAACTTGCACTACTTGGACAGGTTCCCCACAGTTCTCCTGTGATTATGAAAATTCAGAAACAGTGATTCTTAATTCTTCTGTTACCTTTTAATTACATCAGAAGCAGTAATTTCTGATCCTTCTGGTATTCTTAATTCAATCAGAGGCAGTAATTCTTAACTCTTCTGGTATTCTTAGTTTTGTGAGGCAACGCCACTTTATCAGAAACAGCATTTTTACTTTCCCCCAAGCTTTACTCTGTAATCCTGCTCTCAAATAAGCATGACTCCTCAGGTTCCATTTCAACATTATTTGTAAGCATTTCTGTATCAAATACATCATTACCTTCAGAAGAATGACTAGAAGTTTGTCCTGAGGTTTACTCCTTGCTTTCTGTGGGGAAAGCTGGCTGCTGGCTTCTGAATCCTGGCTAGCACAGGTCTGTCTCTCTCCAAGGATTCAGGTATCCTGTAAGCTTGTGGCTGCCTCCGTCTTCCATGGCCTAGAGAGAACAAACCCTTTTCCCTAGCATGGGCTGATTGCCCCTCAAAACACCTGTGGTTCTCTGGTGCTTTGCTAATGAGCCTGGATAGCTTCCCTGCTCATTAACCCTGCCCCCAGCAGAGCTGATTGCAGGAGCTAATCCCTTTGTGGGTTTTGCTATCACCTGCCTGGTGCATGCTGGTCCTTGTAGTTCTTTGAACATAAGAATTGCCATAAGAATTGGGTCAGACCAGTGGTCCATCATGCCCAGCAGTCCGCTCACGCGGTGGCTCTCTGGTCAAAGACCAGTGCCCTAACTGAGACTAGCCCTACCAGCGTATGCTCTTATTTACCAGGAACTTGTCTAACTTTGATCTTGAATCCCTGGAGAGTTTTTTACCACTCTCTGGTACATTCGTACGAAATCTATCCCTTTTCAACTTTAGAGAGTGCCCTCTCGTTCTCCCTACCTTGCAGAGGGTGAACAACCTGTCCTTATCCACTAAGTCTATCCCCTTCAGAACCTTGAATGTTTCGATCATGTCCCCTCTCAATCTCTTCTGTTCGAGGGAGAAGAGGCCCAGTTTCTCTAATCTTTCGCTGTATGGCATCTCCTCCAACCCCTTAACCGTCTTAGTTGCTCTTTTCTGGACCATTTTGAATAGTACCGTGTCTTTTTCATGTACGGCGACCAGTGCTGTATGCAGTAATCCAAGTGAGGGCACACCATGGCCCGGTACAACGGCATGATAACTTTCTCCAATCTGTTCGTGATCCCCTTCTTTATCATTACTAGCATTCTGTTCGCCCTTTTCGCCACCGCTGCACATTACGTGTACAGCTTCATCGACTTGTCGATCAGAACTCCCAAGTCCCTTTCCTGGGAGGTCTCTCCAAGTACCGCCCCGGACATTCTGTATTCACGCATGAGATTTTTGTTACCGACATGCATCACTTTGCATTTATCCATGATGAATCTCATCTGCCATGTCGATGCCCATTCCTCAAACCTGATTATGTCACGTTGTAGATCTTCGCAATCCCCCTGCATCTTCACTACACTGAATAGCTTCATATCGTCCGCAAATTTAATCACCTCGTTCATCATACCTATGTCCAGATCATTTTAAAGATGTTGAAGAGCACAGGTCCAAGCACTGAGCCCTGCGGCACCCCACTAATGATGCTCTTCCAGTCTGAATATTGTCCATTTATCCCCACTCTCTATTTTCTATGCTCCAGCCAGTTTTTAATCCACGTGTGTATTTCACCCTCAATTCCATGGCTTGAAATTTTCCGAAGTAGTCGTTCATGCGGAATCTTGTTGAACGCCTTCTGAAAGTCCAGATATACAATGTTGACCAGATCGCCCTTGTCTATCTGCCTATTTACTCCCTTGAAGAAGTGTAGCAAGTTTGTCAAACAAGATCTGCCCTTGCTGAAACCATGCTGGCTGGTCCTCATCAGACCGTGTCCATCAAGGTGATCAATGATGCGGTCCTTTATCTGCGCCTCTACCATCTTTCCCAGTACCGAGGTCAGACTCATCGGTCTGTAGTTTCCCAGGTCTCCCCTCGAACCCTTTTTTGAAGATCGGCTTTTAGCATTTCCTACACTAGAACGAGGCAAGTATAATCGGGTCACTTTTGGGTTACCTTTCACTGGGGATAAATTCTGCAGGGCAGTTTCCCCACCCTGCCTGCTTCTAGGGGTAGGCTTAGGGATAGTTTTAGATCACTGCAGGGCTTCTTCCAGCATGACAGGACTCTCCCTGTCACAACACTTATTTAATTTGTATGCATTAAAATGCTTTCAAATGTAAATAAAATTGATTCTGACCACAGCAGCATCTTAGCTGCTCACAGCCATAGGCTGAACTAACCCCAGATATTCAATGCTGTGGCATGCACAGCTCATGGAATTGAATATACGGATCTTAGCAGTCAACTGAAATTAACTGGGCATCAGCCCTGGTTAACGTCACTGCATAAAGTTAGGACAGCCCATATGCAGCTACTTAGCTTGTTAGCAAATCACTTAATCTTCACCTGCCCCAGGCACATTAGATAGACTGTGAGCCCACCAAACAGATATGGAAAATGCTTGAGCTTGTAAATCGTTTAGATAATCTTGATAGGCGGTACAGTACTCCCCCGAAATTCGCAGGAACCCCTGTGAATTTTGAAAATCCGCAAATGCGGTTTTTCACCTGTCAAAAGGCAGGGGAGGTAGGAGAGGGCAGCTGAAGCACTGACGGGTGAAGAAAATCACTCGCGGTCGCCTCTTCCTGTAGTAAAGTCGAGCTACACCAATCAGGAGCTGCTTTCACGCACATTGGTGTAGCCCGACTTTACTACAGGAAGAGGCGGTAGAAGTACACCATGAATAAGCGAACCGCAAATTCGCGGGGGAACACTGTATATAAATACCTAAAATAAATAATAATAATAAATAATATCTTTGAGACCATTAATATAGGAGTGACTTTTCTGCTGACATATCCATGTAAATGCCTGGTTTGCTATGCGGGATCTAAATATATCTTTTATTCCCCTGAACAATTGAAGGATTTTCTTGATTTAAAGAAAATTATATGAGAGCTGTATTGGGTTTAGAACTAGTACCGGTAGTAGTATGAATGGTATCACATTAATCCTTTTCCTTGGTTGTACAAAGATACTTGTTAGTCTCCTTACTTTTCCTTTTGACCACTCCCCATTATTAGTGGTCTAATGGGTTAAAATTGATACTTCTTGGGTGTAATGTACCTTCTTTTTATATATATATATATATATATATATATATTCATTCATCTCTGTGTTTCTTGTACCAAGAGTTTTGTCTTGTGAATTAAGCGGAAATGCTAATAAAGCTACAGTAAAAAAATTAATAAATAAAATTAAATGTCCAAGCCTATTATCTTCATATTAAGCAATATTAATCTAAACACCAGTGCTTGCCAAACCTGTCCTATTGACCCCACAATCAGCCAGGTTTTCAGAGTCTACCATGTATGCAAATTCATCTCATGCATAGTCATTGTGGGTATCCTGAAAACCTTATTGGTTTCTTCAGGACAGACGTGTGAAGCCTTGCTCTGAACTAATTTATTGAAGCGTGCTTCAGTCATCACAGAAATCTTAAAAAACAATGGCACAAAATTTTCTGACTGCTGTTTCAAAATCTAGCCTTGAACGACCACAACCTCACATATAGGGCTCCTTTTATCAAGCTGCGCTAACGGTTTAACGCGTGTAATAGTGCGTGCTAAACCGCAGGACGCGCTAGCCGCTACCGCCTCCTCTTGAGCAGGCAGTAGTTTTTGGCCAGCGCAGGGGTTAACGCGTGATGAAAAGTCGCACGCGCATTAACCCCACTAGCACGTTTTGATAAAAGGAGCCCATAGTCACTAGGAGGAAGTGACACTTCATCCCCCCATACCAACCCCATCCTCTTCTAATCCTGGCCAGATACATCTCCAGTCCACCAGAAATGGGACCTCCTCTAATCCTCTTGTAACTAGAGATGTAAATTGGGCAAAAATTTTATGTTTGTTTTTTTTGTTCCTTTGACCTTTATTCCTAATTTTTTGCTTCTTTTTTTTTTTTCTTGTTCATTTCACACAACTGTTTTAATAAAATATTTTAACAGGCATGAAAACTTTTTAACACACACTAATCAATCTATTATTTCCTTTTAATTTGCAGGTTAATGCATGTTAAATCAATTCACATCAATGAATACATTTCCCTACATGTAACTGAAATCCTGTTCCCACATATCTTAAACCTTTTGCAGACTCTGCAAGCAAGCTACTCTCTTTCAGTATTGTGCACTGCATGCAGTTGTTACAGACCGTCAGTGTGTCTAGCCAGGACAATATTTCAGTACCAGCAGGATATGAAGAACAGGGGCAGGTATGTTCAGTAGGGCTCTCTGTCTGCTTACAAAATGTTAAGGCCAACGGATTACTGGCAGGAGCAGGTGGCCATTTGTTTGGTACGGCAGACTAGCTCCTCAAGTTCACATTCCCTCAAACAGCAGAATTCCTGTAATCAAAACCCAATGATTCAGTATATGTGCACTGTGTAAGTATCATAAGCAGAGTCACCAATGATGTTCCTAATTACCTCAAAGTCCCACATGAGTGGAATGGAGATTTCTTCATGTGGTGAGTTAGCTGGATTTTGTATTTTGTACACAAAAGAAGGATGAAGAGTTTTGTTGCAAGCTTCAGGGTTATTCTAGAAGAATTTACAGTTTGAACAGGTACATTTTCACCTCATGATCACTGTCATCAGTATCTAGCCAGGTGAAAAAAAAAATGGCTACTGCTCAAAATATTGCTAGTGAGTGGCCCACTCAACAAATGTTTGTAACTTGAATCTGCAATCGTCAAAGAAGCCAACAGCAAACACACACAATCACTGCTTCTGCTTTTCAGCGGTTGGGTAGTACTGCTGAGACAATTGGAGACAACATTGCTGTACTATCTGACAAAGTGGGTCTCTGCCAGAACACAGGTACTCTTCCATGGAAGTGGGAAGACCCGGATTTGACTTTGACAAAGCATAAGGATGAGCAGCCAGGACCAGCTCAACCATTAGGCAAGACTATGTGGTTGCTCAGGGCAGCACCTTCATGGCTAGGGTTGCCAGACTGCTCGAGGCTGTGTCTGGGAGGGCCTCTGAGTATGTGCAGATGTGATATGATGACATCACATGCATATGCACATGCGTGTGACATCATTGTGTTGCATCTACTCATGCTCAGAGGCCCTCCTGGATGCAGCTGCGAGCTTGAGGAGATTTCTGTGGGGGGCGGGCTGGGGCAGAACAAGGCGGGGCTGGGGGCGGGGGCCACATGTCCAGGTTTTTATTTTGTGAAATCTATTCATGGGGAAAGCAAAGAGCCGTTTCAGTCAAAGTAAAACAACGGATTGTGACAACCACACAAACCCAGAGAACCATGAGCAGGGCCATCTCAACATATGGACCATGTGAGGCCCTGGCCCAGGGCACCAGTGATAAAAAGCACCAAAATCCAAGTCCAGTCTCTCTTCAGGCTTCAAGAGGGCATAGACAGCAGAACACTTTTTTGTTTGGGAGAGCCCAAAAGCTCCGCCCTAGCCCCAGCAGGATCCTGTGGCACGAACTCTATTTCCAGCTCCCGACTACCCTCACCTACCTTCCCCGATCGCTGTAATTTTAAATTTTGGGGGAGCTGCTGCACAGCGTCAACAAGCAGGCCTGCCCTGGAAGTCTTCATTCTGCAGCAACTTCCTGTTTCCGCGTAGGTGGGATGCTGCAGAATGAAGGGTTCTGGGGCAGACCTGCTTGTTGATGTTGTGTTGCTACTGCCCAAAGATTTAAAATTAGAGCAGCCGGGAGGAGGGAGGTGGAAGAGTTGAACCATAACTGACTCTTCTGACTGCCAATTTTTGGGGAGCCAATGGCCCCTGTGACCTCCCCCTTTCCGAAGCCTATGCAAGAAGCATAGATGCTGGACTGGGATTTTGGCATCTTCAACAACACTGCCTTTTTCTTCTGCTGGGCCCCTGATTGGCCTAGCACTCTCAGCCCTCCCCTGCAGCCTGCAACCCCTGTGTTCCCTTATTTACATAACCCTACCCAGGACTCCCCTTCCTGGTACTGCAGCCAATTTGAAGGATTCCTTCTTTGGGGGTCTCTCTGTTCTCTTCCCACTCTAAAATTTTAACTTCCTCCTTGCCTGAGCCCTGCTATCCTGGCTAGGCAGGCTAACTAAAATAGTCTTAATGTGACCTGGTGAGGGAGTGCTCTTAAGGAGAACTAGAGTTTGCCTAGGCACTTTCTCACAGGGATGAGGATGGGAAAGCATTAGGGGGAACAGAAGAAGAGGAACAGGAGCACCTGTAGAGTAGATTTGTCCAAGTTCAGTCCTTGAGGACTGTAAACAGGCATGTTCATCAGTAAAAGGCATAAAATTTAAGAGTTCCCACTGAAAATCTTGTAATTATCAAATAGCAAAAGATTGGAACTCTCTTCCCACAGCCACAGAAATTCAAACTACTACTGAATATACCGCTATCTGAAAACATGGCTCTTCACAAACCTCAGTGAGGGTTGCAACATAAATTGGACTCCAGCAAAGGACTACCCTATAAAACTGATACTGTAATACCCTGTAACCACTGTTTATGAATACAATATTGTTAACTTTATGCACCTAGGTTCTGCTAAAACATCAGCCTGCTTGTTATTATGTATTGTATATAAAGTCCTATGTAATACTAACAATATCTGCAACCCGCCTAGAATCCTACTGTAGGAGGATTTGGTGAGATATAAGACCAGTGTCTCTCAAACTTTTTTTTTTCGCTCTGGCACACTAAACGGAGCAAATGTTTTTCACGGCACATAACTGAAAATGTAAAATTGCAAAACCAACAAAAAATTAAGGCCCTCTTGTACTAAGCAGTGGCAGAGGTTTCTACTGTGGCCTGGGGAGTTAAATGTTCCAACGCTCATAGGAATTCATGGGGGGAGGGGAGCATAGGGGGAGATAAGTGAGGAGAGATATTGAGGGGTTATAGAATGAATGCACTTGTAAGTCAGTAAGAGGTGCTTGAACTGTATTTGGAAACGGATGGGGAGCCAATGAAGTGACTTCAGGCAGTGGCGTACCAAGGGGAGGGGGGCTGTTCGCCCCAGGTGCAGACCATGATGTGGTGTTCCTGGCTTTGGAGTCATGGTCCAGGAACTTCCCTTTCCAGCAGTGCTGATGTTGGGCCTTCCTTTTTGCCAGGTTCTGCCTTTGCGGAAGCAGGCAGGGCCTGGTAGAGCAGCGAGTTGACAGAATTGACCTCTCCAGGCTGGCTGCCTCCTAAAGTAGCAACAGCAGTGATTGGGCTGTTAGAATCAGCAAGCACTCTGAACAGATTACCTGTAGTCTGTGCCACTGGGAGTTTCTGGCTGCCGCAGAGAGATGCCCTGGTGGAGTAGGCCATGAACAGCCTGTTTACAGCAACTGCTTCTAAAGGCCTGGCCACTGCTGCTTTTGGGGGGGGAACGGGGTTTGGTGAGGAACTGCTGCACAGAGGAATGGGAGGGAGCAAGACCGGTGTTAGGGGTGGGTAAATAGAGAAGTTTCCCTGGGCCCCAAGGTGTCCCCCTTCTTTTCATGCCTGTCCAATGTCGCCCTCACCTTCTGTCTCACTGAAAAATCTGCCAGCCTTGGCAGCGATTCAGAAACATTGCCTGTAACTCCCTTTCCTGCTTTCCATCTGTCGCAGTCCACTCGGGCGGAAACTGGAAGTTGCATCATTGGAGACAGAACACAGCAAACAGAAAACAGGGAGGAGAACCGAGGGCAACCTTTCTGAATAATTGCCAAGGCTAGCAGATTTTTCAGGTGAGTGCGACATCGGACCAGCGCAGAGAGAAGATGCTAGACCGAGAAAGCCTCATGGACTAACTTGTTTTGGGTTTTTTAAGTACTAAGGGGGGAGGGTATTAAAAGAAGTGCCAGATTGGGAGTGGGGGACAGCTTATGGGGCCTGAAACAGGGGACAGAGAGAAATGGTGGGTAATTGTCTGAAGGGCGAGAAGTTGGACCTGGGGTGGTGTGGGGGAAGAGGGAAAGAGATACTTGAAGGGAGAACTGTTGGGAAGAGAAAGGGAGAGATGGTGGACCTGGGGGAGGGAAAGAGGCAGGAAGGCGGGGGAGAGATTGAATGGGGGGAAGTTGGGAAGAGAATGAGAGAGAAGTTGGATCTGGGGATGGGAAGGAGGAAAAAATGTTAGGCCTGTGTCTGGAAGGCAGAGAGATGCAGCATCTCTCTTTTTTTCTCCATTTCATTGTTCAGCATCAAGGGGGGAGGGAAGAAGAAAACCAGAAAAGAGAGGGAGAAAATGTTGGGCCATGGAGATAGAGGAGGAGAGATGGAACCATGGAAAGGCAGGAGGGAAGAAAGCTGGGATAAGATGATGCTAGGGGATGGAAAGAAAGGGCCAGGGAGATATAGGTCTGAAAAGTGGAGAGAGGAAGGGGGATTCTGAAAGTGGTGAGCCATCGGAATGAGGTCAAAAGTGAGATGACAAGATGAGTGAGAGAACAGCAAATACAGTTGTAGAAATGTGCTAATGGGGAGTAGATAGAAGGAAATAGGAGGCTGGGAAAGAAGTGAGATGGGAAAGGAGAGAGCTAGGGACTGAGAGGAGATGGAGAATTGAGAGGTAGCTGAACATTTAAAAAGAAGAAAGATGAGAAATAGGGCAAGATTTGAGTGGACAGAGGCAAAAAAGAAAAGAAAAAGTTAAGAAAGCTGAAAGGGAAAAATCAATACGTTGGAGACAGGCATAAGATGGAAATGGAACAAGAGAGAAGAGGAGAAAAAAATGGACAGCAGACACTGGAAAGAGAATTAGTAGAAGATAAGACAAAAAACAGAAAGAGAAACTGGGACCAAGATGATGGAAAAACAAAATATCCACACAAGGTAGAAAAAGTTGTTTTATTTTGAATTTGGGATATGTGTATCACAATTATTTTTGTATTCAATGGTGTAGTCATACAGCTGATTTGGGGGAGGGACTGGAGCCCTAAATGAGTGGATAGGCACCAAAGTTTCTCCCTGCCTTGAGCTAGTGGGGATTCCCAAGCCCTACCAACTGAAGACATCTTCCTCCAGTCCGGAAACCAGAAATCTCCAAGCTTTGCAGCTAATGGCAATATCCTCAAGCTGCCACTGCTTTCATGCATGCATGAAAGCCAAGCGGGGGCAGGAAGAAGAGAAGGCAATATTACTGCTAGCTGCAGAACATGGAGAGTTGGAAGGGGAGGAGGTGGCCATCAGTTGGTGAGGCTTGGAGGATCCCTACCAGCTACAGCAAGAGAGATGTTCATTTTGAGGAACCCTAAGCTCAAAGTGAGAGGCCCAGCCTCCTGTCATGGTTATGCCACTGATTGTGTTCAAAATGAAGTACTTGCCGAGTTTAACTTTTTGTGGTTTCCAGTTCAGTTTTGGTATTCATATTTCTATTTCTAATTTGTGATTCATTGTTCTATATTTGGTTAAGGTCTGCCTGTTTTGTGTGTGAAGAAGTTATTTAAAGGTGGGTGGAGAAATTGGGAGAGGGTTAGATAGAAGAGGAGCCCCCTCCTTAATTTCTGCCCTGGGCTCTAGCATGTCTAAAACCGGGCCTGGAAGGGAGAGGTGGAAAGCTGCTACACAGGGGGATAGGAGAGAGGAAGAATTGTTGGACATGGGCTGCAGAAGAGGAAGGGAAAGATGCAACAAAGAGGTAGAAAGGGGTAAGAGGGAGAAATCCTGCATATGATGGAGGGGAGGGAGACATGCATGGAGAAGAGAGAGGGAGAAATGTTGGACATAGGATGGAGGGCAGGGAGAGATGGTGCATAGGGAGAGAGAAATGTTGCACATAATAATGGAAGGGAGGAAGGGAGAGATGCTGCATGGAGGGAAACAGAAAGGTTTGACCCAGGGCACAAGGCAGGGAGAGAGAGAAGGATGGTAGACAGTGGGAAATACTGTAAACAGAAATGTTGGACAATGCAGTGGAAGGGAAGATACAGAAATGGAAGATGGATGGTTAGCATGGAGAAAGAAGAAAAAGCCAAATGGGCAGGTGACTCTGGCGAGCGAGTTAACAAACAGAAACCTGAGCCTGGGACCAACATGATTTGAATAATAAAATGACCAGACGACAACAAAAGGTAGAAAAAATAATTTTACTTTTTATTTTGTGATTACAATATGTCAGATTTGAAATGTGTATCCTGCCAGAGCAGATGTTAGACAGCAAGTGTGAGCTAGGACCAACAGAGACGAAAAGTCTTTTTTAGTTTGTTTACATCACAGCACCAGTGTGGGGTCGGAGAGGTTGTAACCCCATGTAATGTTATATTGCATCACTGTAAATGTTAAACTTTAATCTGTTCTGAGCTCTCTAGGGATGACATACTATAAAAAAAATTAATTAATTAATAAAGTTACTAAAATATTTTTTTATATTGGGGGGTGTTAAAAAATGATCGGCCCCGGGTGTCACATACCCTAGGTACGGCACTGACTTGAGGAGAGGGGTAATGTGAGCATGGTGACCCTTGTGGAATGCTTAAAGTTAGGAGAATAACTGAGGACTTACACTTAGGGTTACCATATGACTCCATAAAAAAATGAGGACAGATTGAGATATCCGGGTTTTACTTCCATTGGAGCCATACGGTAACCCTACTTACACTAGTATTCTATAACAGCAATTAGGCACATGATTGCTGATTATAGAATTCACACTTAGCATGAATCATCCCGGCACCTAGATTTAGGTGGCCTATAGAGCAGTGCTATTCAACTTTTTTACACCTATGGACCGGCAGAAATAAAAGAATTATTCTGTGGACCGGCATCGGTTCGTGGACTGGCGGTTGAAGAACACTGGGCTAAGTCGTGGGCCAGACCCCGCCCATCTCTACCCAATCTCCACCCCAGACCCCGCCCCCATAATAGTATTAATTGCTCCTTGCACTTCCAGTTCAGGCGCAGGATGCCCGTAGGAGCCACTGTCCGTGGCTTTGTGCACTGAATCAGTTAGGAAGAGGGAGCTGGTTCGAATATAACGCCACATTGATCGCACCGTGGACTGGCGGTTGAAGAACACTGTTTTGGGCCTGATGCACGTGCTGGCCCTGTGGACCGGCAGGAAATTTCTGTGGACCGGCACTGGTCCACGGACCGGTGGTTGAAGAACACTGCTATAGAGAATTACCCACATACTGTACTATCTCCTTTAACCCAGAAACTGATGAACATAATAGCCTTACTGGGTCAGACCAATGGTCCATCAAGCCCAGTAGTCTGTTCTCACAGTGGCCAAGACCATCAAATGAAGAGGCAGTATGATCACAGAGTACAATTCAATATCATCACCATTTGTTCAAGTAAAATCACAGAGGCCCGACACAGCCATACTGGGGAAAAAAATGCTGTCACTCAAAGTACCAATAGCAGTATGTTTTGTTTAGACTCCAAAAAGCTTCATACTGACAAGTGACCTCACGATGTGGGTTAAAGTGACAGACCCTTGATGCAGGCAACATGTGTCGAAACACGGCCGTGTCGGGTCAGTGTGATTTTACTTTCATGGTGGCCGATGTCCTCCTGCTGTTGGTGCCTTTTTGCGGAGAGCCTTTTCTGGTTTCTTTGTAAACAAAAACCATACAGTTTATCCAATCTGCCCATCCAGTTGACACTGAAAATAAAAAATAAATGAATACAAAATGTTTTTCACTAAGGGAATGTTTCTCCTTGGTATAAATATCTAGAGCAGCATTATCAAACTTTCTGTGGCCATAACCCCATTCACACAAGATAATGATGTCCTATGGAGGGCCCACCCAGGTCATGACCCCAAACACAGGCTTTACAACCCCAATTAGGGTCAGTTTGGAAAATCTTGATCTAAAGTACTGTACTGGATGTTCCATAAGTTTACTTCACTAATCCGGGTAACTAAGCTCAGTTACTTAGAGTGATCTGGCCAGCATGCGGCGGAGGAACAGGTGTTCTGGGATTCTGGATGAAGTAGAATGTCCAGACGCAAGGATTCTCTGTCAAACTAGAGGCAAAAGGATCCCTTGTGACAAGTCAGTAAAAGTTATTTTGTATTTGCTTTCAAATGCATGTATGGCTTCATTCTCTTTACAAAAAAAGTGCACAAAACCTCATATCAATGAACAAACTTAACTTGAGATAGCCACCATTCTTATCGCATAAAGTTCTTCAGAATGCCACACGATTTTAACGTATGGTAGCTGTCCTCATAAGAACCTTTATGTTATGCGTTTTTTTCATTCAATATATTATTTTATGGTTTTCTTTATAAGTTATAAAGTGCTTGTGCTTAATACTATAATGATAGCAAAAGTAGCTTTTACTTATCTTTTTCTTAATAAACTGGGTGTGGCTCAATCCCCACCGACGCGTTTCATTATTTCATCAGGGTCGGGGAAGGAGAACGCTGTAAAGAGCAAACATTATGTTAGTTTGAAATTTTAAGGTTTAAAGTTTAAGAACCCAGCAATATTGAAATTTTAAAATCGCCACAATGCTTACCAGAGCAGTATACTATCTTAGCTGAATGCTAAATCCATGGTTTATGAGCCGGAAGTAAAAACACACCGGCAAAATGGAAGCTAATAAACAAAACTCATGGGTCATGTGACTCAAAACTGACCAATGCTCACCACCCCCGCAGCCCTTTAACTCGTATACCACAGACATTTAATGGTAACGTCATATGCTCGCTGTAAGCCAATCACTAGTTAAGTTTAAGCCATGGGGATACATGGTGTTGAGCTTAAACATCCATCGCAATTCCTTGATGTTCAAATTGTGTTCAATTTGAACATCAAGGAATTGCGATGGATGTTTAAGCTCAACACCATGTATCCCCATGGCTTAAACTTAACTAGTGATTGGCTTACAGCGAGCATATGACGTTACCATTAAATGTCTGTGGTATACGAGTTAAAGGGCTGCGGGGGTGGTGAGCATTGGTCAGTTTTGAGTCACATGACCCATGAGTTTTGTTTATTAGCTTCCATTTTGCCGGTGTGTTTTTACTTCCGGCTCATAAACCATGGATTTAGCATTCAGCTAAGATAGTATACTGCTCTGGTAAGCATTGTGGCGATTTTAAAATTTCAATATTGCTGGGTTCTTAAACTTTAAACCTTAAAATTTCAAACTAACATAATGTTTGCTCTTTACAGCGTTCTCCTTCCCCGACCCTGATGAAATAATGAAACGCGTCGGTGGGGATTGAGCCAGACCCAGTTTATTAAGAAAAAGATAAGTAAAAGCTACTTTTGCTATCATTATAGTATTAAGCACAAGCACTTTATAACTTATAAAGAAAACCATAAAATAATATATTGAATGAAAAAAACGCATAACATAAAGGTTCTTATGAGGACAGCTACCATACGTTAAAATCGTGTGGCATTCTGAAGAACTTTATGCGATAAGAATGGTGGCTATCTCAAGTTAAGTTTGTTCATTCTCTTTACACATCTGCTGCTGTTTCTCACTGATCTCTTTCCCATGATCTCTTTTTCTGATTATTCTTTACTGTCTCCATGTCGGACACATGCCTTCCCACTTCATGCTTTCTTTAAAACTTGACTTCACATTCATGCCACCAGTCTGCAGGGGTAAAACGCGACTTCGTGGACCTCACAGATCTTAATGGCACGTCCTTAAAAAATCTGAGGTCCATGCCAACTTTTAGTCTCAGCATAGGTTATGGCTCTGACAGACCTCTATGACACTTTAGCTCTGACAGATCCTAATACTTTTCCCTCCCTATGAAGGAGTGGAGGGTAAAAGTGACACAGACCTCAGGGCAAAAGTTTTGCCACTTTTAGTCTTGAAGGTACCTTTTAGGATAAGGCCCTCCGTTAGTAGTGCAGAGACTTGAGCCAGAGACTGAAGAGATTTAAAAAGGCTTTTATTAAACAAGCATATATGCTGGACTTCTGGGCAGAACTGGCTGCATAAACAGAAGACCCCGAGGATCTCCGACACAAAAGTTATATAGGGTCCTAACCAGTCCAAACCAGTTCTAACCAGCTCTGACCAAAAGGTAAGAGCAGAGAGAAAAACAAAACCATAAATCCATCCTATAATCTATACATCAAGGCTAGCTAACATCAACATCCTTTTGCCTCCTGGCCGTGCCTGGTACAAGACAGATACAAAGAACAGGCCTGCATGCATACGTGATTTCTCAGAGCAATAAAATAGAGTCACAGGTTGTTCGTTGTACTAATTATGACCCACTGATCTAAAATGGAGTTTCTTCATCTACACCGTGACCCAGCTATGTCAGCTAGCTAGGGATCCTTCATTCCCAACTTTTCTTCTGTAGGCTAGCTGACTAGCTGGGTTACGGGAGGTCAGGGCCATCTGTATCAGAGGTGGGGACTGGGTGATAGGAGGAAAGGGCCAGGACTAGGGCGGTGGTACTTTTATCAATCGTAGTCCTAATAGTACGGTTAAGGGTTTTCAATAAACATGGTAACAGGCAAGGAAGAACACAAAATATGACAGAGGATACCAGGAAAATTATGGTGAGGGCTTTAAAGAGTCCCGGTTTGGAGGCCCAATCAGTCAGTGAGTTGAGTCCAAACATATCATTATCAGCCCAAGTAGCAGGACCGTAGACAGCAATGAGGCGCTCCGGGGGCCAAGTAGGCTTCTTTCAGAACGGGCCCGTTGATCGAATACTGGGACAGCCAGATGTTCTCCTTCGGATAACGGGAGGAGGAAGAAGGCTGGTTTGATAGTGCCCAGAACACAAGTGCCAGTCCAATTTGAGGGTAGAGTGGGGTATGCCATTTTCCCACAGATCCAGTAGTATCCTTCCGGTGCAGCCCAAGGGGCAGAAGCAGGCAGGTTGAGGTAGACATTTAATGTGGTAGCATCGCCAGTAGTATTCCATCGTCTGGGTATTTTTAACTTAGGATCTCCGGTCCAATAAGTCCATCCGGGCTGAGAGGTGCTGTTTTTAGTCCATAAGGATTGGCACTGCAGGTGTCCAACACGAGTGGTAAAGGATGGTCCGAGGCGCTGAATGCAGTGTTTTGCCAGAATGGAGTTTTTCAGGGGCCAGCTGGGTGCCCCCACAGACATAACAGTTTGTCAGATTTAAGGTGGCTCCTATGGTTTCAGCGAACTGTATGAAAAGGTTGCGGGTGGTGGCAGAGGGCACAAAGTCTTGTTGGTCAAGTTTCATATGTTCATAAAAGTCGGGAAACACAATGCTGTGTTGTTCAGGGATCCGGTGTCTCTCAACGAGTTTGATGTGCAAGACAGTACCAGGGTCTGTGCCCTTACCGTATATCTGTAGGCCCACAAGATAGCGAGCTTTCCGGAAGCTATCGTCGAGATTCCATTTAAACGGCTGTAGAATAGTGAAGTTAAGTGGGTTACAGTTCTGGAGGCCACAGTCAGAGGTAGTCACCCCTTTGGATAATATGGCTCGGGTGGTAGGCAGTCGGGTCATACCCCAAGTAGCCCAGAATACACATTTCCAGTAGTTACAGTAGTAGTGTTCGGAAGACCCTTCACAGTGGGACGGCTTCTGTCCCGCCAGGCACATGTATTTATCGTTGTGCATATATTCCCTCCTCCATGCTAGGGCACCACAACATCCAAGGAAGGTGGGGTTCTGGTCCATGGCATGGCAAGCATCAAAGAGGACTGAGGCCGGGACATGGGGATTAGTGACCAGGGTTTGTTGAATCAGGGGGCCCTGATCCCAGACTGACCTGACCTCTATCCAAGTATCCCTATTAGTTGCTTTGGGGTCGAAACAGATCTGTGAATCTCCATTATTACATATAGAATATTCAACCTTGTTATATATACATACAGGGGTCACTAGTTGACCCTTACACTCATAATTAGTTTGAAATCTAATAACATTTTCCGTTTTGCCCCCATTGTCCACTAGTGCCACACAAGGGGCACACCCGGGCGTGGGAGGGGTAGGGGACATGGACAATGTTGGCAAGACGTAAATCACAAGCAGTAAATATACAACAGAGTTCATATTAAATATCTTGTCAGATCTCCGGATCAGACGTGCGTGATTACTCTTCCAGAGTGTGGGGCAGCCGCGTGATTTTCAGTTGAAGGTCAGTAGGCCCTTTTTCACAAATATACTCAGCAGCGGGCTTCACACGGCTGTAGTGAATCCAAGACTCGTGGCGGGACAATTTGACAGCTGTAGGGGAAGCAAGTAAGACAGTGAAAGGCCCTGTCCAAAGGGGTTTCAGCGGTTCTTTCTTCCATACTTTTAGCCAAACTTGATCCCCAGGTTTGTAGAGGTGAACAGGGGTTGTAATTGGTAGCGGGGCTCTAGAAATGACCCAGTTCTGTAATTTCATAATGGTCTTTCCTAGCTGCTTTATCTCTGCGTCTGTGATAGCGTTCCCTATCTGTTCAAGAGACTCGGGGTCTAGACTGACTATCGGCGGGGGTCGGCCATACATGAGCTCAAATGGGGACAACTGATTGCGTTTACCTGGGGTACAGCGGATGCGAAATAGAACAGAAGGGATCAGTTTGGGCCATGGCAGGCGGCTTTCTTCTGCCGCTTTGCCGAGGAGGGTTTTAATAGTTCTATTGATGCGTTCAACTTGGCCAGAGCTCTGGGGGTGATAGGCCGCATATAATTTCCAGGTGATTTGCAGAGCCCGAGAGACAGCTTGTGTGACTTGTGATATGTAGGCGGGGCCATTATCGCTGCCAATCACTAGGGGCAGGCCATAGCGAGGGATGATGTCATGGAGTAAAACCTTTACTATTTCCCTACTTTTCTCTGTGCACACTGGGTAGGCCTCTGGCCACCCAGTGTGGGAATCAATGAAAACCAGGAGGTAACGGAACCCATGGGAGGGGGGCAAGTGGGTAAAATCAGTAGAGAGGACTTGCATGGGGTGTGAACCGATAGGCTGGTGACCAGGAACTGGGGGTCTGACAGAAGAGGGGTTGTGTCGAAGGCAAATGACACAGCGGAGCAGAACATGGGAGATGAGTTGAGAGAGATTCGGGATATAGAAATTCTGTCGGAGAAGAGTGCGGAGAGCTGGGTTACCGGCATGAGAAAAATCGTGTGCACGTTGGACAACAGTGAGGGCCAGGAGTTGTGGAACATACAGGAGGGGGGTGGATGTGTGGGAGGAGGGTATAGTAATCCATCCGGATGGGAGGGTGCAATGGCCAGATTGCTGCGTGGCCCACTTGCGCTCGGGGTCAGTGTACTGGGGGGAAAGGGAATAAAGGAAAGGTTGAGGGGAGGAAAGGGATAACAGAAGAGGGGGTGTGGGCGGACCTTGGAGGGCCGCCTGGCGAGCCGAGAGGTCAGCCAAGGCATTACCGCGGCTGATGAAATCACGGAGGCGACGGTGGGCCCAGCAGTGCATGATAGAAACTTTGGAGGGTAGCAAGATAGCATCCAAAAGGTCCAGGATGAGTTGGTGGTGTTGGATAAGGGATCCAGAGGAGGTGAGGAAGGAACGCTGGCGCCAGAGGGCAGCGTGGGCGTGAACAGCTAGAAAGGCAATTTAGATAGGAAAAAAACAAAAATGCAAAAAGGGAGAGAAAAATCTCCAAAAATGGCCAATGGTATAGTTGGTTTCCCTGGGGTACCCCACAAACCAAACAGATAGACAACACAAAGATTAAAGGGCATAAACAAACATAGAAAACAGAAAAGGCATGGAACTTTTCTTCCAGCTGGCAAGGATTCAGAGCTGAACTTAGATCTGCAGAGAAATGCACAGTTATACAAAAACAAACGTCCATCATACCACGAATCATAATTGTGTGCACACAGTGGCAAAGTAAAGTGCGATATAACACATGGCATAATAATCACATAATCATAAAAGGCATCTATTAATGGTTACTGGAACATCCGAAAGAGAAAACGTAAGAATGTGATCACTCTGGCTTAATGCCTTGCCAATTACATTCATAAGGCAGACAGGGACGCAACTGCTAGGGTGTGCTTCAATCTTGAAAGATAAGCAAAACTTACTAGGTAAAGTAAGATACAGTGTGCAATGTTAAATATAGAGGTATTCTGAAGTATGGCAATGTCAATGCAAAGGGGAAAAAAAAAAGAAACATGTTAAATGTTAAGTGCAAGGTCATTTCAAGGTTACTGAAAGCAGAACATTGTCCTCCTTCTCTGGGTAGAAAAAGGCTCATTGTAACAGGTCCAGAACAGCTCTGTATGTATGACTGCGAAGACAAAGAAGAGACATTTTAACGTGACACCACCCCTGAGGTCACTTAGCCATGTTCCCTGCAGGCAGACCTGGAACCCTTGTCTGCCACCTGGGTCCCGCTACACTCTGAGGAGTGGGCACTGCTGCAGACTAGATGTAGCTACTTTACTCTGCACTGTCCTTACATAATAACTACCCCCTTCCTCTGGAGTTTGAGCTACCAAGTTTATTTGAAAGGTATTTCTGTTTCCAATTGTATTTAGAATCTGATTGATAATAACACTTTATACAAACATGCATGGGAAGAAAGAATTCATAAAGAACACCAGGATAAAGACACAATACGGGAAAGCAAGGGAGACTGTTAGCACAAAAGAAGTAATCTCAATCCATCCGTTATCAATAAAACTCATTCATAAAGGAGAAAAAAAAAAAAAAAAGTTGACCACATTACACCGCTATTGATTAAGTCCCATTGGTTACCTATTAGCCACCGAATTACTTTTAAGATATTATTCTTGGTTTTTAAAGTTCTAGCTTTCAATGAGCCTCAATTCATGTCTAGAATGATCATTCCTTATTATGCCCCTCGTTCTCTACGATCATCATCACAAGACTTATTAACTGTCCCTTCCTTAAAAATTGTGGGTACAAGAAGAAATGACAAAAACTTTGTTATTTAACTTTGTACTTGTGTCTTAAAATTGTTTGTCCTCTAAAATGTTTTTTTTTTTTTTTTTAATTGTTCAGCGCTTAGAATGTTTGTATAGGCGATTCATCAAATAATAATAAAACTTGAAACTTGAACTTGAATTATCAAGCCCATGTTTAGCAAATATTTCAATTTTCAGAAAAATATGGATACTTAACCTCTATCATTGTTAGTCTTGTACTTTAAATCCCCCAACACTGGGATACAAAGGCAGGGATGTGCCAAACACAAACCCCACATGTCTGACAAACGGTTGCTTTTTTTTTTTTTTTTCTTTTTTATTACCAGCAGACACACTTTGACAACTGCGAGAACACGTAAACTATCTGGCTCAACTTTCTTTAAATTACTCACTGTCTGTAACAAATCCACTGCACGCAACATATATCTAAAATCACAGTCCTTATTCTCGTTCATCAGTGCGAACTCACATTCTTAATTCTGTCTTGATCCACATGCATTTTACCCTGTTAAGCAACTTACACTATCCTGTCTGCAACTTTCGGCAAAACAATCATGCTGGCTTGCTTTACCAACCTTTCCCAGGTTTCCAACCTAAATGCTATTTCCATCTCCCCGGGTAATTTCTCAACATCACCAATTTCTCGTTCTCTGTGTCTTGTCAGGTGTCCCCAGAGCTTTTGTTTTATTAATTTGACAAGTATGACAAAAAGTTGATTAAATTCCAAATACTAAGCCTTTGACAACAATAAAAATAAGGATGAAGAAAACAATAAAAAAATCTTAGGGTCGCTATAATCGCCAGAAAAGGCAGTTGTAAAATATTTAAGCATGATCTGAAGGGGGTCGGTGGTGCTCTGACCCATATTATACAATCTATATATGCACCCAACAAAAGTTCCAATTTCCAGAAACCAGAATCCTATATACCTCTCTGAGCTTCACAACGGATTAAGAAGTTACTAGACAGAAGAGGTAGAGACAGGATAGAGAAGGAATCAACTTCTCACTTACCAAGACAGGTCCGGTACCGGCACAACAAAACCAGGAGCCAGAAATCTCCACCGATTCGTTCCTTCTCGAGGTGCAATCCGTTGTCTTCGACGAGAAACCGTTCCTGATCAACCATCAGGCTAATGCCGGCTATTACGGGTCTCGTAGGAGGCAAGGTTTGAAATCCTCCGAGGGAGACGATCGTGCCAAACAGGCTCAAGTCTGTAGATCAAGTCCCTGTTCGGCTGCGCCAAATGAAGGTACCTTTTAGGATAAGGCCCTCCGTTAGTAGTGCAGAGACTTGAGCCAGAGACTGAAGAGATTTAAAAAGGCTTTTATTAAACAAGCATATATGCTGGACTTCTGGGCAGAACTGGCTGCATAAACAGAAGACCCCGAGGATCTCCGGCACAAAAGTTATATAGGGTCCTAACCAGTCCAAACCAGTTCTAACCAGCTCTGACCAAAAGGTAAGAGCAGAGAGAAAAACAAAACCATAAATCCATCCTATAATCTATACATCAAGGCTAGCTAACATCAACATCCTTTTGCCTCCTGGCCGTGCCTGGTACAAGACAGATACAAAGAACAGGCCTGCATGCATACGTGATTTCTCAGAGCAATAAAATAGAGTCACAGGTTGTTCTTTGTACTAATTATGACCCACTGATCTAAAATGGAGTTTCTTCATCTACACCGTGACCCAGCTATGTCAGCTAGCTAGGGATCCTTCAGTCTCTGCATAGGGAGGGGAAAACATTAGGATCCGGCAGAGGTCTGTTACAGCCATAACCTATGCTGAGATAAAAAGTGCCACAGACCTCAGATTTTTAAGATCCGTGAGGTCCGCGTTTTATCCCTTCCCTTTCCTGTGAAAGCAGTGTGACTGACATTTTAGTCCACTTGAATATATAGTTTTGAGTAATGCCTTTTTCTTGGACTAACAATGCATTTGTGAGCTAGCTTTTGAGATCTATGTCTCCTTCATCCACTTCAGAGATGCTTGGTCTGTAAAATGGGTCTGAAAGAAAAAAAAAGTCCTTCAAAGATGCAAACTAACACTCCAGAGAGAAAAGCAATGTGACATTCATGTGGGTATGGGTGTGGGGGGGGAGGGGAGGAGGAGAGGAAGACATTATTCTAGGCCAGGCCACTCCATTGATGAACTTCCAATAAGGATATGTAAAGGAAACTTCAAAATAACCAAAGAATGTAAGATATTGAAATTAAGATGATTTAAAACTTTGAAACAAGCACAGAATGACTTAAAGGAAATGTGCTTCCTCATGCATTCCCAGATATGATCCTCCTGTATGTGTAAATTCTGCTGTGTCACCGTCAGATTTTCCACTTCCTCACCCTACCCACCCTCTCCCTTATAACTCTTCACAGTTTTGCAAATAATCACCCTGCCACTATAAGACAACCTGCTTCCACAGTGTGCTCATTCTGCACTGGCCTGATAAAGGAAGGCAAGCTCTCAAAAGTTAGTCACAAATGTGTTTAGTCCGATAGGTATCACCTCCAGCTATTGACTGTTTTGTACTTCTGCTTTTCTCCCTTTGGAAAAGTTAAAGTTAAAGCCAAACATGTTTTAAATTTCACTCCAAGGGGAGTACTTTTTGGTAAGGCAGCTGCTTGTGGAGTATATGGTCAAGGGAGATGTCTTTTATTTCAGAACACATGTATGATTGGTCATAAATGTATTATGCAATATTGGTTACAGACAGAGCCTCCAAGTTTATGGCATTGGAGGAATCAATTACATCGTTTATTGCTATTTGAGGTTTGGGAGGTTCGTAGATCTCCTAGACGAATTCGTCTTTTTATGTAAACTTGGGATCCATAAGTTCAAAAACTCTCACCTAAAGCAAGAAATTTTATTCTTAATGAATTACATTGAAGCTATGGTTGTCATAATTGCATTCCAAACTTGGCTGTTTTTGGCACCTCTCATCCTGGGAGGGGAAGGGTGAATGGGATGGAGGGAGGGGGGAAGGACTGGGTGGGAGATGGTGGAGGGAGGGTGTGTGATAATGGGGGGATTGGTGTTTATAATTTAAGGGCTGCTTTTACAAAGATACACTAGCGTTTTTAGCACGCGCTACAATGCCGCGTGCGCTAGACGCTAACGCCTCCATAGAGCTGGCGTTAGTATTTTCCATGTAGCACAGGGTTAGCGTGCGCAGCATTGTAGTGCGCGCTAAAAACGCTAGCGCACCTTCGTAAAAGGAGCCCAAAATGTTTGAAGGAATGATAATAATTTTATGAATATTTAAATATGTGAAATTATTTGTAAGGAATATCTTTCTGTATTATATGATTGTATTTTCTATTTGTTCCTTCAATAAAATGTTTGAACATGTATTTCACTTTTAAATAATTTAATAATATTGTTCCATTCCTCTTACTGTATTAATTCTGTAGCTGTACAGTAGGCCAAGGTAAAAAGGCATCAGCAAAATACTGAATATGAATACCTTCTTTGAAGTATCTCTACTCCTCCACCCATCCTTGGTCTTTACATCACCTTTTTCCCTCCATGCCCTTTCTTTTATTTATTCAGTTTTCTATACTGTTCTCTCAACAGAGCTCATATGAATTTATTCAGGTATTCAAAATTTTTTTTCCATCTGTCCTGGTGGGCTCACACACACTGGGAGATTAAGTGACTTGCCCAGGGTCACAAGGAGCAGTGTGGGTTTGAACCTACAACCTCAGGGTGCTAAGGCTCTAGCTTTAACCACTGCGCCACACTTTCTTGCTTCTTCTTTACGATCCTTCTCACTCCTTTCATGTGCCCTAACAGCTGATTCATTCTCTCCTGCACCGGAATGGTATCCTTTCCTTCCATGTACCTTTCCCTCTGCATTTCTCCTATGTACCTTGGCTCCTCCATTCTCCAGCTCAGCTGATCTGGCACTGGGCCACTCTGCTTACTAGCTCTAAGGTGAAGGTGCTGGCAGTGTGTATTTTTCTTGCACTTTGCCACAAGAACAGAAAATAGCATTGGGCCGCAGGTCTACCTAATCCTAAACTGAGCAGTGCTGCTGGATAACTCTGAGGAAGGACAGCAGAGGTTAGCATTAGTACTGACGGGAGGGAGGGGAGCAAAAAAAAAAATCAAAGATGGAGACCAGCAGACATGCAGCAGGAAGGGGGTGATGCAAAGGCACAGTTTATAGCTCATAAACCAGGATCCTGTAACTTCATAGCAAGGGCAGGTTTTGTTGCAGTCACAGTTGACATAGAACAGCAGGAAACTGGGGCCCAGATGCCACTAAAGTCAACGATCATCTGACAGTTGCCGCTACACTGGTTTTGACTGGTTTAGCGACAATCGGATTTACCGACCCGATGCAAAAAATGGCTCAACGCGTGGTTTTCTGCATGATCGCTCATTCTCCGATCTGGCAATGCAAACAAGGTCATTAATATTGAAATGCCATGTAAACTAGCAGAGCGATTGATGCTCTAACATGGCTTCCCGATGTACAAAACAAAGTGATTGTTTTTAGCAATCCGAAAAAGCAACTGGTCAAGACCAGTTGCTTACCTGTCCTACCCATAATTCAGCCCTGAAATTAATATATTTATTACATACCATGTGTTACACATGCACAATATCTGTCCCATTTAAAAAAAAACATGAGCCAAGCGCCCATCTCTGACAACAACCGTGGGTCCCCCAAACCCCCAACAATGATGGCCGTCCCCACGACAGTGACATACCCAGAGAGACAGGAGGGATGCCCACTCCCTTCTGCCTCAGCAACCCAATTGTGCATCCAGGTCACCTGGACCATCCCCCCCAACACACCCCCTGGCACTCCCCCAAGCTCCCTCTGACACCCCCCATCCCACTAAAGATCCCCCATCCCACATGAAGATCCCCCATCCCACCACCCCACCAACAAGACTCCAAAAGACAGCCCTGGTGGTATGGGGTGGGTCATCTCAGAATCCCCCCAGCTCAAGTAACTCCCCCAGCCCCTCTCCATACCTCATTGTAGAAGTTAGCAAGAGGTATGCCCACTGCCTCTTGCCAGCAGGCCCACCTCTTCAAAATGGCAGGCCTTCTCCTTCCCGATGTATCCAGGTATGCATCAGGGAAGGGCCTAAGGCCTTAATTGGCCTGGATACCTTATGCCCCTCCTATAGGAGGGGCCTTAGGTACCCAGGCCTATTGGAGTCTTAGGCTCCTCCCCAGTGCATCCCAGGATGCACCAGAAAGGTGGCCTAAGGCCCTAACTGGCCTAGATACCAATCAGAACCTTAGACCTTTCCCTGGCACATCCCAGGATGCACCGGGCAAGGGAAGGCCCGCCATTTTGAAGAGGCTGGCCTGCTGGCTGGAGGGAGTAGGCATCCTTCCAGTCAGCCTTTGTAAACAAGGTAAGGGGGGCAAGGGGCTTGTCAGGCATGGGGGTGTCATTGGGGGCATGACAGTGATGGCACGAGGGAGTGAGCATCCCTTCTGTTGCTGGGGGGAGGAGAGTGGGCATCTCTCCCACTGCTGGGGGGTGTTGGGGGATGGCGGGAGGGAATGGTCATCTCTCCTGCTGCCGGGGGTGTTGGGGGGGTGCTTGACGGCAGCAGCAGGAGGGAGTGGGCATCCCTCCGTTGCCTGGTGGTTGTCGAGGGTGGATTTGCTTAAAGTCAGCAGCGGGAGGGTGTAGGCATCCCTCCCACTGCTGGGGAGGGGGGGTTGATTGACATCAGCGGCGGGAGTGGGCGTCTCTCCTGCCAATCTTCAATTTGGGGTCTTTTTAAAAAAAATTTATTTTTATTTGTGCATTTATTCTGTGCATGTGCCGATTGCTATCACCAGCAATCAACACATGCAAATTTAGTGACCCTCCACGAACTTCATTTGCATGCATGGTTTTTTTAAGAATGACTCACTTTTTTGAAATCGTTACATTAGCGGCCCGTCATATTTCACTGCAAAGATTTGAGAATCTTCCCCCCATAATGTTTTCCTGGTGACCACTTTCTAGGGCTTTTAAGAACTGTTTTGCCTAACTGCAGAGGGACAGTACGTAGAAGTCAGATGGTAGCTGCTATTTTTGCAATGCCATTGGAAGGGCAGTGTGTGGTGTGTTATTCATGCTCAGCATGAATAAATGAATTGACTGTAACTGATTTATCTGTTTCTTCATGTAAACACTTATCCCATCTGCCTCAGCTACAATCAAGTCATTGGAAACTGTAACCCAGGGTCTGTCATGGAATTTTGCCCAGGAAAAATGGAAGCAATCAGAAGGAAAATAGGAATAAGAGACGGGAAAAAATGGTGGAAACAAGAACATGAGACAGAAGAAAAAGACAGGAAAGAAGAAGAGAAGGAGTTGGGGGGGGAGGGTTGGGAATGATATTTGCAAAGTTCTACCTCATAGTTGTTTACTTTATTTGATTAACCTTTATATAATTAAGTGTGAAAGAACTCTACTGTGAAGTAACAGTTCAGATTACACAACAGAGTATTGTACTTTTCCTTTGATGGGGAGTATATCAAATCTTTGTTGGGTTCAGATACCTTAGATTACTCTTTGATTTGCAACTGGGTCACTGTGCACCCCTTTTGTGCTTTATGTTATGTGATAGCTATTGGTCTACAAATTAAATTTAATGTACAGTACATGGAAATTTGGGTGCTTCCTTGTCTATTTGTATGTCTGTGAGTAATGTCCTTTTTTTTTTGACCTATGGAGCAGGCTGCCAAAATGCACATTTTTACATGGTTACAAGAAGAACAATCTGAATAGAAGGAAGTCAATTATGAGAAAGCGGCCCAGTACAATTAAAGCTCAAACAGTTGAAGGGAAGTATAAAACAGTCAAGGAAGGGACATAACCTAATGGGCAGTGCAGAGCCCTGAGAGCCAAGAGACCTGGGCTTGATTTCCACTGTAGCTCCTTGTAACTCTGGACAACTCACTTAACCCTTCACTGCCCCAGGTATAAAAATAAGTACCTCTATATAATACTTAAGGTGACCATACGTCCCGTTTTGAACGGGACAGTCCCGTTGTCCCCACTCACAGCTTCGAGACGCCCGAAATGTCCCGTTTTCAGAGAGGGCGTCCCAAAGCTGTGAGTGGGGACAACGGGACAGGGGATCACAGCCTCCTATCTCTCCCTCCCGACCCTCCCAGCGAGTTGACAGCCTCCCTCCAGTAGCGTCGGCAGCCACAGCAAGCTAAACAGGCTGCTTCGTGACTTTCTCCTGCCGGCGAAGTGTCACTGATGACGATATCGGTGACGCGGCAAAGGGATTCGCAGGCAGGAGAAAGCCGTGAAGCAGCCTGTTTAGCTTGCTGCGGCTGCCGACGCTACTAGAGGGAGGTTGTCAACTCGCTGGAAGGGTCGGGAGGGAGAGATAGGAGGGTCAGCGGGGGTTCGGCTGGGAGGGGGGGAGAAGCGGTCTGCCTCGGTGCTCCATTACCTTCTTCGGGCAGAAGCAGCGTTTACAATTCACTGCTGTTGCCGGCTTCAGGCCTTGCTCTCTGCCGGGTCCTGCCTACTTCCTGTTTTCATGAAGACAGGACCCGACAGAGAGGAAGGCCTGAAGCCAGCAACAGCAGTGAATTGTGAATGCTGCTGCTGCCCGATGAAGTTCAGGACACCAGGCCTTGGGGTGACAAGGAGGAAAGGGAGCAGAGGGGGAGAGAATTGGGGAGAGTGTTGAAGGAAAATGAGGGAGGGAATGAAAGGAAATGCCAGGGCTTGAAGGGAAGGAGGAAGGTATGCCAGACCAAGGGAAAAGGAAGGAGGAGATGTCAGAGCATGGAGGGGGAGGGAGAGATGGAAGAAAAGGAAAGGAGAGAGATGCCGGGAATCAGGGAAGGGATGATGCCAGACCATGGGGGAAGGAAAGAAAGGAGAAGAGAGAGATGCCAGAGCATAAGGGAGGGGGTGGAGACAGAGAGAGAAAAACGGAGAGGTGACAGAGCTGAAATCAATCATGTACAAAGGAGAGAAGGGGCACAGGATAGATAGTTTATGGAAGGAGCATAGAAAGAGGGAAGATGCCATATGTAAGAGAGAGGGCGGATACTGGATAGAAAGAGCACAGAGGGCAGTGAATGGAAGGGGTGAGATAGAGGGTGAACAGTAGATGGAAGGGATAGAGAGAGGGAAACAGACAATCTGTTCATGATCCCCTTCTTAATCGTTCCTAACATTCTGTTCACCCTTTCGCAGCCTCCGCACTTTGCGCGGACGGCTTCATTGACTTGTCGACCAGTACTCCCAAGTCTCTTTCCTAGGGGGTCTCTCCAAGTACTGCACCAGACATCCTGTATTCGTATATAAGATTTTTGTTACCGACATGCATCACCTTACACTTATCCACGTTAAACCTCATTTGCCATGTCGCAGCCCATTTCTCGAGCGTGTTTATGTCATGTTGCAGGTCTTTGCAATCCTTCTCTGTCTTCACTACTCTGAATAGCTTTGTATTGTCTGCAAATTTAATCACCTCGCTTGTTGTATCAATTTCCAGGTCATTTATAAATATGTTGAAGAGCACGGGTCTAAGCACCAAGCCCTGCGGCATTCCACTCATGATGCTTTTCCAGTCTTAATATTGTCCATTTACCCCCACTCTCTGTTTCCTATCCTCCAACCAGTTTTTAATCCATGTGAGTATTTCACCCTCGATTCCATGGCTCACAATTTTTTGAAGCAGTGGTTCATGCGGGACCTTGTCGAACGCCTTCTGAAAATCCAGATATACAATGTTGACTGGGTTGCCCTTGTCTATCTGCTGTTTATTCCCTCGTAGAAGTGCAGCAAATTTGTCAAGCAAGATCTTCCCTTGCTGAAGCCGTACTGGCTGGTCCTCATCAGATTGTGTCTGTCAAGGTGATCAATGATGCGGTCCTTTATCAGCGCCTCTACCATTTTTCCCGGTACCGAGGTTAGACTCACTGGTCTGTAGTTTCCTGGATCTCCTTTCGAACCTTTCTTGAAGATCGGCGTAACATTCACCACTTTCCAGTCTTCCGGAATCCTTCCTGATTTGATGGGCATATTGGCTATTAGTTGAAGCAGTTCAGCTATAGCCCCTTTCAGATAGATGCCATCCAGTCCTGGGGATTTATCGTTTTTAAGCCTATCAATCTGCCTGCATACCTATTCTAGACTGATCATCATCTGCAAATTTAATCACCTGACTCATAGTTCCAATTTCTAGATCATTTATAAAGTTAAATAGTACTGGTCCCAGCACAGATCCCTGCAGCACACCACTATTTTCCCTCCTCCACTGAGAATAATAGCCATTCAACCCTACCCTCTGTTTTCTGTCTGATAACTTTTTCTTAATCCACAATTGAACATTGTCTCCTATCCTATGACTCTAATTTTCTCAGGGGCCTCTCATGAGGAACTTTGTCAAAAGCCTTCTGGAAATCTTGACACACTACATCAACCAGCTCACCTTTATCCACATGTTTATTCACACCTTCAAGGAAGTGAAGCAAATTGGTGGGGCAAGACCTCCCTCGACTGAACCCATGCTGACTCTGTCTCATTAAATCATTTTTGTCTACCTGTTCCACAATTTTATTTTTTATAATTGTTTCCTCCCCATACTCCTGATCACAATGTTCAGACCCCTGAACTCTCACCACAAAATAAAGACTCTCCCTTATAAACCCAGCCCCTCAACATACGAACCCCACCCATAGTACCATGAGACCATGGTGGAAGGTCATAGCCACCATATTAGATGTAGCAGCAAACATGGGCAGGAATGAATGGACATAATTCCTGTCCCAGTGGATCCCACTAGACCATCATCAAGGATTCAAATTGGGAGTTGGGGGGGCCCAAGGGGATACAGGGAGGAGACCACAGGGAAGGTAGGGATTCTCTGCTGTTGGCAAATGGAGCTTGGGAAGAGAGTCCAGAAAATGTTGTCTTCGTGATGGCAAAGTGGGGGGAATCCCCAAACAAAATGCACATTCTCCTAAACAACATGGGAGACAACACAAAACAAAAATTTTCTGGCTGCTCATCGCTATTGGCTGCTTCATCCTACACTGTTATGTCAAACGAGGCCGTTTCCTGCATTGTTATGTCAAATAGGCTAATGTTCCTGAGAATTCAATACGGGCAAAGTATGGACACCACACAAACAGCTGACAGACACATGGACTCCAGGAAATAATGTTTAAAATATATCAACAGGCTGGCTGGTAGTAAATTAGTTCATGCCTTTTATTCTTTAAAAATGTATTAAAAAAAAAAAGGATGTTGGAAAATGTGACCAAAAAAGGAAACATCAGAGTGCAGAAATGAGGAAGGTGATAGTCTGAGGAATTCAGATCATGCTGCTGTTTTCACTCAAATATGTTAAAGCAGAAGGACACATGGAGCAAGTAAGAAGGTTACATGTGGGGAGCTGGTATTCCACTGAGAGATATGGCACATTGGGCTCATTAGGGCTGACAGCTGGACAGTTCGTTTCCAAACACCGCTCTGAACTTAGGAGCCTTGTGTGTTGTTGTAAATCCATGTTTGGCAGTTCTTTACTTCTTAGTGTAAAGTTTCCTAACAGCTGTTCCCTGCATCTTCCATCTGTAGCATACAGAGCAGTAGCACAGAACAAGTCCTGTCCTTCAGGTCCTCCCCTCCAGAGATGCCAAGTGAACCAGCTCAAAGAGTGAGATTTTAGGCAAGTCTTGGCTTTCAGAATTTCCCCCAGCAGGGATTGCACTGAGATGTATTTTCAAAAACTAAAACTGAGGCTTGGAACTAAAACTAAAGGGGAAGTGGGGGGGAGGGGGGAAGGGATTGGGACTTGTATACCGCCTTGTTGGAGTTTTACAATCACACTCAAAGCGGTTTACGTACAGGTACTTCAGGCATTTTCCCCGTCTGTCCCGGCGGGCTCACAATTTATCTAAAACTTGGAAGCTGTGAGTATTCCATCCTGAAAACAGCCAAGTATGTTGATACACTTTCAAACGGGTCTTAACTTTCTCTCCATTAGCGAGCCAGGCCCTGTGGTACAACTGATGGTCTTCTGCCTCGGGTTGTGGGCTCAAACCCACACTGCTCCCTGTGACCCTGGGCAAGTCACTCAATCCCCCAATTGCCCCAGGTACATTAGATAGAATGTGAGATCACCAGGACAGACAGGGAAAAATGTTTGAGTACCTGAATAAGTTCATGTAAACCATTCTGAGCTCCCTTGGGAAAACAGCGTAGAAAATTGAATGAATGAATAAAATAAATATTTAAGAATTTTTTTTCATGATTTACACTCACACAAAGCCAAGTTTCCTACCTGTAGTAAGTTTCTTCTGGGCACAGCAGGACAGTCTCACAAATGAGGCAACCGGTGCTTTTTAACATATTTATAAATGATTTGGAAATACTGGGAATGAAGACTGAGGTGATCAGATTTGCAGATGACGCAAAACAATTCAACATTGTTAAATCACATGTGGATGCAAGAAATTACAGGAGAACTATGGGAGGCTGAAAGACTGGGCATCCAAATAGCAATGAATAATGTGGATAAGTGAGCTGACTAAATCACACTACAGCTCTCACTCAGTATTCGCAGTTTCCCTATTTGTAAATTTGATTATTCACAATTTTTTTTTTCTTCTATTTGCAGGCTGCCCAAACCTCCCCGGACCTTACCTGGAGGTCTAGCGGTGACGTGGGGCAGGAGCGATCTTCCTATGCTCCTGCCCCGTGCAGAGCCAATCACCTCTTAACTTCATCCTATGCCCTCTCATTCCAAAGCTTCCTTTCAAATGAAAGAGACTCGACTCATACACATTTACGCCATGTAGGTATTTAAACATCTCTATCATATCTCCCCTCTCCCACCTTTTCTCCAAAGTATACACATTAAGATCTTTAAGTCTATCCCCATAAGCCTTATGAAGACCACGCACCATTTTAGTAGCCTTCCTCTGGACCGACTCCATCCTTTTTATATCATTTTGAAGTGCAGCCTCCAGAATTGTATACAATATTCTAAATGAAATCTCACCAGAGTCTTATATAGGGGCATCAATACCTCCTTTTTCCTACTGGCCATACCTTTCCCTATGCACCCTAGCAACCTTCTAGCTTTCGCTATCACCTTTTCAACCTGTTTGGCCACCTTAAGATCATCACATACTATCATACCCAAGTCACACTCTTCTGTCGTGTACTTAAGTTCTTCACCCCCTAAACTGTATCGTTCCCTTGGATTTTTGCAGCCCTTTGGGTTTTGCATTTCTTAGCACTAAATTTTAGCTGCCAAATTTCAGACCATTCTTCAAGCTTCACCAGGTCTTTTAATTTTTTTTAATTTTTAATTTAATTCTTATATACCGCTAATAACCGTGAGGTTTCTAAGCGGTTTACAAAAATGAATGCATTAAAAGATACAATAAATAAAAATAAATAAGATAGATACTTGGAAATTCCCTAACTGTCCCAAAGGCTCACAATCTAACTAAAGTACCTGAAGAGACAATTTATGAAAAATAAAGATAAAATATAAAGACAGAGATAGATATAGAGATAGAAATGAATATTCCACCAAGTAATGAATAAATAAATTTTTAAAGATAGAATTAAAAATAAATAAAAAATAGAGATAAAAAATAAGTATCAAGAGAAATAAAAATATATATTTAAAGTATTTATTCATGTTATTCACACCATCCGAGATGTCTACTCTATTGCAGATTTTGGTATCATCCGCAAAGAGGCAAATCTTATCCAACAGCCCTGCAGCAATATCGTTTATAAAATTGTTAAAAAGAACAGGTCCAAGAACAGAACCTTGAGGCACATCACTGGTAACATCCCTTTCCTCACAGCGATCTCCATTGATCACTACCCTCTGTCACTTTCCACTCAATGAGTTGTTGACCCAGCCCGTCACTTTGTGACCCATCCCGAGGGCACTCAGTTTATTTATTAGATGTCTGTGTGGAACACTGTCAAAGGCTTTGCTAAAATCTAAATACACCACATCTAGCGCACATCTTCTATCCAGTTCTCTGGTCACCCAGTCAAAGAAATTGATCAGATTTTTCTGACAAGACCTACCTCTAGTGAATCCATGTTACCTCCAGTCCTGTAATCCACAGGATTCCAGAAACTTCACCATTCTCCGTTTTAAAAGCATTTCCATTAATTTGCTTACCACAGAAGTCACTTACCAGATTGTAATTCCCTACTTCTTCCTTACTTCACTCTTCCTTACTTCACTTACTTCTTCTTTCCATTACTTCTTCCTTCCCTTACTCCTTCCTTACTTCGCTTTTCTCCAGTCCTCCTATATCACTCCCGACTCTATCCAGGGGTGGTATAACTTCCATTGGGTTTAGCACCCCCAATCATTCTGAAAAGTTGGCTTCTATGTTTCCAGCTAGAAAAAGTTCTGGAACCTTTGAAAATTTCTATTGCACTTGCAGTGACATAGCGAGGGTAGGAGGCGCCTGGGGGCAGAGGCGTGCCCCATGCCCTTCCCTCCTTCCATGACCCCACTCTTTCCCCCACCCCTCATGCCATACTCACACCCTCCCTTCCCCCATACCTCTTTAAATCTTCACCAGTGTGAGCAGTTTCTCCAGCCTGGCTTTCTCTCTGCTGTCACTTCTTGGCCCTGCAACCCGGAAGTGATTTCAGAGGCGAGTAGTAGGCCGGAGAATTTACTCATGCTGGTGAAGATTTAATTAGGTATAGGGATGGGGGAAGGGAGGGCGTGAAGGTGGTGTGGGAGGGTGGAGAGGTGCCAGTGCCCCCACCAAGAAAGCGCCCGGGGCGGTCTGCCCCCTGCCCCTCCTTCCCCCCGTACTACACCACTGTGCACGTGTGTGCAACTTCCTGATTTGTCAACCTGCACAACCTCCTCAGTCTCTGTAAAAGTTTAGGGGCTCTTTTACATTAGATGCTAATGTACACCTGACATAGCTTAAAATGACATACCATGGGATTGCACTCAGGCATCCTGCAGTAACTAACAAATTAATGCACGCTAGCCTGGGCACGAAAAAATATGTTTTTAGGAGGTGGCATATCAGAGAGATATAACAGAGTGGAGAGTGGGTGTTCTTACACTAAAATGTTAATCCACATTAGCACGTGCTACCTGCTTAGCATGGGAGTACAACACGAGCCCTCACCACCTACAAAATGGGTGGCACTAAGGCCCTGATTCTGGTTTAATTGCCTTTAAGTGATGCGGTCATTGACCGTGTCATTTGAAAGCAATTAAAATTGCATTTATAAAAAAAGATAGACACCAGCTGGCCCCTATATTTTGGCACTGGAATCTCTCATCTACGGAGGCGCCTACTGGTGCCTATGGGCCAACAGAGGTGTGGTTAATGCCAGCAATGACCTTAGGCGCCAGTAGGCACCTCCGTAGATGAGATTCATGTTAAACATAGGTGCCGGAAATGTAGGCGACATGCGACTGGTGCCAATTTTGGAGGCAATGGCCAATACCGGAACTGGTTTTTACAGAATCTGGCCCTATGTGCTCATGTGGTAATGGCCACGTACTAATGGCAGGGCCATTAATAAAATAAAAAATAAAAAAAAGAAAATCAGCCATTTTACAGTTGCGGTAAAAATGGTCTTAGCAAATATTTTTTAAAAACACCTAAAGGCATGCTAAGGCCAGGTTTTGCCACAGCTTATTAAAAGGAACCTTAATTAGGAGACAACTCCAAGGGGTAGTGAATGGACATGTGAAGATTTGCGTCTTGCTGTCCACAGAGAATATTTGCTACTGGTATGTAACATGGTTTTCTCCATATACAACAGGATATAAAGTAGGTACAGATGAGATTTCTTAGCTACAGGTTGCCCTCGACAAATAAAGGGGGAATTTGATATATAAAAAGCACTAAGACCAGTTTTTGATGGCAATGAGCCTTTTCAAGTTTATTGAAGACAGCTCAAAAATTAAGAAAACTGAGAGATTCTGAAGGAGAGATTGGCCAAACCTACTGTTGGACTGACGTTCATGCATCTCCCCTGCCACAATCCACCCTTCTCCTCCCCCCCCCCCCCGACAACGATCAGGGCAGGAGTGAGCCCAAGTCCTCCTGCCCCGCGGCTTGAGGACTTGTTCCCCGACTGGATCATAGAAACATAGAAATAGACGGCAGATAAGGGCCACGGCCCATCTATTCTGCCCACCCCAATGATCCTCCCCTACCTTTCTCTGTGAATAGATCCCATGTGTCTATCCCATTTGGCCTTAAAATCAGGCACGCTGCTGGCCTCAATCATCTGAAGTGGAAGACTATTCCAGCGATCAACCACCCTTTCAGTGAAAAAGAATTTCCTGGTGTCCCCGTGCAGTTTCCCGCCCCTGATTTTCCACGGATGCCCCCTTGTTGCCGCGGGTCAAGAGGGAGCCCAAACCCTCATGCGCCGGTGACTCCCCGAACTCCTGACTAGATTGGGGTGAGGGAGCCCAAGCCCTCTTGCTCCAGCGATCCCCAACCCCCTTCCTCCCACCTGTGGGCGGGGTTTGAGACACTTGGGCCAATCAGGCCCTAAAGCCAGCCATTCAATGGATGGCTGGCCTGCCGGCCGGCTGGGCTTAGCACCTGTCCGTCCAGCCACCGATTTAAAGGTAGGGGGATTGGGGGTGGGGATCGAGGGGTCAGGTGGGCTCCCTCTTGCCCCGATCCATTCGGGGGTTCGGGGAGTCACCGGGGCAGGAGGGCTTGGGCTCTCTCCTGCCCGGATCATTGTAGGGGGGGGGGGGATTCTGTAACCGGTGTTCTTTTTGACAGACACTGGTTACAGAATCCAGCTTTTAGGCGAAGGACTGGCTCCTCCTTCGCCTAAAAGCCCTTGTTTTGGGTGTTTGGGACTTAGGCTTTTTTGGGGTTCATTATATGTAGTAATTGTAGACGTAGTGGTGGTATGGGCATTTAAACAGCTGAACGTAGAGGCAGGCCATTATAAAAAAAAACAACTCATGTTGGACGTGTTTTTTGATAATGGACATTTTCCCTGCTTCTACTTTCAACGTTTAAGGCCTTAGGCCAAAAGGGGACTTAGACGTTTTTTTTAATTATGCCCCTCCACATGTTTAGGTGAGGTGGCCAGCGTGAATTTAGGCTCATTCCAAATTTATTCAGGATGATATATCCCAAATTTTACTGAAATTGGTCAAGTTTTGACAATTATGAAGAAAACAAGCTTTGTATAGTTTTAAAAAAAGACAGTGTGTAAGGAAAGTCTGTAGTTAGGCACCTACATTTCTTCATAGAATGCTAGCATAATAGACCAAAAACACACCTATATTTTTGGTGTGATCACCTATACCAGCTGGTGTATATGCTCACTCCTAGATTTTTAAAGAATGTGTATATGTATTAGTATTTTATTTATTTATTTCAATTTATATCCCGTTCTCCCCAAAGAACCCAGAATCAGTTTCAGTTTACATTCACAGTGTTATAATATAGGGTTTACATACAAATTACATAGGGTTGCAATATATCTTCATCTAAGATTACTTACCAATGCTGGTGAAGGGTTGAGGCAGTGACTGGGCAAAAAGGTAGGTTTTTAAAGCTTTTCTAAAGTTAAGTTCTTTAAGGGCTCTGATATGAGGAGGTAGGCTGTTCCAGAGGTTTGGAAAGAAATGGGAATAGGATCATTTCCTGGTTGTTTCCAGTGGCTTTATACAAACTACACCATAAAAATTGGGCCAGTAATCAATATAAGAACTGATCCAGTTGCAGTGTGCATATTTTCTCTTTCATGGTAAGCTCTTGGGTATGTGTGTAAATGCGTACTTCACCCATGCTCTGCTCAAGATTTGCCTATGTGAATGCCCACCTGTAAAGTATAAATATTGCTGTATACTTGCAGAATAGCACGTTGGACATACATGACTTGAATACCAGCATTTACACAGGTCCTTGCCGTCTAAGTCTAGGTTGCTTCCTTGGGAGGAGATGCAGAAAGGCTCACGGTAGGGCCATCCATGGATGTATCAATGTGTGGCTTCTACCAAGAGCGTAATAACACAAAACATAGCAAGTTAATTGTAGGCAAATGCAAAAATGGGGGTGGGGTGTGGGGGGAATATGCCAGACAGATGTGCATAAGGTTTCATGGTAAGTGAGGTTTCTTGTGTGCATGTCTGAACCAAAATTGAAAGTGTCAGTGCACATCAGCGCCTGTTCTTCAGCTCCTAAATATGAGCCTTTCAGAAACTGTAAGTGAGAAAGTTTTAGAGGTTTATATTAAGGCACAGCGTAATAGGCACCGATATGTGCTTTTACTTTCAGTCTTGTTTGGACCGGCGCACGTGTTTTTTTGCTCCCTATCTGCCTTTAAAGCATGGCTTCCTTTGGCTTGTATAACAAGACACAACTAGGACATAAATGTGAAGGCTGACAATAAATCTCCGCAAAACCTTTTATGATACCCTGGACCAGGGGTAGGGAACTCCGGTCCTCGAGAGCCGTATTCCAGTCGGGTTTTCAGGATTTCCCCAATGAATATGCATGAGATCTATTTGCATGCACTGCTTTCAATGCATATTCATTGGGGAAATCCTGAAAACTCGACTGGAATACGGCTCTCGAGGACCGGAGTTCCCTACCCCTGCCCTGGCCCCTCACAGTAAATTTCGTTCATTGTGCAGGTGTCAAAAGTAGGTGGCTCATCAACATGCATTTTAATACAACATGCAGCGGCATGTTCTGCACGAGTTAACAGCCCCCTTCCCCCACCCTTTCTACATTGCCTGGCGCATTGAACCAGCATTCAACCGTCAGCACCCCTGCAGCGAAGCCCGCGGTTGTTTTCTGCACCAACTCCTTAGTGTGGTATGGCAAAAACGGCAGAGGCTGACAGAACCTAGACCGACCAATTTGTTGGTGACTCATGATTGGATAAATTGGTTAACTTATAAGGTTGTTTTTTTAACTGGCATTTGTAGTGATTGTATGTTTATTGGAAGCTTCTGTATCGTTACTAATGACTGGGGAGTCAATTCTGAGTAGTTTGCATGAGCTTCAGTAATGGTGTTACAATACATGAGCTAGATATATTTATACCATCTATATACATATACTATAATTATTGTTTCTGCATGCTCATCTTTCTTTGTATTGCTTGTGAGTTCAGTGTTGTTTTAACCTTTTTAAATGCCAAACTGCTCTATTCTTGATTGATTGCTTTGTTTCACTACTTAAATGCTATTGTTGATTTCAGGGAGGGAGCCAGTGGACTACTAACTCTCACTCTTCCATTCCTGTTGCTTCCTCCCATCTGACAGTCAGAGGTGGGCTGTCTGTGTTTATCCAGTGTTGCATTGTATGCAGTCTGGATCGGAGGGATGCAAATGTTTTAAGAGACTAGTGTTGTGTCTTTATAATTCTGTTTCTACTTCTTATGCTCTCTTGTTGTACACCGCCTTGGGCGATTCCCTTCAAAAAGGCAATACATAAATAAATCCACATTTTTTCCTTGGTATATTTCTGAAAAAAAAGATCCTTCTTCATAATCTACAAGGCTATAGTACAAGGCTATCAGAAACATTCTAGTCCTTGCCTAGCACTGCTGTGTCAGTGTGTCATTGCTACATCGTGGACCCAACAAAATAATAAAAAGTTTAGAAAGACAGAGCAGAGTCAACTGAAAGCTCAAATGCAATTGTCCTGGAGTAAGGTGGAGCTGCATCCATAGAAACGGATTACTTACTCAGTTAACTTGTAAGCAGATTTTTAGCCAACTTATCTGTTTAAGCTGATTTGCTGAATATGCCATCCTAAACTTACCTAGACAAGTTATTTGGTTAAGCTTAGGACTGCTATTTTAACAGTTTAACTTACAACATAAAGGGAATCAGATCACACTGAGCTTCTAAACTGCTACTATTGACTGGGATGTCACGAGCTTCTGTGGAGGTGTTATAATACAGAGTTACTAAGGGCTAGATTCACTAACGGCACGGATTGGATCCGTGAGGGATCCGATCCGATCCATGTCCGGGGGGGCTGAATCACGAATTGCCCTCATGCAAATGAGGGCGATCGGAATCACGCCCCCAACCGAGCGCCCAGATCACTCTAATACGATCCCGATCTGTAGATGGTCTGCGCATGCGCTGGCCCTCTGTGTCTGGCAGAGGAGGAAACTTCTTTTTTTTTTCTTTGCAAGCCCATGGTTTTAACCCGCTTTAAGCCCACGGGTTAAAACCAGGGGCTTGCACTGAGGGGAAGGGCAGGAGAGTCGGGGTGGCAGGAGAGATTCGGGGAGAGAGCAGGGCGGCGAGTTGGGGGCGGCAGGAGAGATTTGGGGTTAGAGCAGGAGATGGGACCGAGAGCAGGAGATCGGGGCAGGCAGGAGAAGCAGAGAAGCAGGGCGGCAGAAGGCAGGGCAGTCGAAAAGGACCTGAGCGACTGGTCCTTAGCAGTCTCTTAGAGCTTTTGTGAGGTGTTATAATACATGGGCTCTATAAAGAGTTACAAAACAGAGTTATTAATACCAGCATAATTATGGCATAATCAATCAATCATCCTATTTATGTACTGGCACATTGATTGTCCTACTTATATGTATATGTTCATACCAATGAAAACAAAAACAAAAACAAAAACTGCAGATACAGATGTTCTGGAGATAATTTATTAAACACTGACATATAAAACCATGAAAATTCAATTTAAAAAGTGCAATGATAAAAAATACTGTGATAAAAATCCAACCGGACCCTACACGGTCCGTGTTTCGGCGAACACACCTTCCTCAGGGGTGCAATGGTTTGCAACCTCACATATAAAGAATTGGACTGAAAACAGTCTATTGTCTTTAAACATGTGAGCAAAGAACACCGCAGACAAGCTGAAGTAGCAAAAAAAATAAAAATAAAAATTGTCCTAAATGTCTTCACATCCAATATTAGGTTTACTATTGCAGCCAAGTACACAATATTTGCACACCTCCTAAGGAGTTTGGCTTATTCAACTACCGGTAAATATATTCTATATGCATGTATATGTACTATTGCTGCTATTTCATTATCTTTTGAGCCCCGCACTGGAACATCTCCAACCGAGTATTTTACCAAGCCACAGTAAAATTTCTAATTACCATGGCATAACACAAGAATATAAAGAGCTACAGCTGCCAATTTTACATAGCCACCAATGAAAGCGAATGCTGCTCCTGCATTAAACTACCAATTAGCGTGCGGGCCTGGCCACAGTTAACACCTATTAAGGAGGTGCTAAGTGCACCCAATTTGCATGTACAACTGAACTAAAGTGCCAATAAGTGGCTTCTAACAATTCAGTGCTAATTGTCTTCCATTAAAACTTACATGCATAAATTTTGAGCATATATAGAAATGACCTATACCTCACGGTATGCAAATAACTTTAATCTTAACTTGGAGGACTTCAGTGGCTAGATTCAGATCACAGCAAGCAATACTGAAAATTGTTTAGCCAGACGTCTTCATCAGTCCTTTCAAATTGTTGTTTTTTTAGATATTTTCATAAATATTACTTTTAAATATTATATATATATATTTTTTAGATTGAGTAACTCATCTCAAATAACTGCTTCGTAAGGGAACTTCTAACATGATACCATGTTTCACCGGAAGGCTGTTTCAAAGCTTGTTCCCTATAATGACCACAAAAATAGTGCGTTAGTTTAATATGTATATAAACAGCTGCAATACAAGCAGAATCTAAATGCAAAACACCCACGCCTATAATTATTTTCAATATATAATATCAAACTTCACCGGACTATTCCCTTTGGCGCTGTCGGATGCTTACTCTGGTGATGTGGGAAAGGAGAGATGTGATGAATTTTTCCTCTCTCCGGGGCCGCATCTTTCAGCGCACTTGGGAACCATTTTGGTCTACCATGACCCCGGTAGCTCGCAGCCGTTTGCTTAATTGTTGAATCTTTGTTTTTGTCCCATTATGTTACATTTGGTATGCCTGTTTCTTTTTGTGTTTTCTTTTTGCTATTGTACTTGGAGGAAGGAGGACCCTGGGGGTTGGGGGGGTTGTTTGGAAGTAGGGTGAGGTGGCTTACGTGGGAGGGGTGATGTGGGGATTGGGTTCTTTATTCTAAAATGTTGAGCTAGTTTCTACTTCTCTTTGCTTCTCTGTTTGGGTTTTGGCTGTGCTCAATAAAATATATTTGACCATAATATCAAACTTCAATTAGCCTACCTTCAATCACACACGGATCATGTTAAGATGGCCGCAGTGTTCTACCCTCTTTAAATTTACCCCATTGTTTTCTATGTCCAATCATAATGCATTTCAACTATCACGTTGGTAACAACATTTCATCTATATTCTACCTTCTCATACTAGGGTCATCCATTCAATTTCAGTAATTGAAAGGATGAATGAAGATATCTGGCTAAACAATTTTCAGTATTGCTTGCTACGATCTGAATCTAGTTGCTGATAAAAGTTGTTAAAATGCATGCGGATTGTGAAGAATGCAGGCGGACCTTAGGAAATTGGAAGACTAGGCGACCAAATAGCAGATGAAATTTAATGTGGACAAATGCAAAGTGATGCACATTGGGAAGAATAACCTGGATCACAGTTATCGGATGCTAGGGTCCATCTTATGGATTAGTGCCCAAGAAAAGGATCTGGGTATCATCGTAGACAATACGATGTAACCTTCCGCCCAATGTGTGGCGGCGGGCAAAAAAGCAAACAGGATGCTAGGAATTATTAAAAAAGGGATGGTTAACAAGACTACAAATGTTAAAATGCCCTTGTATCACTCCATGGTGTGACCTCATCTGGAGTATTGCGTTCAGTTCTGGTCTCCTTATCTCAAGAAAGATATCATGGCACTAGAAAAGGTTCAAAGAAGAGCGACCAAGATGATAAAAGGGATGGAATTCCTATTGTGTAAGGAAAGACTAAAAAGGTTAGGGCTCTTCAGCTTGGAAATGAGACGGCTGAGGGGGAGATATGATTGAAGTCTAGAAAATCCTGAGTGGAGTAGAACAGGTACAAGTGGATCGATTTTTCACTCCATCAAAACTTACAAAGACTGGGGGACACTCGATGAAATTACAGGGAAATACTTTTAAAACGAATCTGAGGAAATTTTTTTTCACTCAGAGAATAGTTAAGCTCTAGAACGCGTTGCCAGAGGATGTGGTAAGAGCAGTTAACGTAGCTGGGTTTTTTTTTTTTTGCTTTAATATTTCTTTATTGGGCGAAAGCAGCAACACAGACAACAGAAGATCAAAGATACATCCGCCTAGACATACCGCCCACCCCAAACAGGGCAGGATACAAACATAGGAGGCGAAGTACAAAAGAATGCAGATGTCAATATAGGAACAGAAGCCCAATACGTTATTTTTGTAATAAAACCAGATCCTCCCACCCCCCCCCAACAAGCAACATCCAAACCCCCCCTCCCCCCCCCCAGACCTGTGTGGGAAACATTCAGTACGGAAATGAGAAAAGGACAATGAGTAAGGAAGGAAAAAGAACAGAAAAAATAGAAACAACGCCAACCAGACGCCCCTCTAGAAAAAGCAAGAAAGAAGCAGAACAGAAGAGAAGAAAGAAACAGAAACAAATGAAGACTCCCCTCCAAGAGCACAGAATAGGCACAAGCACCAAGGGGAGATCAAAACACAGGGAGAGGCCACTCAAGACCTCCCTATTAACAGTTCAGCAACAGGCTCCGCTCTCTGTGCGGAAGAGATAACCAGTACACCTCCCAGACATCCTGAAATTTGGTCCAAAGATGCTCCACACGCGTCCCCACTACCCTCCGTTCCAAAAGAGCTAGGTCAAAGATTGATAATTTCCACTGAGAGAAGGAAGGAGCATGCGGCCTCCTCCAAGAGATCAGAATGGCCCTCTTAGCCAGAAGGAGCGCTTTAAATACCAACATCCTCTGCCCAGCAGTACATCGAGGAAAAACAGCTCCATCATAGAATAGGGCAATGGCAGGGGTACATGCAGACAACGAGGGAAGCAAAGAGGACAGGAAAGCCCATACCTGCTGCCAGAAGGCTCGGATCCTAGGACAGGCCCAGAACATATGTCCCAAGGTGGCAGAGGACGTCGGACATTTGGGACAACAGGCATGGGCAGCAAATCCCGCCCGATACGCCCTCTGTGGTGAGACAAAGGTACGATGCAGAAATTTATATTCCTGTTCTCTATGCAGCATATTAAAAGAGAGAGTACGCAGAGAGACCAAACAATGGGATATCAAGGCGGATGGAATAGTGCACCCCAAGTCAGCGCTCCATGCCCCAGCCAGCAAATCAGCCCGCTCCGTAGACTTAGAGAACTGCGATGCATTGACAAAGAAACGCAATCGCGGGGCCGAGTCCTCCCACAATGCTAAACGCTGGCCAAGACCCTTCGCCACCGAAGGACACAGGGAGTTCCCATCAAGACTAAGGATATAATGTCGAAGTTGTAAATAGCCATATGCATCTACGTGGTCTAGCCCGTATAAGGACGCTAACTCGTCTGAGGAAAGAAGAGTCCCTTGTTCAGTAAGAGCATCCCCCACCCTACGAATCCCGTGCGCATGCCAATATTGAAAGATTCGATTATCACTTCCCGGGCTAAATTGTAAATTCCCCACAATGGGCAACAAGGGAGAGATACTATAGTTAACCCCCAATTGTCTGCAAAGCACCCGCCAAACCAGTCGCATATAGGACCAAATCACATGCCCCCGTAAAACCGGATCCAGCTTAGCAGAAGGTGCGTGCAACAGAAACAATCCTGAAACAGGACACAAAAAGTCTCTCTCCACCGAAAAGGTCAAAAATGAGGAACTCTCCAAACACCAATCCCGTACCTGTCGTAGGCCACACGCCAAATTATATGAGCGTAAATCTAAAAGGCCGAATCCCCCCTGGTCCTCCGGCAACATCAAAACACGCAGAGGCAAACGAGGCCGTCGTCCTTGCCACAGAAACACCCTCAGAACCTTATAGAGCTCTTCCAAATCCCTACGGCGGATCCAAATCGGCAACGTCTGTAATAGATAAAGCCACCGGGGAATTATCATCATATTGTATAAGAAGATGCGTCCCGCAAGGGAGACCGGCAGAGCCCCCCACAATCTTAAACTCGCAATAGAACTCCGGAGTAAAGGTCTCACATTCAACTCATAAAGTCGCTCCAAAGAAGAGGGGATCATTACCCCCAGATATTTCACCTGCCGAGAGGCCTCCTTCAGGGGAAAATCAGACCATAGATGAGAAATAGTTAAATGAAGAGGGAGTGCTTCTGACTTAGATACGTTAAGTTTAAGACCCGATAGTTCCCCAAACTTCCGGAACAGCTCTAACAGGACTGGAAGAGTGGTGACCGGATCGGTTAAGAGGACCATGATATCATCTGCAAAAGCCATACTACGTAAGGAGGAAGTGCCCACGTCCACTCCCGTGAGCCCGGGATGCATACGAATGTGGAGCAACAAGGGTTCCAAGAATAGAATATAGAGCAAGGGAGACAAGGGACAACCCTGCCGAGTACCCCGGTGTAAGGAAAAAACTGGAGAGGCAGCCCCGTTAATGAGCACGGCCGCCGCCGGATTAGAGTAGAGAGCATGGAGAGCCCTCATATAGAACCCGGCCATCCCATAACGATGTAGTAGTGGAAAAAGAAAAGCCCACTCGACCCTATCAAAGGCCTTTTCGGAGTCAAAGCTAATTGCCAAGGCAGGCAACCTCCGAGAGTCACAATGAGCCAAAGCGATCAAGAGCTTCCGGACATTATGACCTGCCTGACGGCCTCTCACAAAACCCACCTGGTCGGCCCCCACTAGAGAAGGAACCAACGGAGCCAACCTATTAGCCAAGATCCTGGCAAAAATTTTTAGATCAACGTTGATAAGGGAAATGGGTCTATAAGACTCCACCAAAAGAGGGTCTTTACCCGGTTTGGGCAGTACGGTAATTAACGCCTGATTCGAGCAAGGTGGAAAAGATCCCCCAGCCACTGCCTGCTCATAAAACTGTCTCAGGGGATCAGCCACATATCCCTGAAGGAGACGATAGAATTCCCCACTGAATCCGTCCGGA